>NC_053158.1:143354174-143954174 GCF_016835505.1 Polypterus senegalus
GAGCTGCAGAGTATTTTCTTTTATTTGTTTACCTTTTCATTTATTTATAGGCTCATCATTGTGTGTATCATTTTGATTAATTTATCTGCCAAATCATTATTCCTGGGTTTTTCTGGCCATGCATTTTTTATAAAATACTAGGGGGCTTCACCCCCTGCTCGCTTTGCACGCCAACCCCCGTGTTTGGTTTTCCAGATACACACTTGTTGGTATTTCATTAGTTTCACTTTTATTTTAGAACTTCATTAAAAACAGTATTTGGAATCTCTGGTGTCCCAATATGCTGAATCTTTTAAATGAGGTCAGTGAGACATGTGTTTAATGACTTTGTACCATAATTCAGGATAGGTTTCTCTGTTTGGAATTTTAGCTCAGATAAAACGATCTACATCATCAGCAGTTAATAATTGTTTTTGCAAAGTAACCAATAGATGCTTGTGAGGTTAAACACGTTTTTGAAATTCTCTAACTTAAACTTCAAAGCCTTACAATATTTGTATACTTCTGACATATCACCTGTGTCCATATATTCAGTCTCTATTCGCCTTTTCGTCATTTCTCTGAGTAATAATTTCTCTTTATTTGTGCTAATGCATTGTTAACTTTCTTTGTTTTGACACTTTAGTTTTGTTCTGCTTTTATATTCTGTATCTTGCTCTGCATGTGTTTCGCACCTACTTTTTTCAGAGTCTTTTGAATTCCAGTCTTCATTATCTCTAACCTGCTCTGCAACCCTTGTTTTTTAACCTCTTTATGATGTTTTACTTTGTTTTCTACTCTGTCTTTTATTTCTGACCTCGCTTTGTCCTGCTTTTTTTTCAATGACACCTGGTCCGTGGTGATTATTTTCCCTTTTTTGAGTAATAATTTCCATTTGTTAGCGCTACTGTGATTTACTTTCTTTTTTTTTACTTTCTTAATTTCCTACTTTCATATCTTTAACTTTCTCCACATGTGTATAGCGCCAACGTTTTTTTTTTTTAGCCTTTCGAATTCCACTGCTTTCATAATCTCTAACCTGCTCTGCATGTGTTTAGAGCCAACGTTTGTGAACATTTTTATGACGTTCTCCTTTGTCTTTTACTCTCTGTCTTTTAATTCTGAGCGCAATTGGACATGCTTTTTTCAGTTCTACTTGTTCCGGGCTGATAATTACTTTCCTTATTTTCTGAATTTTAACCTTTTTCTTTCCAATGCTTTTGAGTCTCTTTTCTCCATGCTACTTTCTTCTTTGCTTAGTCGTCGACATATAAGCATATATTGTCCTTTTACGCTTTATATGTGCTGAGACCCTGGATCTGTGTGTGCTCAAATCCTTGACACGACTGAATGTTTTCCTGCTCGTGGTCTGATTTGATATTGGTTGTAAGTAGGGTGTGTCTTGCAAGAATCGAATGTTCTACATTATCGCAAGATGGCTCTTGGTCAATCTCTTGACACAAAGTCTCATGTTTAAGGTTTCCGCGAGACGCTCTGTGGCCATTCTCTTTCATCTTGCGGGTCTTTTAAGTGTCTTTCGTGATCTTAACTTGAAGATCACATCTCGTCTCCCGTCTTTCTCTTCCAGGATTTTTTTTATAATAGAGAGACAAAGAGAATGGGTTATTTAAAACAGAAAAGATCTATTTATTCTCATACTGTTTTGTGTCTTAAACCTTTTCTATCTTGAGTTTATGTTACACTTGTGTTGTATGTTTATATTCTGTTTTAAATGGTAATACTGATGAAATATTTTTGTCAGTTGTTGTTATTCAATAACAAGAAAGTAAGAATTTTTTAAAATTTAAAATTGATGTCATTTTTAAATTCAAATAGTCTCTGCACAGTAGTTTCCTTAAAAGTGATTTAGGTAATTGATTCTCATGAGAAATTATAGAAATATTAAATTAAACTGAATCATCTTTTCAAAAGTGGCAGTTTGTATCTCTTTGGTACCATTATACAGCATCAGTTTCTGACATTGCAGGACACTTTCCCCAAAATCCAATAATTCAATAGGAGCACTTTCAAAGTGGATTGATGGATGGAAAAAATAACTGCAGGTCTTTAATGCTGATGGGAGTTCAGACAACAGTTCATTCTTGAGCCTTACAATTCCTTAAGTTCAAGCACTATCCTGTGTAATCAGGTTAAATCCTAGTCTAGGGAAAGTGTTCTAATTGTAATGGTACTACTAGATTTAATATTATAGACTGATTACAGATGTTTGAGCCTGTATGCACATAAAAAGCCTAGCAAGACTTCTGGACAATATTTTCAATTATATGGAAGGAAAAATTAAAAGCGAAACACTGTCAAGATGTTTGCAAGAGAGACAGGAACGTGACTAGTTTTTTATACATTTGTAAAAATTATATAAAGACATAGTGCTGCAGTGGTAGTGCTGCTGTCTTTTAGTAAGGATACCAGGGTTTATTCCCTGAGTCCTCCCTGCATGGAGTTTGCACGTTCTTCCTGTGTTTGTATCGGTTTCCTCAGGGTACTCCAGTTTTCTTCCTCAGTCCAAAGTCATGCAGGGTAGGTGGATTGGCAATGCTATATTGACCCATGGCTGAGTGAGTGTGTTCACCCTGTGATGGACTGGTGCCCTGTAGAACGAATTGTTCCTGCCTTGTGCCCTATGCTTGCTGATTCTGTGTCCCTTTGCAGGTAAGTGTCTTTAGTTTATTTATCATTCATATAACTCTAACAAGTACAGTATAAGTTATTCTTTTCTCTTCTTTTAATGCGCAACTAGGCATATTACGACATGTGGTGACCTTATATGACTCTCAATAAGGTAATGACCCTAAAATTAGATGAACAAAATATATTTTGAGTGGCAAAAATCAAATTATAAAGGTAGATATCCAATTTTTTAAATAACAAACCTGAAAAAAATTAGCTATTCCACATTTTCTAGTCAAAATAAAAATTTTCTAGAAAATGATTTAAGATTTAAGAACTCTCACACACTGATTTATTTTTCCATTTTGAACAAATTTCAGACAAACACTGTGAAATTTTCTCTTACATAAGATGGCTGCTGTGATGTCATATAACGTGTCAAAGATTCTGGTGATATCTTTGACGTGTGATGCTCATTCACAAAACTTAAATAAAATAATCTGATTAATTCTGCATAAAAAGATATTGTTAAAAATTAAAAGAACAGTATGAAATAATTGTCACCCATGGGCAGATGTTGATAAATATTTTAAATAATGGCAATACAGATTCTTTATCCCAAAAGTATTCACAAAACAACAGAAAAATCCTAGAAAGTACTGTTTTTGAGACCCTTTCACCTGAGGAACTCTATGGTTTCCTGAAAGCAGATGTAGGTTGGGAGGTGAGCCAACATGCAGTCTCTGTTTCCTTGGTATTCAAAGGCAAATAATTTATAACTGTGCTACAGATATCTGATCCACTTTTTGTTATTTTCTTTAAATTGTGTGAAAGAGACGGGCAACCAAGAACCAATCTTTATGGCCTAAAATGGCAATTTAGTTTTTTTTTTGGCAAAAAGACCATTTTATTTGTGGAAGTTCCCTTCCAGAAGACTTTCAGAAAAACATCTTTCAACATTTACTCAATTACTATAGAAAGAAAGGATTGAGGAATATAACACAATTGAACCAATGTAATGGACATTTAACAGTGGTGCGGAAATTGCAATCACTGTGCCCTTTTCTGCCCTATGATGGACTGATGCTCTTTCCAGGGGATTGTTCCTGTCTTGCTCCCTTTATTTGCTGTGATTGGCTCGAGCCCCCTGCAGCCATGCTCAGGATTACGTGGGCTTAGGAAATGGTATATGGTATGATGGTATGTACCTTTTTCGTTATATTCTGTCATAGTCCATTCTGTATCCCCGGGTGAACTGAGCTGGAAGTATTGGAGAAAATACTAAGAAAAGGGCTAAGACACCTGATGCCTCAGAGTTTGCTCTGTTTTCTGTTAGGAGAGGACTGGAAGTATACTGGACAGGACACACCCTGGCATGACACTGGATATGCCTGGATGACTATATAATGCAAGGAAGTTAGAAAGGGCAGAAAATGTACTGCTATTTTCAGTCATATCCCGTACTGAGGAAGGGTAAAATATGTTGGCAATGGAGGATGACCAGTTCACCCACAGACACTGCACTCTGTCTGTGAGAAGCAGTCAGGAAACACCTCATTTAAGTAGCTTACCATTAGACAGAGGATGGCCTTTGGAATACTTAAATGCATTGAGTCCTATGCTGATATGTTGTATGTTGGTTGGACATGCACATAAGAGCTTTACTGTACTATGTACATGTGATGCTACTACTGTTACTACCTGTGCTTCTACTGAAAACACTAATAATTGGTATAAGAAATCTCTTGCACAGTTTCACCATCTTGGCTGGCTAAGCCCCACCTAGTAGTCACAGTTTCCTTTTTAGTTATTCCAATGACATCTTTCTGTCAAATGCAGAAATAATGTGGAATGATAATGTTAATATTAAAATGTCTACATGTTAACTATTTGGACACGCAGTTCAGACATGTTCATTTCAATATTACAGTATATTATAGCATTTAAGGGGAAAATATAAGGCCACCAAAAGTAAGGTGCAAATGAAAAGTAGAAATGAACTTGATCCAATGAAGTGTACATGGGTTTAAAATTGTATGTAGATTTTTCATTCATTATGGCTAGCATTTTTTTTGTTTTAAGTTAGGCATGAATTTTTTTAATTTACAGATGTTAACTTTATGCTTTTATTAGTAATCCAATACAATCCATCACTTTTTTTGAAGGACAAGTGTACTGTAACTGTTATTTATAGCATGTTTTAAATGTACAAGAAAAACCAAGTCATAGTGATTCATGCTGTTCTTAACAGTATAGGCACCATTTTAGAATATTTACTTTAATAACAGGTGGCAGAAGCAAATTATGTAATCTAACAAATAATGCACCTAGATGCTTATTCTGTTGCAGATTATAATTTTCTACATACCACATGACTGCGGTAGCTAAATTCTTCTGTATATTTTTAATGTCTGTGCCTACAGTTTAACATGACAATCATCTTCTACTGTATATATGATAATAAACAAGATTATATTTTAAATATCTAACTGTACATGTGTCCTTATCGTCCAGTTCAGGTTTATGGCACTAGGAGTCTCTCCTGGCAGCATTAGGAAAAATGCAGGAGCAAATCTTGCCTGTACATACAGTATTCAGCATAACAATTTAAAACGCATATAAAGCAAACATATTCCTTTTACTCCAATTACATTATTTTGTATTATAAACAATGATTATTAAATCATTAGATATGTTCAGCTAAACAGTTCTAGTTGTTCATTTGTTTCAAGTGATTGTTTTGCTGAACAATGAATTTTTCAATTCAAACTGAAGGTTTACTGAGTGTTGACTGTACTTTGAGTCATCTGTTTTGCCTGAGTACAGACATCTTGTTCCTTACTGAGTAAACCAACCCAATATCATAATGCCAGTAAGCAACCTTGGCTCTGGAGGGACAAAGTGCCTGCTGGCCTTATTACAGTTAATCTAACAGATAAATTAAACCTTCTGGAAGTTAAATTAAGGGAGCAGATAAAACACTTGTTTATTAAGTCAACTTGTTTACTGAAGGTTTTGTTGTTTCTTTTTTCATTCATCTAACACACATCAATAGAGCTGTCACCTGCCATTGTAGTCTCTGATTTCTTCAATCTAAGTCCCGCCATTTCTTCCAGCAATGGATTTTTCTGAAGAGCATCCTGCCTTTAAACAAAAAAAATGTCTGACAAAATCTGAAAAGAACCAGTATAGTCATGTGATCTCTCTCTCTCTCTCACACTCTCTGTATACACTTATATAGTGTAAAGATAGATAGATAGATAGATAGATAGATAGATAGATAGATAGATAGATAGATAGATAGATAGATAGATAGATACTTTATTAATCCCAAGGGGAAATTCACATAATCCAGCACCAGTATACTGATACAAAAAACAATATTAAATTAAAGAGTAATAAAAGTGCATGTAAAAACAGACAATAACTTTGAATAATGTTAGCTTTTACCCCCCCGGGTGGAATTGAAGAGTTGCATAGTGTAGGGGAGAAACGATCTCCTGAGTTTGTCAGTGGAGCAGGACAGTGACAGCAGTCTGTCGCTGAAGCTGCTCCTCTGCCTAGAGATGACACTGTTCAGTGGATGCACTGGATTCTCCATGATTGACAGGAGTTTGCTTAGCGCCTGTCGCTTTGCCACAGATTTTAAACTGTCCAGCTTCATTCCTGCAATAGAGCCTGCCTTCCTAAGAAGTTTGTCCAGTTGTTAGGTGTCCTTCATCTTTATGCTGCCTTCCCAAACCACTACCGCGTAGAAGAGGGCACTCTTCACAACCGTCTGGTAGAACATTTACAGCATCTTATTGCAGATGTTGAAGGATGCCAACCTTCTAAGGAAGTATAGTTGGCTCTGACCTTTCTTACACAGAGCATCAGTATTGGCAGTCCAGTCCAATTTATCATCCAGCTGCACTTCCAAGTATTTATAGGTTTGCACCCTCTGCACACAGTCTTTTCTGATGATCACAGGGTCCATGAGGGGCCTGGGTCTCCTAAAATCCACAACCAGTTCCTTGGTCTTGCTGGTGTTCAGGTGTAAGTTGTTTGAGTCACACCATTTAACAAAGTCTGATTAGCTTCCTATACTCCTCCTCCTGCTCACTCCTAATGCAGCCCACAATAGCAGTGTCATCAGCGAACCTTTGCACGTGGCAGGACTCCGAGTCATATTGGAAGTCTGATGTATATAGGCTGAACAGGACCAGAGAAAGTACAGTCCCTTGCGGTGCTCCTGTGTTGCTGACCATAATGTCAGACCTGCAGTTCCCGAGACAGACATACTGAGGTCTGTCTGTAAGATAGTCTACAATCCATGGCACCAGGTATGAATCTACTCCCATCTCTGACAGCTTGTCCCTAAGGAGCAGAGGTTGGATGGTGTTGAAGGCGCTAGAGAAGTCCAAAAACATAATTCTAACAGCACCACTGCCTCTGTACAAGTGGGAGAGGGATCAGTGTAGCATCTAGATGATGGCATCCTCTGCTCCCACCTTCTCCTGGTATGCGAACTGCAGAGGATCGAGGTCGTGATGGACCTGTGGCCTCAGGTGATGAAGCAGCAGCCGCTCCATGGTCTTCATCACATGTGACGTCAGAACAACAGGCCGGAAGTCGTTCAGCTCACTAGGACGTGGTACCTTTGGGACTGGGGTGATACAAGATGTTTTCCAAAGCCTCTGGACTCTCCCCTGTTCCAGGCTCAGGTTGAAGATGCGCTGTACAGGACTCCTCAGTTCCAGCGCACAGGCCTTCTGTTATTCTACAACTTCTGCTTCAGCTTTCTCCTATACTGCTCCTTCGCTGCCCTGAGCTGGACTTGGAGTTCCTTCTGGACGCGCTTGAGCTCATGCTGATCACTGCCTTTAAAAGCCCTTTTCTTCTGGTTCAAAAGGCCCTTGATGTCACTTGTAATCCATGGTTTGTTGTTAGCATAGCAGATATATATATATATATATATATATATATATATATATATATATATATATATATATATATATATATATAGGGATGTCTGACTGGTAATTTTAAACAAAAGAATCCAAAGCACAAAAAGATACACTTGCAGAAGGAATGGTCTTGCATTGCATGTTTGGTAGGCACAGGAATCAATGGGGTGTGATTCACTCTGTATGTGTACTGGATACTCCAGAGGGTAAATAGTGAGACCTGGTCTAAAGTGAAATATGCAATTTTCTCTCCCAAAGGCATACGATCAGGTCGGAGTGGCAAGTGTTTACAAGGTCTTTTGGTCAACAGATGGCAAAACATGGCTACTTGCTGGTTCAGCTAGTTTCTGGCTGTCCACTTATACAGTAATTCAGGAAGGAATAGCAAGAGCTCAGTTCCCTGCCACCCTACAGCTAGAAGGCACAGGATCCCAAAAAGCAATGTGTCATGTCATCCCTTTAAGGGAATTGATAGGTTAAAAATTGGCCAAAAACATAAATGCAGGAGACAGTAAGAGGGAGTGCGTCTTTGGGTGTACAAGTAGGCAAGTGGACAGGCCAACCCATCTGATAGAGAGGACCCCCAAACCTTTCTAGTCTAGCCCAGAATGACAACAGCATTCATTTTCTGTTATCAATATTTGGCAGTTTGTATTCTCCCTGTCTGCAAATTGTAAATATTTTTTGCATTTTGTTAATAAGGGCTTAATTATGTTTAATTTAGGATTTGCTGGTGTTATTCTCATGGTGTTTAAGTATATGTGAGACCCCTGTTTCACAAAATATGGTGCTCACAATGCATGAACACAAAGCAAAATTGAAAATAATCAATTCAATCATGTTTAAATTGAAATGAGTTTTATTCAGGTTTGATTCTAGAAAAGAACTGATATAAAGGCTATAAATAAGGCGATTTTAAAGGCCATGACAATAAGTGATGTCATCACGGCTGGAACCAGAAGTGACATCATCCATGGTGCCAGAACTGGAAGTGACGTCATCCTTGGGGGGCTGGAAGTGACATTATCCATGGGGCTGGGACTGGAAGTGACATCATCCATGGGGGCGGAACCGTGTGGGATTTCCCATGGATGGCCTGCAGTGGATTGAGGGAGAAAGTCAGTTCACCTCACCACTCCCTGGTCTGATGTGGCACTACTATTTTTCAGGCCCTTTAGCTGCCTCCCACTTGCACGTGTGTGACAGTCTGTAGCTATTTTTCACAAAATTATGCCAATATAAATTAAAATATCTTACACTGAATTATATATTTCTGATAATACATTTATTTCACCTTAAATGCATTTTCAAATATCTCAGCTGGATTATAAAAATGTTAAAGATAAGTCTTAATTTATTTGAGATATTTTTTAATGCAATATCTTGAAATAACCTGTTGTGCTTTGGAAATATTTTAAATATGCTTTAAAATATCATTAAATAACTCTGAGTGCATTTTTAGATAAATGAAATCAGGGGTGCCACTAGCTTTAGCACTTATCAATGACTTACCTTCTTCTCTTATAGCACATATTGTATGTAAGATTGAAAACTCATCCATGTAATTTTAGCGTCATTACAGTTGAAGAGCAGCGGGGGTGATACCTCGTGGAATTTTTTTGTAGTTGCCCATGAATGTGAAAGTACAGAATGTGACATGAGGGCTGGCCTCTTGAAATTCAGGGACTGAAAGCCTAAGTCCATTGAATGGGGTGGGGGGCTTTCAAAGATCAGGGGTTGGACACCTGAGATAAGCCCCCACATAAATGCCACTGAATGAAATGTAAATTTAGATATCTCAAAATGGCTTCCTGTAAATTTTAATATATTTTTAATAGTACATGCTATAATTTTTAGATATCTTGACATGCATTTGTGATATCATATTTAAGTTATCTGTAGCCTCTGATTGTGTAAACTGAAAGGATTAAACTCCCTCAATCTTTTCTCAAAGATTTCCTGAAATCAGTCTTGTCACCCTTCTCTGAACTTTGACAAACTGCTTCATAATTCTGATTCATTGTTTAACTTAAGAATAATCTCCTCAGATTTGTACGTGACACAGTGTGTTGTGTAACCCAGCACACAATTAGCATTCATAAAAACCTCTATACACTGTCTGGATGTGGACAATGACAAGTTGACAATGACTCACATTTTTTATCATAAGGTGTATTTTCAAGTTTAAGATCTTCATTTGTGGAGTCATATCTCTTATTTTTACTTCATACATGTAACAAATTACATTTAGGGCCTCACCAATAGGGACGCAGCCACCCAGTATATGGAGGAGCAACATAATTAGGCAATCTCCCACAGTCTGTCTTCTGGTCTTCTGGCTGGGTAAGGGTTTTCCATTCTTTGCTGCTGGAATAAACATGAACAGGATCATGCAGTTCCCTCTTAGGTACTAACATGGATGAATTCAGTCAGCATTTTAAAGTCTCGATCACATGTATCAGCTTTAATGGTAATGTGTTCAAATCTTATATTTCTTATTCACATATATCTTCAGGGCCTGCCCAACTACCTTTGATAATATTAGATGAAACTTGTCCTGCCTTAAATAGCATCTGAAATAGGAGGTTTAAGCTTTTTCACTGCAGTAACAAAGCTGTCACAGTATCTGAACTTGCATGACAATTCTTTCAACTTACAAAGTGATTAACCTTTCCTCGTTATATGAAGGGTGACCAGTTTTGAATTTTTTCCACCTTACTTTTATCCTTACTCCAGATCTTGACACCTTCCAAGCTGCTCCTGCGATAAGGAGTGGGATAGCTCCTTTGGTTGGAGTGATCACAGTGCTACCAGCTGAAAAGAGGAATTTTTAATTTATTTATATACACTACCAGTCAAAAATTTTAAAACACCTCTGTTTTCTTCAAATGTAATCAGTTGAAATGCAATGAATGACCTAAAATGGTGAAAAGGTAATCAGTAAACTGTCAGAGGTTTCCATTTAAAGTTTAGGTTACCAAAAACCAAAAAAATAAAATATTATTATTATAATATTATCTATTATCTATTATAGAATATAATAGGGAACAACAAATAGGTTACAACCTACAGATGTTCTACAGCAATTAAGTCTTGCAATCTGAAACAAACAATTTGCACTGGTGTCCCAAATTCAGTTGATTACTTAAAAACCCTCTGTCTGCCTTTAAACAGAGTTGGAACAGACTGTGTTACTATACCTTCTGAATTACTACTTGGACAATATTAAACTATATCCATCCATCCATCCATTATCCAACCCACTATATCCTAACTGCAGGGTCACGGGGGTCTGCTGGAGCCAATCCCAGCCAACACTGGGTGCAAGGCAGGAAACAAACCCCGGGCAGGGTGCCTGCCCACCACAGATATTAAACTCCCAGTGATAATGGAAGGAAACAGCAATTAACAAATTAAATGTTTCATTATTATACTTAGAAGTATAGGTCTTTAATTTAAAGAAATTGCAAAAAAAAAAAATGTTAGTGAGTATGGTGTCTTACACAATCAAAAGTCAATTGTAAACTTGAAGACAGTCTGATAGGAAGAGATCTCACAGACACAAAATCACAACCCAATCAGAAGACAAGTTTCTGAGGGTCACTAGCTTGCGTGATAGGTGCCTCACAGCACAACAGCTTAACAGTGGTTGAATAAAGTAAGTCTCAGTTTCTGCTTTGAAGAGGAGACTTTGTGCTCTTGGTTTGACAGGGTGAGTGGCAGTAAGAAAGACATTTCTTATAGGACAAAATAGGGCATTGAAATACTGGCTGTGTATTACTGCAGACTGAAAGAAAGTCTGATGGACCAATGAATCAAAATTAGAAATCTTCAGTTCATCACGCAGGATGTTTGTAAACCGTCAATTTGGTGAAAGAATGGTTCCTTAGCGTGTGACACCAACTGTCAAACATGGAGGAGGAAGTGTGATGGTATGAGGTCCTTTTGATGGAGGTAGAGTCGGTGACTTGCAGTGTGACTGGCATTCTAAATCAAAAGGGCTACCACAGTTTTGCTGTTATATCAACAAAAGGTGGCTACTTTGATGAATTAAAAATCAGAATAAAATTTATAAACTTAATAATTCCTTGAGTTTTTTTTTTTTTGCTTTGATTTCATGAAACATTAAGACATTAAACTGCGTGACTTTCCATAAAAACTGGAAAAAGTGAGATGTTCTAAAACGTTTGACCGGTATTGAACATAATAACATAAATATATAACATAGTAATATTAAACAAATTTATATGATCCAAAGCAGAGGTGGATGGATAAAGTAAAAGAAGATCTGAAGAAAAAGGGCTTGATTGGTGAGGAGATGCAGGATCAAGCTGTTTGGTGAAAGCTGATCAAGCACGTCAACCCCACATAGAAGGGGGAAAAGATGAAGATGAAGAAGAAGAAGATATGATATAATGAAATTACATATATACAGGGGTCAGCAAGGAGTTTATTCTTGCATTAAGTGCACTGTGCTATTGTGATATTCTTTTGAGTTCATGAGCTTACAAAGGAATTGTAATAATATTAGCCTGCATGTCTTTTTCAAGTAACAACTTTAAACTTATTTTTTGCCCACCCCTTATATATTTAGTTATTTACATTAACCTCTCCAGGTCTGAATAAGGTCCAGGATTTTTTGTAGTGATTTTGCTAACTTTACGGTATCCTTGTTTATTAGTGTCATTTGCAAACTTATCCACGTTGTTATTTACATTTTTATCAAGATTATTTATATATATTGTGATGTGTGGGTGACAGACTTGCACAAGGGAGAAAAAGGTGAGTCCAGGTTTCTGAGAAAATTAGCTTTATTGTAGTGAAGACACGAATAGTCTTAGCATTTATTCAAATGTGAGCTGTCACTTCAGCACACAAAAACACAGCAAGCAAACAGTGACATTGTTGGTCACCCTGCATTAGCTCCTGTCTTCAGTTTAAAAGAACAGATAACCTTCCTTGTCAGGTAAGTTGAAAAGCTGTGGATCAGTGACTGGAGCAGGTTCATTCTGGAGGAGAAAAGACAGAAAGAGAGCAAGGACAGGTCAATGTCAGGTTTTAAATGTTCCCCCTCATTAACCATCAGGAGACAGACACATTACGTGGTGAGTCTGCAAACTTGCAATTGAACTGACAGTGGACAACCAGCCAGTTAGGGGTTTGTTGAGCACCGTTGGAGAGGTACCGGGACCACAAAATATTAAAAATAACAGAAGTCCCAACTTCACTTTTACTGTTGACTAAAAGAAAAAATGTCTTTACAGTATAACCTTTCGTTATATGTATTTAAGCTAATGTTGAACTTCAGCTTCTTTTAATTTGATCACTAGCCACTCATGTGGTACCTTATCAGAGGCTCCAACTCTGCAAGTTCTTTAGGAATAGTTAGACATCTCTAACTCTGTGCTTTATTCCCATGGACAGTTGTGCATTTCTTACTTTATGCTCATATTTGACTGCTACAAAAACTCTCCTTCTGTGCCTCTTTAATGGTACACACTATCACTCCAAATGACAGCTGGGTAAGTTCAACTGATTCAATGATTTTCTACTCAAGATATTGAATTAGCTGTCATCTCGCACATATGAAGGACTCGAACAAAACAGGAATTGTATTTTTTCTGTTTAGAATAGCAGAAAAGCTATTTTAGGAACGGGATCAGAAGCAAAAGAAGTAGTCAAAATAAAAGGCAACATCTGTAACCAGACAGACTATGACCAATAGATAAATCCTAAACACTAACCCCCAAAATGTAGCAAAACAAAATCAAAGTAAAAAGTATTTCACCAAAATCTGCTTTAAGAAAAATAAATACAAACTTATTCTTTCAAATAATCCACATCTTGGATAACCTGGAAGTGTGTAATGCTGATCTTTATGTAGAAAGATGGTGACACCACACAAAACATCTGTGGGCAAACAATGCTCAAAACGGTGGTGCCCAAAAGAAAGCAAAACCTTTCCAAACAAACTTGAAAATACAAGCAAATGTCAGAAATGGATACTGAACCTCAAAAAACTGTATTTGCAAAAAGAGATTCACAAATAAAGCTTGAAAAAATGTGAAAAAAATATGGAGAACAAAATATCATTCATAACTGTATTGGCTTCATTTTCAAATTTCCTAAATTGTGAATCTGTTTAAAAGCATTTAAAGCAGAAAGTAAAATATAACATTAAAGCAATTACAATATTTATTTTATGCATCCTGGCGTTAAGTTCATATGACAAGTGTTAATTCAGTATATTCACACAATCACACCTTTACCCTACATTACTTACTAATTTACTGCCTTTTATGTGATTCTGCCTGCACTAAAATAAACGTATGCATGCTTACTAACCCTACCCTTTTTCTTTCCCTCCTTTTTTCCTATTTTCGTCTTCATTTTGTTCCCCTCAAAGACTGTCACTCTTACTATCAAGCTGTGGCTTTGTTATAATTTAGCCTAAAAACCATTGTCTATACTGTTTTTAGTTACATTTTCTTCTTCAATGAAAGTATATTTTAACCTTAAAAGTGTGAATGATAATTGACTTCAGCAGGTTGTGACTGATCCATCGACAGTATTATATATTATTCTCTTTATTCTAAACATTGTTCATTGGTGGTTTATAAGCTTACTAGCATCATTTAGTTAAAATAACTATAATGGCAATACTGTACTTATCTTAATTTCCTGCCATCTACAAAGCTTCCTTTTGCATGCAATGCAAAGTAAACGTAAGCTCCTTCAGACACAGTTACTCACACGGTCAGCTTTGTTCCTCCGCAGCTGAAAGAAAATCAAAAGAGAACTGTTGATAGATAGATAGATAGATAGATAGATAGATAGATAGATAGATAGATAGATAGATAGATACTTTATTAATCCCAAGGGGAAATTCACATAATTGTATTATGTGTATTAGTTGTATTGCACAATAAAATGTATTGTGCAGCCCCTTAGTGGCATCCAAACATGAATTTTGAAGTGCAAATGCTGTAATTAAAATTTGCAAACAGAAGTAACATGCAATAACATGCTGACATGTCAGAAAAGAAAAAAAAAAATCCTGCACTGCCATTTTCAATAGACTCTCCTTCAGTAATCATAATACTCTGAACCTATGGTTTACAGTTGTTCAATACACTCTTATTGAAGAACCTGGGGAGAGTTTGGCTTCCGGTTTTATAAGGGTGATTATTTGCAACTGAGAAACAACTATTCTTGATTGTTTTTACCTGAAGTCTGTTGCAATACCGAACAATGTCCCAAGAAGTTATATCCCTATAGAAAGTCCAGAATGAGAAATACAACTGTTGGTTTAGTTACTGGCAATGTTGTTTGTCAGCACATTAAATAGAAAATTCCAAAAGGTTGCTGCTGTGACCAGCCAGGCACAAAATAAGTAGGAGCCTGACATGCAAACTTCATGAGAACTACAGTATATTGTAATGGAAAGTGCAACAGTGATAGTAATAGTCACTGCTTTAGATCCTGCTTATTATGCTGGAAAATCTATGTTCATGTTTTCAGGTTTTTCTTATACTATTGAATCAGTCAAAATAGAGTCCCACTTTTATGTGGATATTAGTCAGAAAATGAAGAAGAGTATGTATTCAAGTCTCTTCAGATGGTAGAAATAACATAATCAACTCCAACCAAAAGGCAAACAGGAAAAGCATCTGGCATTCATTATTTTTGTAGTCAATGGTATAAGTGATAGCTTGATTTTAGGGAAACCACTTGAAAGAATCCTTTATGCCTCAAATATGGTTGTGACATTGTTCAAAAGTATTGCTTGAATGCTTATAGAGATGGTAATATCTTTGCAAACATACTTTTTCTATAAACTATGCCAAGTTTACAGTTTTGTCGATGCTAAATACATTTGGTGGTGTATGTGCCCTACAATGGACTAGCATGATGTCCAGAGTTTGTTTTAGGTTTGTGCTCCACATGCAGATTAGATTGACAAGTGACTAAATTGTTTCAGTGTTAGTGCATAGGAGTACGCTCATCAATATACCCAATTAAGAACTGGTTCACAGGTGCAGGGTTGGTCCCTGCCTTTATTTAATGCTATTAGTATAAGTTCTGATAAATTATAAAATTTTGTCTCACTGTATTGAAACACGTGCAGTTTATATTGTGTAATAAAGATAAAGGAACAAACTACCTGGTGAACCCCATTTACTTTGGCAAGTTGTTTAAGCCAAAACATAAAAAGGAAAAGAGAAAAAAAGTTTTCAACCAACATGCTGTTCCTAACGCTTCTTATGCAGACGTGAGGTTTAAAGTGACTGCCAAGTTCCAGTGGGGCTGATTCTTAAATACCCAGGACCAGAAAGGCAGGTCTTCTTGCTGAACTGGAAGTGATGTTACACCTCTTCTAGTCTTTATCCTTTAGATCTGAGGATGGATGTAAGTGGAAAGATATAAATGACAGCCTTAACCCCGGATTATTACGCAGTCTATGAAGACACTCCCTACTCATATGTGTATGACATAGCCCCACCTCTGCCCAGACCCATCAGGTAGCTTGAGAAAATGACTCCTTGTGTGCGAACATCCACTGAAGGGGTGCCTCCTATGTGACAGGAGTGAACACCTGGCCCAGATGGTAGTACCTTAATTGTTGCATAGCCCATTTAATTGCGACAGCCTCCCATTCCACTGTCACATACCTAGTCTCCCCGTCTATCACTTTCTGAATCTGGTACATAATGGGATGGGCAGCACCATCAACACTTTTGCTTAGCAGAGCCCACAAGCCAGTGTCCAAGGCATGGGTTTGGAGATAAAAATGTAAACAAAAATCAGGAGAAATCAATAAAGGGAGCTGACTTAAGAGCCTCTTTCAAGTCCCTTATTGCAGCCTCAGCTTTAGCATTCCATGCCACTATATTAGAAACATATTTTCTTGTCAGATCTGTCAAGGGTATAGCTCTGTCAGGAAAACCAGGGCACAAGTTGACAGTAGTACCCTGCTAAGCCTAAGAAAGATAGAACTGGCTGGTTGGTCTTATTCTAAAGTATGGCAGCAACTTTAGAACACCCTGGTTTTGCCAGTCCTCCTCCCATCACATAGTCTAAATATTTAATTTTATTTAATCCAAAAAAACATTTCTTAGATTTCATTTGGAAACCAATCTTATGGAGCAATTTCATAACTGTGAAATCATGCTGCACGTGTTCTTCCCAAGTGCTGGAACACATTATTACATCATCCAAGCAGTTAGAAGCAATATGGCTGAGGCCCCATGCAGCACAAAGAGAAGGACTTGGTATTGCTAATGTCCGGTAGGCATTCTAAACATGTTTTTCTATGTGGCAGATGCTGTAAAAGGAATTTGCTAATACCACTTCATCATATCTAAGGTAGTCAGAAAGCCTTTCTGAGTCACTTGAGGAATTCATCCTATTGCAGTATTGGATTGGCAATAAAATGAGAGAATTGGTTGGGAAGTCATCGCAAAAGCACTAATTTCCATCAGGTTTTGGTGCTGATACAATTAGACTGAACCAAATGTAAAACTTCCTCTAATATAACTAGGTTCAGCTTTCTTTGAATTTAAAACTTCACATTGGGTTTCTTTGCCTCTGGGAGGTGGTACTGGCATTCTCTGATAATGACACCAGGGTCAATAATAATGTAATGTCCAATAAGAGAAGTCTGGACGAGTTTCTTGTCAATTACAGATTTAATGGAGAAGATAGCAGCTTTGAGCTCCTGTCTTTCTTGGGAATTCAATTCATTGTCAAAATTAAGTTTTATGTTAGTGGCAAATAAGGACTGAGGAAAGTCAGAGTCAAGACTGGGGCCTTTTTCCTTCCTCAGCTTGAGTAAATTTATATGGTAAACTCTTTTGGTGGGTTAATGCAATTTGGTTATTTTACTAATTAATCAACCAACCATTTTCACGTTTTGATTTCATAGGGATCATGACAAAAAGCTAGTAATTTGGAGCACCACTATTATAGAACTGGGTTTGTGTGCCCGTGCTTCTCACACTTGAAATAGTGTATGAGAGGAATTGATTGATACTTTGGCCTGTTATTATTTTCCCAGGTGAGAGGCTATGATCAAGGTTAATGCTGATGATGGGCTTTCATCCATCTTTGACTTGAACTCTTTCAGTGAGCATCACTGATGGTTTCAATGATTTCGGCCAAGCTACCCATATTTTTCCAGTTTTGGAGTTGCACCTGTCAAGCAGATTTTCTGGAAGTGCATTAATTAAAGACTAACATACTACAATCTCAACCAAGTTCTCCATACAATTCCCCTGTAGTCAAATGACAGAGACTTGGAATGCCTTTCTGGTTGAAAAGCCACTCATTGCAGGTGTCAGATCAGCTGTTGTCTTATATTGTTCTAGGATCTTAAACTTTAGAATACCACAATCATCAGCTGCCCGCTCATCGACATTATATAACCCTAATTCCAAAAGTTGAGACACTGTAAAATTTAAGTAAAAACAGAATGCAATGATTTGCAAATCTCAAAAACCCATATTTTATTCACAATAGAATATAGAAAACTAATGTTGAAAGTGACATTTTAATGTTTCATGAAAAATATTAGCTTGTTTTGAATTTGATGGCAACAACACATCTCAAAAAGTTGGGATGGGGGCAACAAAAGGCTAGAAAAGTAAGTGCTACTACAAACAAACCGCTGGACGAACATTTTGCAACTAATCAGGTTAATTGACAACAGGTCAGTAACATGATTGGGTATAAAAAGAGCACCTTAGAGAGGCAGAGTCTCTCAGACGTAAAAATGGGCAGAGGTTCATCAACCTGGAAAAATTGTGGAACAATTTCAGAGTAATGTTCCTCAACAAAAAATGGTGATGACTTTGAAATTCTCATAATCTACAGTACATAATATTATCAAAACGTACAGAAAATCTAGAGCAATCTCTGTGTGCAAGGGACAAGGCTGACAATCAATATTGTCCATGATCTTCAGGCTCCCAAGTGGCACTGCTTTACACCATGCATGATTCTGTCAAGGAAATCACTCCATGGGCTCAGAAACACCTCCAGAAATCAATGTATGTGAACACAGTTCGCTGTGCCATCCACAAATGCAGGTTAAAGCTCTATCATGCAAAGAAAATGTCATATGTGAACATTATCCAGAAACATTGGCATTCTCTCTAGACCAAAGCTCATTTAAAATGGCAAAAGGCAAAGTGGAAAACTATTCTCTAGGTCAGACAAATCAAAATTCAAAATGGTGTCTGGAAAACATGGATGCTGCGGTCACCGGACTAAAGAGGAGAGGGACCATCTGGCGTGTTTTCAGTGCTCGGTTCAAAAGTCTGTATTAGTGCCTATGGAACTGGCGGCTTGAACATATGGAGAGGTATATGCTGAAAGGTATATACATGTATAGGTTTTAGAGCAACATATGCTCCCATATACGGTAGATGATGTCTTTTTCAGGAAGGCCTTGTATATTTCAGCAAGACAATGCTTATCTGCATACTCAAACCATTAAAACAGCATGGCTTCGTAGTAGAAGAGTTTGGATGCTGAAATAGACTGCCTGCTATTCACCAATGGAAAACATTTGGTACATCATGAAAATAAAAATACGAGAGAAGGTTCCAAGACTGTTGAGCAGCTAGAATCTTTTATCAGAAAAGAATGGGACATCATTCCTCTCCCTGGAAATTTTTGTAAGCAAAAAACAAAAATGTTAAGAGAAAAAGCTTTCAGTCAGTGAATTGGTCGTGAAGCGTCTTCTGCAGACATTAGTCTTAAAGTGACTACTGATTTTGAATATCTGGGACCTAAAGAGTGATTCTTCTTGAGGAAGTGAAATTAATGTCAAGATGTCTTATGTATATGTGACAATTGAATGCATGTTGCTTAGGGATTTCTTTTAAATTTTACATAAAGAACAAAACACATTAACAAAGCTCAATCCAATTAAGAAGCAAATGCGATATGTTTTGAAGAAAATCCATGAAGCTAAGCACTAAGAATGAAAATAGATGTAAATACCATTATGTCACTTAAAATGGCAGTGGTCTATCTCTCCATCCATCCATTATCCAACCTGCTATATCCTAACTACAGGGTCACGGAGGTCTGCTGGAACCAATCCCAGCCAACACAGGGCGCAAGGCAGGAAACAAACCCCGGGCAGGGCACCAGCCCAATGCACCTAACCAGCATGTCTTTGGACTGTGAGAGGCAACCAGATTACCCAGAGGAAACCCATGCAGACACGGGGAGAACATGCAAACTTCACGCAGGGAGGACCCGGTAAACGAACCCGGGTCTCCTAACTGCAAGGAAGCAGCGCTACCCACTGCGCCACCATGCCAATCTATCAATCTATATATATATACATATATACAAACCAGAATACTATATATATATATATATATATTCACATACACATACAATCTGTATAATTTTTTACAAAGAAATGAAAACCATAAAAATAAATAAATATTTATATTAATATCATTAAGCAATGCAGGAAGTTACTTATAAGGTTTAGCAAATCTCTCTCACAATACTGACATGACTTTCTTTTATATGCAGTCCCATTATTGGAGTTAAGTGACTGCAGACAGCAAATAACAGATTTAAAAAGAGTGGAAATTATTCATTTTAACTTTTCTTTGGCTACTATGACAGATAAGGGTTTTTTCGCACCCTTGTACCCTCAGACCACTCGTCAGACACCTGGTAAAAGTCCAATAATAAGATTTATTATAAAGTGCACAAAGCACACTCCTCTCCACAATTCTCCAATAACAATAAACAATAACCCAAATCACAAATAAAGCAATCGTCCAATCCCAGATGCTTAGCCACCCTGCCTCCCAACTCAGCTCCTCCGTCTAGGATTTCCCACAGTCCTTTATACTCCTTGACCCGGAAGCGTTTCACCCTCTCTATCCATGTGACCTGGAACACTTCAGGATCAGATAAAAATCCTTCTTTTCTTCACCCAGGAAGCACATTGTTCCCTTTGTCCACGTGACTATGACTTACTTCCTGGGCATAAGACAAATAGTCTCTGGGCCTTCCTGCAGCGACTCCTGGCGGCCCCCATGGTATCCAGCAGGGCTGTGAATAAAGACTCCAATGTCCATAATACCCTGCTGGTCTTCGGGACACCTCCATACTGCAGGGAGGGCTCCACCTGGTGGCGTGGGGGTATTGGCTGGGATAAACAGCCGGGCATACATCATGGTACCTTTGGCTGGAAATAAAAGACGCATTGCTTAATGGTGCATATTGCGGCCCCCTTTTTCAATTTTCTTCTGTTTGTTTATTTTACTATCTACTGTATACTATCTTCCGTTTCTTTTATGTTTTTTCTTAGTTTTGCCTCAAAGTGATTACTTAAAATTTCTTCCTGATCTTCCATCACCTTATGCAAATCCTTTAATTCTTTCTTCAGTCATATGTTTGTTTCTTTCAACACCTTCATATCCTGTTCCAGTGTGTTTATTAACTGTTTCAGAAGTCAGAAACATTTTCATAACAATTTTCTGCATTTTCTGACAGCCTGAGGCCTAAACACTCAAAAAAGGCCTATGGCCTATATTCTCCAAAAGGACCTAAATAGGCAAAGCTCTTAAAGGAAGAGGGAAACCAAGAAAACCTCATGCCCAAATTTTTTATATGTTATGTATTTTATAAAATAAAAAGCTATCACAAACATATTAAAGAGCAAAATAAATTAATACTGAAAGAACGTACACAAATAAACTAAATTCTCAATGCAAAATAAGCAGAACAAAAGGTAAACTAAAATTCTAAAACCAAATCTAGTGAACCCAGAGAAAAGCTTAATAACAACAGCAAAGAGACAATAGCTAAGAAAGCAAAACAAAAATGAAAAAAAAAACCAGATAAGCAAAGAATGAAGCAAAAGATCACAGCTAAGATATATAGCTAATGTCGCAGCAAGGAATTATGGCAGTCAGGTGTTTTAAAAAGAACTTTTCCAGTCAAACCTGATAACTCTCATTGGACATTAGTGAGAAAGTGCAGAATAAAAGGACAATGGGCTAAAATTACAAAATGTATAAAAAAAAACTATAAAACAAAGACAATGCAATTTACTCACTTCAATGAAATGAAGAAGGTGATGTACCTCCAGGTTTGGCATTGGGGCTTTACAGACTACACTACACAGAATAGTTTGGTAACCAAAAAAAAAGAATGAACACATAACCAAAAGTCAAAATCAAAATTTGTGGTCAAGAAGTAGCAAAAGAAACTATTGTAACTTTGAATGCAAAAACAATAAAGAATGAATGTATAGGTATTTTCAGAGAAGTGCATGACATGCCCCATACAGTCTTGATCCAAAAATGTCACATGCTACACACGTCTGGTTGACACTGCGTAGCAACAGCATTCACACATTCACCTCAAAATGGCAGTTCCCATGAGAAAAAGAAAAAAAGGCATCACAGGAAAAATGCTACTTACTGTATGTTCAAAAAATTAATTAGGCTTAAAACGAATGTGACCACAATATTCTTTGTCCTCTAAAACCCCTAAAACAAAGCCAAAATACATTTTAGAGGTCAAGAAAAATTGATAAAAGATCAAAAAAGAGGCATGGATTAGATCTCTCACTCCTGACCTCATTTGTCAAAGTCATAGCTATTTGCTTTGTGGAATACATATATAAAAATAAATGACAATAAAGTAAGGTTTCTTGAAGGTAAATATTCTTAACCTTGGTCATGGAGATAATGTATTCATTTTCTCTATTAAAAGTGGACATAATAAATTCATGTGCACATAAGTTATTCTGATACACAGACACATACATGCATGCATATGTCAGTTTGCCTAGATGCAGTTTCAGAAAATTGACAGCATATTTTGTCAAAGTCACATCTTACTTATTTCTCTGCTGTAATTAATTGTAAATATCTGTTAAATGAAGGGATTAAGGTATTTTGAACTAAAATACAATTACTCTAAGGTTCTATTCATTTTCTAACTCACTAATCTAGTCTAGGGTTGCAGGGAGTGAGTAATGAAGTTGCATGTTTGTGTTCTGTCTGCAGTGCATGTGTTTAATCAGTGCAATTTAACTGAGTGCAGAAAAGGTGGGAAACATGCTTTAAGACCAAATAAAGCCATAGTCAGGCAGGCAATAGTAAAAAAAAAACAAAAAAAACCCAAAATAATCCATTTGAATTGTTTACCAACGCCCAAAAGTCCCAAAGTTAAGTCAGTTTCTTTACTTCCTCTCTTAAACTATTTTTTTTTGGTATAACTTCACTCTAATAATGAGATGCATGTTGCTGGGCATCACCATCTTATATAGATGGAACATCAAGAGACCTGCATTGCCACTGCAAAGAGCATGACTACAGCCATGAAAAGATAGATGCAAAATGGCGATGACCATAGGAAAAAAAGGGGTGCCACCAGCATACTGATATAATATACAGTACAACTACACAAAAATAGTACAGCGCGTATGTTATAAAAAAATGTATAACAATTCCATAAATGAACCAGATAAGCTGTGAGATGTCATAACAGTGTCATTAAATTAAGTAATTATGTTCATTATGTTATATAATTATCACTGTGCAGAACCATAGTGCTGTGGCAGTATATAACTCCCAGCAGTCCCTGCAGTGGCTCTGATTGGTAATCTGGGGCCTCATGTATAAATGATATGTACACACAAAAATATTGCGTACACCCGTTTCCACGCTCAAATTGCGAGGTATAAAACCTAAATTTGCCATAAAGCCACGCACACTTTCATGTTAGCTCAAACCCTGGCATACGCAAGTTCTCCGCTCAGTTTTGCAAACTGGCCACACCCAGAGTCAAGGCAGTGTTTTTGTTCCAATGTGGTTTTCCTTCCTTTTTGGTTAAAGTGCTTGAAAAAAATTATACTTCACCTGCAAATTATACAACATTAGCACCTGAACTACAACATTCAGTTCATTCAGAAAGCAAGCTACTAATTACCATGCCCCTGGAAGTATGAAAAGCTATAACATCTATCTATATATATATATAAAATTATTTTCGCGTTTGAAACGGAAATTACGTATGACCACAGAACATAATACAGGAACTAATCACTTCGTTTGTGGACGCTATTTTTATATCATCTTTATGAATTGTTATTATTTGTGTGAGAGTTACTTTACTGATACTGAAATAAGTAAATACAAACATGCCGATCTATCCCATAGAAGTGTGCCCCCCGTCGCCCTCTCCCGGTCCTCCTCTCTGGACTCCAGTGCTGACCTGTTCCCCACCAGGCACATTCTGACAGAGAAGTTTTATTTATTCATCCACGTGACTGTTGCGGAAACTGCCACATTATAACTTTTTTAATTGATAGTAGAAGAGCTTTGTGTCTTTCTACTTTTTAACTGCGCTGAGCTGTAAACAATGTGAAGATGACACCGCCTTCAGCAGCAAGGGGTCGTGAGAACAAAGTGGACGCTTGGAGGCGCAGAATGTCGGTCTGCTCTGCCGGGTCGAGAGCTTTGCAGTTTCGGGCGGCGTCCTCTCTTCTTGCACTGTTTGTGACACTTCCGAGTGCCCTGTTGGCTCCTGGGAGAGTGGAAATCTTTGCGAATGAGTGTAATCGACGCCATCGAAGCAGGACTCTCTTTGCAAATTGCACTTCACGACTACTTACTGTCCCTTAAGGTGAGTTCAGGTCACTAAAACCCTGCAACATTCAAAGTTGCTTTTGTGATAAATTCTTTTAAGAAGATGAAGGGTTTACATCTAAGAAGATGTACCGACCTCTTCTTGTTAAGTTTTGGACTTGGGAATTGTTTGGATCTTCTGCCCGTTAAGAACGGAAGGGCAGTGTCCACATTTCTCAGAATTTTTTTCTTAAATCACAGGCACATAGTGCAAGGTTGTCAGGCAAAAATTTGCAGGATCACATATAAAATGTAATTTCTGTAACTCAGCGGTCGTGTAGCGCCTTTCGCAAGGGATCTGCTACCGAGAGATGATCCAAATACATTTAAGCTGCTGTTAGTGCTACTTACCTGTTGTGTTATAGCGCCTTTAAAATGTACTTTACCCGAAAGCACTCCAGTACTGCTCAATGTATCTTTACTTCTTACATGTTAATGTTTTAGTGTTTAATAATTTATATACTACATTTTATTTTTTTTCCCTTGCACTCAGTGAGCAAAGCCCACTAGATAATCAGCTAGTTCAATATATAGTAAAGTAGTAAAGTGAAACAGGTAGCCTGACCTCCTTAATAAGGGATGAGCCATGCAGAGCTAAATTATTTTTTTTGTATAAACAATGTGGATGTGGTCTTAACAGCATGCACACAAGACTCAAGAACTGAGTCAATAAACAGGCTTTGTAGAGAACATATTTTTAAAAGTTTTAAGTTAAAACCTCTATTTCATGTTTGCTCTTTTGCCCTATTGCCTGCAATTTTAAGCCACTTTTTAAATTACAAATTCACTTAACAAATTACTTGTGTGGGTCAAATGAAACTATGTCACCTTTATGAAAAATAAGCTTTGAAAAGTTTAGCTTCAATGTTACTAAACTTGCCATTTACACCAAATATGACCTATCCATTTATTTACAATGCTGTCTCTGTTGAGTGGTGAGTGGGAGATGCGAAAACATGGCTAATACTTCATAAGGAAAGGCAAGGACAAAAAAAGGCAGTCAAAATTTTGTCAATGAGGCATTTCTACATATTAACCAAGATAACGTGTACAAGTGTGATGGTCCCAAGCCTGTAAAAAAATTTGGCTATATCTGTCAGTCTCCTCTGCTGCAAGATCCTATATAAAGTAACATAAGGGGATGTTGGTTTTAGAAGTGGTACCAGGGTCATGAGTTTTTAAAGAGGCTATTCTGCCTAATGATTTTAATTTTGTTTTAATGGACTCTTTATTTATGGGATTATAACCTTCACAGGCACTTACTTATAATAAATAGGATTATTTATTATGGATGTGACACTGCACTATTTAGTTGAACACTGATTGATTTGAATTAAAGCATAAAGCACTGTTTCACCTACCCCTTGCTATATGTGCGAGTTCTCATTTGCCTGGCTCATCTTGGTTATTACTATCAACAATCTGAGTACAATGGACAGCGTGTAGCCAACCCAGGTCAATGGCAAAAAGTATAAAAGTAACTCCAAGGACTATCACAATTGCCCTCAGAAGGTAAACATGTTCCTGTAAATGTATTCAGAGGTCAGATACACAATGGCCTGAAATGCTGATGAACTTGCTTTTTTCATTACTACCTGGAGATAAACAGAATAGGACACCTTCATAAACATTCTTACATTCGACCTTCTTACAGATGTTAATTAACCTAAAAATATGTGTTTTTGACATACAAACAATGAAAAAAAAAAGTCCATATAGGTATTGTAGCTGAACACAAATGTCTGAAGATGTGAGGCAGCAGAGCTAATCACCGTGCCACTATATCACTCAACAGAGAATATAGAGAAAGAAATACTCAGCACATTCATGCTTGTTTATATGTTGCTTTGCTACAGCAGCTTTTGACAATTAGGTAGTGTGGTTTTATGTTGAAAGTAATTTAAGTACAACCACAGGTTGCTTAAGTCATTTGTTTTTTTATATACTAGGTAATATGCAGTTATTCTGTTACATTACAGATAGTAAATGTTATTATAATTAAGGTAGAATTACACTTTATACAGTTCTGTGAATAATCTAACATAATTCAAGTATGATAACTTATTTAGGGAAAGGTTAGATTGATTTGAACTCTAGATATTGCAGGACAGAGGTAACATTCATAGAATTTTTAAATTACATTTGTTTTGAAAGCTGAGGAAAAGAGCCAAGGTTTATTTCCCCACTGTTTACACATTTTTTCTCACTTGCAGTTGGATAACTGACAAAGTGTAATAGAAAAAATATTTTTAATTTGTACCCTTGGTTGTATGAATTATAAATATTTACAAATATTCAAAAAAGGTTAAAATGATATTCATTATCTTACTTGAAGCCAACAAGCTAGCTTTGCTGCTCATTGAGCTTTCACATTTTCTTGAAGAGTCAGTTTTGGCCATCAGTCCAACATCAGTTCATGGCTACAGAGAACTTCTCCAAGTGTGAGAAAACAAAAACCTTTTGTAAGAATGTGTAATGATAAATCAGCAGTAGACGTAGACATGTAAACAGGTCAATAATTCATTGAGCAAGACTAAATATAAGTTTGTGTATAGGCGTAAAGATTGGAGCACAGATTCAAAATTAACAATGACAAAGTCCTAGTGCATAAACAAAAGTTCAATTGCACTGTAGACTTTCACAGGAGAGTGAGCCACCTTGTAAGCCTGAATAAATAAAATTTGATAATTATAAACATAACCAAATCACTGAGAAGCTTTGTCTAGCTATAGGTGTGTTTATGAGCATGATAAAGCACAAGATATAAGGAGTTCTAATGAATATTGATTTTTATATCTAACGGTTATCTTTACAGATCTTAAAAATTGAAGATTAGAGATGAAAGCACTAAGGTGATACCAGCAGCCGCAAGTGCATGGCAGGAACCAACTTTGCACAGGGGGCCAGTCACACTCATGCACACATCCACAATTGAATTTAGTTTTGCCTGTTAACCTAATACTGTAACTATAGTGCCCAGAGAAAAATCATATTTACATGAGCTAATTCTGCACATACTTTGCCGGGGCAAAAATTTGTTCCACAGACCCGGGAGCTGTGATGCTGCCGCAATAACTACCATACCATCTTGTTAAATTTTCAAAGTTAAAATTAAACTGATTGTGAATTGAAAGTGTTTCTTTCTAATGTGATCAAATTTGCTTTCCTGTGCAGGTTTCAAGGATGGGTTTGCAATCTACATGTTTTGATTTATGGAAGATGAATTTAAAAAAACAAATCAACAAAACACATGAAGAACAAATAATAATAAATAAGAACAAAATAACTGGGGTGGCATAGTGATGCAGGGGTAGTGTTGCTGTCTTACAGAAAGGAGACCAGGATTTGCTTGCTGGGTGCTCCCTGCATGGAGTCTACATTTCTCCCTGCGTCTGCGTGCGTTTCCTCTGAGTGCTCTAGTTTGCATGCAGGTTAGGTGAATTTTTCCTAAGGTGTGTGTTTTGTGTGTTCATCCTATGATGGGCTGGCCCCCTGTCCATGGTTTCCTCCTGCTTTGCACCCTGTGCTAGCTGGGCTAGGCTTCAGTATCCTCCTCAGCCTTGGTCTGGATTGAGCAGGTTAGAAAATGACATGAATAAAACCTGTCAGACTTCATATGCATATTCTGTCCATGTTCATTAAGTGCAGTGCATGGAGGTTTTATTTATACTGTCTATCCACTGATGACCTGCTACCTCATTTATTAATATTATTCTCCTATGATCAAAGAACTTAAGATGTAATTTTTTCATATGTAACAAATAATTTAAATGGGAATTTCTTACATTGTTTACACCTTTAAGTAAAACCTCATCAAAGGTAATTACCCTAGCATATTCTCTGTTTTGAGAATTTGAATGTTTACAAATTTACATTAGACAGTGACTAAGATGTAAATTATACCCTGCTGCTCACTTCACATGTACAGGCTTGAGCAGAAATTTAACTGACTTCTTATTTTGTACAGCTCATTTTTGTCCACTTGTAGATTTGTTAGATTCAGTCCTAAGTCAGTTTTTAGGGTATTAGCTTTACAATTCAAAATATTTGAAATTCATAAAGCTTTAAAAGTGAAATCTCTTTAGAAATGTGTTGCAGTTCTCAGGTAATCTAGGGAAGCTTCTCCATTCACAAAACTGGGTTTCTCTTCATGTAGTTATAATATACGTGTAGTTTTCAGTGTCTGCAAGTAACTTATCCAGTTTAGGATGGGATAGAATTCTCCTTTAAATATAACACTTCTATGAATCACTCCAGGTAACAAACAGATGCAGTTCTTCTGGTCTGGCTCTTTTATAGCATGAAACGGAGGCTTAACATTGTGAAAGAATTAACTTCCACCATACAATAGATGTGGCCTAGTTCCTTTATTTTTTAAAATTCATGTATTTCTAGACTAAGAGAAGAAGGGAAAGGATGTGCAACATTAAATTTTTCTAGCAATCTTTTGTAGAACGCTGAACCGCATACAGTCTTAATAAGAACAATAAAAGTTTCACACCAACCGATTGTTATGTTCAACTCGTGTCTATGGTTGTTTTGCCTTTGTATCCTTACTGTTCTTTTTATTTTTTCCAGCACTTGGGTACTTTACCTCTTGTGCAGCTGTTCCACAGTTGCATAGTTGTTGTGCATGTCTTTATGCTCCATTGTATGTTATATCAGGTGTAACAAAGGTGCTATATAGGCGCCTGACCCGACACTGAAAGACACGGAGGCACGTATAAAAAGTACAAAAGACTTTTATTTTTCTTTAGCTGTGGGACACATCTTCCCCATGCCACACAGCCCAAACACAGTCCCAAAGCACAAAACTCACAAACACCACAATTCTCCACCACTCCTCCCAGACAAGCTTCGTCTCCTTCCTTCCAACTCTGGCTCTTCGAGTGGTGGTGGCTGGGCCCTTTTATAGCCCACCCGGAAGTGTTCCAGGTGATTAACCACCTGGTCCTAATTGCACTTCCGGGTGGGGCTGAAGACTCGTCCAGCCGGGCTGTGGGAAGCAGACAGCCCCCGGCCCCAACCCAGTTGTGGAGGACTCCATCTCCCATGGAGCCCTGCGGGCGGTTGGGGAATCACCGTCGGCCAGGGAGGCTGCCACCAAGCGTCCCGGGAGAGGTATTGGACTGCCCATGGCTGCTCCCCCGGAACATAAGCAGCAGGGGCGTCCCTGCCAGGCATGGGACCTGGCTGTCCTTCACACAGGATACATGATGGCTACAAAAACATCCTCATCTAAAAACAAAATGATTTCCAGGCATGACAAAGATGACTTATTGCCAGACACATATACATTTCAAAGTGGTGGTAGTGAGTCCCACTGTCTGCAGCAATGGCATTCTTCGTCTTCAAGGGTTATTTTATTTTTTACATGTACTCCCGCAACCACCAGTGATCCAGAACTGCATCATTGATACTTACTACATGCTATACATTTTCCTCTCTCTGTCCCTCCAATTCTGTGTCTTTATTTTTTGTCTTCAGACTTTTGCAGCTCTTTTTTGGTATATTCATGCTACAGGTAGGTTTCAGCTATGAGCCTGAAAATTTTAGCACTTGTTGAAATTGTGAATATCAGTGATATAAAATGTAAGCTTGCTTGACTAAATGCTTAGAAAAATAAAAACGTTTATGTGCAGAAAGTATAGCATGTCTTTTTAACAAAACCTACATGGAGCCTTCAGTGTGGTAGAAATTTAGTTTTGTGTAAATAATAGGGATACACATTAGTTCAATGTTCAGTATGTACGATTCCCAGAAATGAATAAATATGAAACAGTATTCTGGGCATGTATTTGGTAAGTTTTACAGATTTTATTTTAAGTTTTTGGGACCCCATTGGCTCCAATTTTAAGAGACTGCGAAGACACACTTCTCTTTTTTGAATTTTTAAATACAGCTGTGAAAGCTGGCCAGGACACACACAGACGGATATCATAAGTTCACCCAACACACTGTTTATTTACACTATTTACAATGTTTTGTGCTCACGTGCACCCCCAGTGCCTCTTGCACCGATTCCCCCAAAGTCCAGGGCTCACAGTCCTTGTGCCTTTCCTCTGGCCGCCTTCTGTCCTCTCTCCAGCTCTGCCAACTACCTCCCGACATCCACCAATGACTGGAGGGAGGCGGCCCCTCTTATAGGAACCCGGATGGGCTCCAGCTGCTTCCCGGCAATTAGTCTTGGCCACACCCCTGTGTGGCAGAAGTGCCGGCTGAGCACCCGGAAGCCGTCCGGGTATCCCCTGTCGTGGGCTCCCGGGATGATAAGGCACTGGGGCGCTGCCTGGTGGTGGCCACGGGTCCCTACAGGGCTGGGCTTCCAAGCCCCCTACCCAAGGCCTCCTGCATAACCAGGACGGATGCCCTCTCTCGGTCTGGAGGAGGCACACGCCCTCCTCTGGTCCTCCATGCGCCCGCCGGGCTCCTGCCCCGCCGAGGGCCACACAGGATAAACTGATCGGGCGCTGCCTGGTGGTGGCCACGGGTCCCTACAGGGCTGGGCTTCCAAGCCCTCTACCCGAGGCCCCAACATAACCAGGACGGACGCCCCCTCGCGGTCTGGAGGAGGCACAAGCCCTACTCTCGTCCTCCTGGGCGTCTGCCAGCAGTCATATCATCACTAAACACTAGTGACTGACTTCCATTTGAAGCCATGCATGATCATGCCATAGAACTACCTCTACCTTGATTCACAGATGATATGGTATTCATTGGATCATGAACCGTTTCTTCTCTTTGCCACACGCTTCTCTTTCAAACATTCTGGTATATATTGATCTTAGTTTTCTTTGTCCAAAGAAATTGTTCCAGAACTGGACAAGTTTTTAAAAATATTTTCTGGCAAAGTCTAATCTGTCTTCGCTATGCTTGAGGATTTACCACTGGTTTGCACCTTGTAAACTCTGTCTTTACTTTTGTGAAGTCTTCTCTTGATTAGAGACTTTGGCAATGATAGGTCTACCTCCCAGTGTTCTTGGTATGGCTAAATGTTGTGAAGGGATCCTTCTACTTCCGTGGCTTTCCAGACCTTCTGGGGTTTGTGAGCTCATCAGTGTGTTCCTTCTTTTTAAGAAAGACCAAAGGGTTTATTTGCCCATTCCTGTTTTTTCTGCTGTCTCTCTAAAGGGAAAGATAGCAGAAGAGATATTTTGTTTTCTCAGCCTAGTGATGGACTGCTTTTAATTGCATGCACATCATATTGAGAGTTCATCATGATGAAGGCTTCCAAATGCAAATTCCAAACTTGGAATCAACTCCAGACCTTTTGCCAGCTTAATAGTCAATGTAATGAGGGAACTGCTCCCACCTAAAACAGCTTGTCACTCAAATGTCAATATACTTTTGAACCCCTGATAATGGAGGAGGGTATGCAGAAAAATGATTTCATTCCTAAATGGCTCATACGATATTTATGGAAAACCCCTAAATTAAAGCTGGAATCTAAACTTCAATCACATATTGATTGCTTTGTTTCAAATCCATTGTGGTGACATACAAAGCCAAAATTATGAAAATTGTGTCACTGCCTAAATACTTATGGACTTGACTATTTCTCTTCCATTTCATATATATTAGTTTAGCGCTGATATATCTTTTTTTGCAATACGAAGACAAAACTGTGTTCCAAATGCTCTTTGATGTCTCCTTGTGTTTTCTTTTAGTACTAAAATATTAAAACAACTGATTTTGGTACACTTTCGCATGTTAGACCATATTTCTTTCTATATTTTAGCATTCCTAGTATGCTTTTTAACTACTCATTTGCTTAGGAAGCAGGAAAGGCAAATTAGCAGCTATAAACATGTCAAAATATGTTAAATAAACAGGTATAGAAATGTATATTTGGAATAGGTCAAATTAGTAGTAATTCTAAATTATGCCAAGTGTTGGCCTCTTAGATGTACTGTAATTAAGCATTTTAAAAACAAAAATAATGTATATACACATATATATAATATATCTCTCATACACTCGTAAAATAAAAGGTGGGTGCTTATGCTAAGATTTTAAGAAGTGTTTTTTGAATGTTGATTGATGAAAAGCACCCACGCTTTTATTTTACAAGTGATGTATGACAGACTTATTTTTTACTTTTTAGTACACCTTTTAACTAAATATAAGTGTGGTTTTTAAAAAGTATTTATATATATACTGTATATATATATATATATATATATATTGTGAAAAAGGCACTTTATAGCGCCCAACCTGGCACAGACCACGCAGAGGCACGTGTTCACACTCAAGAATTTTATTTTTATTGTCTTCAGCCGTGGGCACACGCCTTCCCCTGTCCCATAGGCCCAACACAGTCCAAGCACAAAAACCCAAACACAATGCAAACTTTCCTGCTCCACCACTCCTCCCAGGCAACCTCGTCCTCTTCCTCCCAATTCTGGCCTTGATTGCTGGAAGGCGGGCCCTTTTATACCCCACCCAGAAGTGTTCCAGGTGCCTGACCAGCTGGTCTTAATTGCACCTTTGGGTGGGGCTGATAAACCGTCCAGTGTGGTGGCTGGTTCTCTGCAGCACCCCCTAGCGGCCACCCCATCTCCCAACCGGGCTGCTGTGGTGAACTCCATGTCCCATGGAGCCACGGGGGAGATTGAGGAGAGATCCACGGCCAGGGAGACTGCCCCAAGCCCGGGAGGTACTGACATGTCCATGATGGCTCCCCGGACATATGCAACAGAGGCATCCCAAGGGCATGGGACCCGGCTGTCCGTCACTATATATATATATATATATTATTTTCAACTTTTTAGTCTTGGGTTTGTTTTATCATAATTTTGTAATCAGTATTTTAACACTTCCTTTAATATTTCTATCCATTACTAGCACCACCTATTGCTAAAATCTTGGACTATTCTTCATATGAAAATTTAATTTCTTAATTAACATGGATTCATTGATCATTTAATTCATGTATTGTCATCGGAAGTGAATAAGTGTGCAAAATTTCAAGTCATTTGGACAATAGGAAGTGGGTTAAATATCAATTACAAGATTTGTACCAGACAACAAACAGGTGAAGTTAAAATAAATGTGGTAAAATAGCTGAGAACAACTTCAAAGTGTTGATCAGGCAATTCCAATATTTTCCCAAGTTTTGAGAAGCACAGAGAGGTACACTTCCAAGATATTTAAGTTGCAAAGGATAGACAAAACATCATAGCACATTCAAACTCTGGCAGTAGTGCTACCAGAATCTCAATACTTAGACCTCATATATATATGTTCTGGAAAATTGCTGAAATTATGGAAGTGATGTAGCAATTGATTCTACTTACTAGACTGCTTGTTGATTCTCTTAGGTGATCGAGACAAGGAAAATACATGCGCAAAACCAAAAATCATTCGCAGTGTGTAGCATGTTACAAAATAATACAATCCTTCATTAGACTATCCCTGGAGCTCCTATTCAGTCTAGAGCTACAGCTTTCTAAAAGTACAAAATTAACAAAGGTGACCTTTCTTTCTTTCTTTCTTTCTTAAGATGATTCTTATGTATTTCCTTTAAAAGGAAATTTTCAAAAAAGAGTTTCCATTACACAAATCTTTGACAGTATCAAATGTAACTTTCATACAAAATGACAATTGCAACAGCACATGGTAATACATGTTCAAAATTAACACAATACCTGGTGAAAAACAGCAGTTTGGTAGTGACTGTTGGGTAAAATGGCTTTCATGGATGAGACTACAAACACAAGGGATTAAACACAGAAGCAGAGGTAACAACACAAATAAACATCAATCAGACATGATTGAAAAATTCTCTCGGAAAGTTCTGATGAGATTGTCTGCTAGACATATTAATAAAACACTGTATTTGTATAGACAAAAAGTTTAAAAAAATATGTCTTCCAAGCTCTAACTGAGCACCATGCATTGCTGGCTATTGCATCCCATAGAATTGTTATACCCTTAAGATCTGAATGAAAGCAAAAGCTTCATTCTTTTTATTTAATTTAATTCTTTAACCTTCATTGTTCTCTGCCTAACAATCTGGAATGGGTCAATAGTCCAACATTCATGTCTAGCATAAGTGCTAGATAACTGCTAAATGACATAGCATCTGGTGTACTTGTCTGCCCTTAGCTCATCCCTTTCCATATCATTTGCCCATGGCCCCATATACCTGTAAACGTTAATATGCAATGCTTATTAAGCAGCTGTGACATGATGGAAGGGTATAAATTAGGGGAGCTTGGGTGCTGCTTTGCTTCACCATTGTGCAGCTCGTCTAAGCTTCCTTGTTAGTCGTTTTATACTTTTTTACTCAAGTATTTAGCGTTTATTGATCTCCTGCTTTTTTTTCTAGATTCTCATACCTTTAATGGTAGTTTGGTATTTGAATGCTTTACTTTGGCATCTTTCATTTTTTTTTGGTTTTTGATTTTACTGTTTTGTGGTTTCAGCTGCTATTTGGTTTATGACCTTCCATTTGCCTTGCAGAATCATTTTTATTTACAGTATCATGTGCATTTCACAATGCAGTCAATTGTGCTTTACAGATCTGTATTTACATAGCAATCTTTTGGCCAATGCCAATCAGTTGTTGCTGGGGGTTTACACTCCTGTTACTGCAGCAGGCTAGTGCATACCTGACCGCTCGGGCCCAGACTTCCCTCTCCCCGGCCACTTCTTCCATCTCTTCCGGGAGAATCCCAAGGCGTTCCCAGGCCAGCCTGGAGACATAGTCCCTCCAGTGTGTCCTGGGTCTTCCCCGGGGCCTCCTCCCAGGTTGGACGTGCCCAGAACACCTCACCAGGGAGGCGTCTAGGAGGCATCCTGATCAGATGCCCGAGCCACCTCATGCTTTCGGATTTGGAGGTGCTGATTCTCATCCCAGCTGCTTCACACTCAGCTGCGAACCGATCCAGAGAGAGCTGAAGATCACGGCCTGATGAAGCAAACAGGACAATATCATCTGCAAAAGCAGTGACCCAATCCTGAGTCCACCAAACCGGACCCCTTCAACACCCTGGCTGCGCCTAGAAATTCTGTCCATAAAAGTTATGAACAGAATCGGTGACAAAGGGCAGCCCTGGCGGAGTCCAACTCTCACTGGAAACGGGCTCGACTTACTGCCGGCAATGCGGACCAAGCTCTGACACCGGTTGTACAGAGACCGAACAGCTCTTATCAGGGGTCCGTACCCCATACTCCCGAGCACCCCCACAGGATTCCCGAGGGACACGGTCGAATGCCTTTTCCAAGTCCACAAAACACATGTAGACCGGTCGGGCAAACTCCCATGCACCCTCCAGGACTCTGCTAAGGGTGAAGAGCTGGTCCACTGTTCCGCCCAGGACGAAAACCACACTGTTCCTCCTGAATCCGAGGTTCACTATCCGGACCCTCCTCTCCAGAACCCCGAATAGACTTTTCCAGGGAGGCTGAGGAGTGTGATCCCCTATAGTTGGAACACACCCTCCGACCCCTTTTAAAGAGGGGACCACCACCCCGGTCTGCCAATCCAGAGGCACTGTTCCCGATGTCCATGCGATGTTGCAGAGACGTGTCAACCAAGACAGTCCTACAACATCCAGAGCCTTAAGGAACTCTGGGCATATCTCATCCACCCCGGGCCCTGCCACCAAGGAGTTTTTTGACCACCTCGGTGACTTCAGTCCCAGAGATGGGAGAGCCCACCTCAGAGTCCCCAGGCTCTGCTTCCTCATTGGAAGGCATGTTAGTGGGATTGAGGAGGTCTTGGTACTCCTCCCACCGACCCATAACGTCCCGAAGTCGAGGTCAGCAGCGCACCATCCCCACCATATACGGTGTTGACACTGCACTGCTTCCCTCCTGAGACGCCGGACGGTGGACCAGAATCTCCTCGAAGCCGTCCAAAGTCGCTCTCCATGGCCTCTCCAAACTCCTCCCATGCCCGAAGTTTTGCCTCAGCAACAACCGAAGCAGCGCTCCGCTTGGCCTGCCGGTACCTATCAGCTGCCTCCAGAGACCCACAGGACAAAAAGTCCTATAGGACTCCTTCTTCAGCTTGACGGCATCCCTCACGCGGTGTCCACCAACGGGTTCGGGATTGCCGCCACGACAGGCACCGACCACCTTGCGGCCACAGCTCGGTCAGCCGCCTCAACAATAGAGGCACGGAACATGGCCCATTCGACTCAATGTCCCCACCTCCCTCGGGGCGGGTTGAAGTTCTGCCGAGGTGGGAGTTGAAGCTACTTCTGACAGGGGACTCTGCCAGCCGTTCCCAGCAGACCCTCACAACACGCTTGGGCCTACCAGGTCTGACCGCATCTTCCCCACCATCGGCCAACTCACCACCAGGTGGTGATCAGTTGACAGCTCCGCCCCTCTCTTCACCCAAGTGTCCAAGACATATGGCGCAAGTCCACGACACGACCACAAAGTCGATCATCGACCTGAGGCCTAGGGTGTCCTGGTGCCAAGTGCACATATGAACACCCTTATGCTTGAACATGGTGTTCGTTATGGACAATCCGTGACGAGCACAGAAGTCCAATAACAAAACACCGCTCGGGTTCAGATCGGGGGGGCCATTCCTCCCAATCACGCCCTTCCAGGTCTCACTGTCATTGCCCACGTGAGCATTGAAGTCTCCCAGCAAAACGAGGGAATCCCCAGAAGGTATGCCCTCTAGCACCCTCCAGAGACTCCAAAAGGGTGGATACTCCAAACTGCTGTTGGTGCATACGCACAAACAACAGTCAGGACCCTTCCCCACCCGAAGGCGGAGGGAGGCCACCCTCTCGTCCACCGGGTAAACCCCAATGCACAGGCTCCGAGTCGGGGGGCAATAAGTATGCCCACACCTGCTCGGCACCTCTCACCGGGGGCAACTCCAGAGTGGTAGAGAGTCCAGCCCCTCTCAAGGAGATTGGTTCCAGAGTCCAAGCTGTGCGTCGAGGTGAGTCCGACTATATCTAGCGGAACCTCTCGACCTGCGCACTAGCTCAGGCTCCTTCCCCTTCAGAGAGGTGACATTCCATGTCCCAAAAGCCAGTTTCTGTAGCCGAGGATCAGACCGCCAAGGTCCCGCCGCCACCACCCAACTCACACTGCACCCAACCTCCTTGGCCCCTCCCATAGGTGGTGAGCCCATGGGAGGAGGACCCACGTTACCTCTTCGGCTGTGCCCGCCGAGCCCCATGGGTGCAGGCCGGCCACCAGGCGCCGCCATCGAGCCCCACCTCCAGGCCTGGCTCCAGAGGGGGGCCCCGGTGACCCGCGTCCGGGCAAGGGAAAACGTCGTCCAAGGTTTTTATTCTTCATCAGAGGTTTATTGAACCGCTCTTTGTCTCATCCCTCACCTAGGACCAGTTTGCCTTGGGTGGCCTACCAGGGGCATAAAGCCCCGGACAACATAGCTCCTAGGATCATTGGGACATGCAAACCCCTCCACCTTGATAAGGTGACGGTTCAAGGAGGGGGAGACAAATCATGTGCTAAAAAAAAAATGGATATGGATGAAATGTTCGTGTTGTGCCTTGGGTCACTGGATATTTAAAATTTTTCAGCCTCAAAAATCATCAGCTATATTATGAAGCCAAGGTTGGTTAAGCTTAGTTTCAAATAGTACTAATGCCCATGTATTACTTATTCTTATGTATAGCTATGTTGGGGCCTATTCTGGAAACTGTGCAGTGCATAATAATAATAATAATCATAATAATAATAATTCATTTCATTTATATAGCACTTTCCTCACTACTCAAAGTGCTAACCACACAGGGAGGACCCAGGACGTCAAACCCATGATCTCCTTACTGCGAGGTAGTTGCGCTATACTGTATACCTAGTTATTGATGCTGACTTACTCACTCAGCCCACCTTGAGGACATTGCACCACGCTCATCATTCCTTTCTGTCAAACATTCTCATCAAGGCCTTGCTTCTGTTCCCTTTTCTTCTGTTTGGTTCCTCTGTCTGTTTTTTTAGAGAAGAATCAGCTTATGTTGTAACTCCTGTTTCAAGAATGTGGCCACTATTCAATATCTGGTCTGAGTGAGATCACTACAACTATGTCAGGGAATGTTATCTGAATTAATACTTCAACCTAACTTTATTGGTTTTCAGTGAATGCTGAGAAGGTTAAACACCCACTACTAATGTATTCAATCTTTCAACTATTCCATATACTGCTGCAAAGCTTTGCCAGATGTTTTCATGCATTTATTTTATTTTCTGATATATTAATAATATTTTTAAAATAATCAAGTTGCAGCTTTCTGTTTTCTTCCACCCAATACACTTTTCTAACATTTAAAATTCAGTTCAATTAATTTTATGTATTTTGTTTAAAAATATTTGCACAATTAATAAGATAAAATTATACTCAGCTGATTTTTGCCTAAGTTAAAGTCTTTTAAAATTACACCACTGCTTATAATCTAAACAGGTGGACTATAAGCCGATTATTAAAGTAAAATGATTTTGTCTTAAATCTAGCACTGAATCAATTATTTTACATGATGACTTTTTTATGACAGGGTAAAAGGAAATTTACAATGCAATTATATTAATATCTCCTCCACAGTGCTGACTTCACACAAAAAGACAACCCAAGTGTTAGACATTTACAAATTACTCTTGTTCACTAAAATTATGCTGCATCATAAATACCACGAGGAGTCAGCAGCGTCTTCTTCATAGCGATCCAGCTGCTTGTGATGGTACTGGTTTGACAGGTCTGCAAAATGTCAGATTTATACAGTACTTTATCAGATAAAGCTCAGTTTACATATGTAAGTTGGAGTGCAAATAACAGTACAATTGAAGTGAATTGAAGATATATTACATTAATGGTTCAACAACTTTAAATAGTATTTTTTTTTTTACTTTTATTGTCTACCTCACTATGGAGTACATTGTATTTTGTGTTATACTTTTGATTTTTTGATTTTTCTTAATGCATACGCAGTATTAAGAGAATTGCATAACAGAAATATGTATTTTGTGGGATTTTTCTTTTTTATCAGTAGTTTGAGTAGTGTATTAAATTAAAAGCATAAAACGCATAAATATGCAATTATACATTGACTTTAATTAGGTTAACTAGTAATAGGCCTGGGCAGCCGATTACATTTAAGTTCAAGCAGTGCTCTATTTTTAAAAGTCACACATTAACCAAAGTGTTTGAAAGAGTCTTGAAAATAAAAGAACTATCACAGAGATTTTCCTTTTAGCAGCAATGAGTAAAATCAGCTCTAGTCAAAATATGCTGTACAAGTCTGAAAACAAAGGTGGCAGAATGGCACAATATTTTATGTTGCTGCCTCTGGGAGGAAAGATTTGAATCCCAGATTGAACAGTTTAATAGTTTCCAATTTGGATCAGTGTTGTGGTATGGACTTATAATTTTCAATACTGTGAAATCTTATTAGAGAACAGAAAAAAACACATTACAATACTCATGTGATGGACAGCCAGCAACTTTAGCATTAGTCAGTTGGAGTGAAGATAACAATTTGTATTGATTGATTGGTGGAATTTATATACAGCAAAGGAGAGTGACACATTCCCATCTAACTGAAGATCACCCCAGGAGGACCAGAGTGACTGTTGTGCTTGGCATAAATTCTACCATTTCCATGGGTAAACGTATGAAAGAACTTCAAAAATCTTCAAAGCAAAGACTGCTACATCTCTTTCCATGAGCTACCATCCATCTATCTATCATCCAAACCCACTTATCCCAAGCATGGTTGCAGGGAAGTTGGACCCTATCCCAAACAGCTTTAGGTGTAAGGCAGGACCAATCTTTAGACATAGTACTAGTCCATCACGGAGACATAACCTTCACACACAAGGGCCAATTTAGCAACACCAGTTCAACTTTCCTGCAGATCTTTGGACTGTGGCAAGAAACTGGAGCATGCAGAAGAAACCCATGTGGACACTAGGAGACCATGCAAATTCTATGTAGGAAGTACCCAGGTCTCCTTTCTGTGAGGCAGCAGCACAATCACTGCACCACAGTACCACCCTAGGCTTCCTTCATCTAGTGATAATTGGGTAGGCTTGATGTTATCAGTAAAAATCCACCCATTTAGTGCTTTTGATGCCATGCCCTGTATGGCAGCTGGGGCATGGGTTTAAAAGAAGGGATATATTTTACAGAGCTCACAAGACTAGGGCCTGATTAACCTCTTCACAATACAATTTGTCAACAGAGTCTTTCCTCTAGGTAGTTTGGGTTTCTTCCTAAATTGGCCCTGTATGCCTGTGTTCATCAGTCTGTCCAGCATTGCTTCTGTCTCTTTTGCCCCGTGCTGCAAGGTGTAAGAGACAGCAGGAAGATGATGGAATGACAAGGCAGTGCACATTCCAGCTAGGATGTTCTTACATAGCCAGGATGCTATGCTGACAGAGTCCTGCCTGAAATTGAGCTCTGTGGGGGCAATAATACCTAAAACTACTAGTGGGTAGCAGTGGTAGTATCCTGAAGGAATTAATGGTCCTACAGATACTCCTGTCAATCTCTGTAGGAACAGAGGTTACCTGTAAGTGCTTCCTGGTAAGCTGAAGTGGCACAGGAACTATTCCCAGGAGTAACCCTGGGCTTTAGCATCTCAGAAGAGCTTTGAGTTTGGAGGGGAATAGAGATGATCAGCAATTGACTTGTTAGTCAGGAAGTGTTACAAAAAGCCCAGAGGCAAATTACCTTTTGTTATTTTGCTTTCCTTTGTATTATTCTTTTTTCTTCCCTTTATCCTCCCTTGTGTCTTTGATTTTGTACAATAAAACAACATACCTAACTCCTACCTTGAATGGACAGGTGTTTCCTGCGTAGGTGGACATCTCTACAGAACTTGTTTGTCACACAGGATAGGTTCACTAACCACAGTCCTAAAATGGAATCAATGATTTTGACATTTGTTAAGAAAAAAGCTCTCTTTCTTGTCTTTAATGGTGTTAAATGTTTTTTGCACATTATATGAAGGGCTTATCATACACTATCAAGTGCTATCATAAATATGGGAGCATATTAAATGGAGTATTTCAGTTGGTTTGATCCACTTTGCATATCATCTTAACTGATCAATAGAGGATGCTGCATTTCTTGCCCTTCATACCACAGCACTGTAATAAAACCGATATGCTAGATTACAGAGTACGAACTAGGGGTTGATGCTGTTGTCTAATGCATTGTCTCTTTCTTCCTCTGCAGAACGCAAGACTGACAAATATTCCTCATGTGACATCGCTTCCGTAGTCCGTCCTCCTGGAGCCATCCCTTCCTGCCAGAATCATTAACACAGCAGACATCGCCATTTTGTGTCAGTTCTGTTCTGGACTCATATCTGAAAAGACATTCTTTGAAAATTTCAGTAAACCACTGTTTATTTTTTTCATCTGCAGTTATACAGGGTCACCGATGTCCCCAACCATTTTATCGTTGTTTGTGCTTTTGTCACTATATATAAATCTTACACTCTTGGATTAAGTACATGATGTTGTAGTTTTGTTTTGATTAGTTGTTTGTTCATGGTATTAAATTAATGTCTGAAGGACACATGTAAGTAGGAGTTTCAATGCACTATGCACATATTGCAATAAACTATTCTTCTTCTTTTTCTTTCTTTTTTATACTTTATTAATCCTGAAGGAAATTACATGAATTTTGCATACCCCTTGGGAGTCAGAGCGGAGGGCCAGCCATTGTATAGCGCCCCTGGAGCAATTGAAGGTTAAGGGCGTTGCTCAAGGGCCCAACAGAGTAGCATCTCTTTTGGCAGTGACGGTGTTACCAGTGCAGATCTTTAGCCTCCGCCTTATACTTGAACTAAGCAATTGGCAGATACAATGAAAAGCAGTGGTTCCTTAAAATGGACACGAGAAAGCTCTGAGCTGTACTGTACCACACTGATAAATTCGGTAACTTATTTGTGCTCTCAATTAAACTCTTTGTTTAATAAGCTGGCCTTTGTCAGTGTTCAAATATCAAAGGAAAACCACAAATTTCAGTTTGTTTTTATGAGGAAATTCATATAGTTTAGTTACTGCTCTGAATACTTTTACTTTCAGTTCACTAATTTTCTGTCCACTTACCTCCATCATTTGTGATCGGATTGTGACAAGTAACAAACAGCAGACACAGATACAAAGGAAGTAAATCCTAAAAAGAAGCAACTACTTCAGTGACATTTTCACTTCAAATGTCTATACTATCAAATGTGAACAACATTTTAAATAGCATTTAACTCTTTTAGTATGTATCAATATAAACATGTCTAGATTGTATAATCAAATAGAAGCATTACTGATTCTCACTTTCTGTTAATTCTCTTCTAGTGATGGAATGCATCATTTTATATCAGTTTGGCCTTTGCTTCATTCCCAGCTTTGTTATGGCCACTAATTATTCTTGATCGCAAACTGAATTTCATCATTAGGTCTTGGCCTTCATGCTATAGAAGCACTGGTTTGACAAGGCTGCAAAAAGTATGCCTTTTATTGAAGGTGATGTTCAAGATGAGGGAACAGAACCATTGTTCACATCCTTTTTTTTAACATTTAAAGCAAACACAGGTTGAGGTGCCAGCTCCTAGTCACTTAGTGAGCAGGAGGTGAGAAATGAAATGGCAGCCTTTGTGTTTGATGTCCATAGTTTTGGCATTACACAACACTGCATATATGTTGTATAGTAGCTGCTATTAATTTTAAAACAAAATGCTTGCATAGTGGTTTACTTTGGTGAACAATTTATCTTTAAGGTCATCTTTTGAAGTTCCTGCTCATTATTACCTCCAGAAAAACACATTTCAATTCTCAATTTTATTTTTGTTGTTCAGTGAGTTAACAAGATTATGTACATTAAGATCATGTACTATTACACTAATTTGCCTATACTGTAGGCATGAAAGAAGAATGAAAACTTTCATATATAACTATTAGGGAAATATTCTGTGGATTAAAATATGTATATATATCAATTCAGAAAGTGCTACCATGATTTAATCAGAAACTTGCTAGTAAGTTTTAACATAATCATGCTATTGAAAACCACATAAAGCATTATCCTATATTCATCCATCCATTATCCAACCCACTATATCCTAACCACAGGGTCACAGGAGTCTGCTGGAGCCAATTATCCTATATTCACATATTCAATAAACACATAATCTGAATTTCTGTTTACTCTATAAAAACAAATAATGGATAAAGATGTGTCAGGGTCATAACAGAAATAATTGAAAATAATCATATATTCTCACATGTACTGTTGCATGCACAGTACATTCCACACTTTACAGGATGGGTATTGTCACACACGTGCAACTAGGAGTGAGCTGAGAGGACCAAGTGGAGGTAATTACCTGCCAGGCCAGGGGGTGGCAGGGTGCACTAAACCTACCTCTGTTATCTCTACAGGCCAAATATGGGAAAACCTGCCTGATTCAACAACACTTCCGGTGTTTCCCCCCAGACTGAAGTCACTTCTGGTGCCGGTCTCCAGACTGATGTCACTTTCCCAGTTCTGGCCAGATGACATCACTTCCTCCTATAAAGCCACCATGTTTCCTCTACCAGTCAGTTCAGTGGAGAACTCAAAACAATGCACAAGAGTGCTGTACCAAAACCCTTTTGCAGCCAGGGACAATATATGGGTGGCTGCCCCAAACCTTTTTGCATGTGTCAAGGCTATTCATTTCACAGTATCTATTACTTAAAACACAATATGTCACAAAGCATTATAGCATTGTCTTTAGTGTTGATGATGTTACAGAACATTAAGTTTTTTATCTGTAATACTTTAGAAGATAATCATTAATTCCAGCAGCTGGTAAAAAATTTTAAAAAATCCATTGTTTTAAAGATGCACAATATGGTTATATCACAGTAAATTTTACATGTAACCGATCCTTATTTGATTAAATTAGATTCGTTATTGGCATATAAAAATATTTGATAGAATTTCCTTTTAGTTCCATAAAGAATATAGATGATGCATCCATGCAATAGCAATCAATTATCTATGTAAACAACAACTTTACATGAAGCAGCAAAATCATAGAGCATATTCAGAGTTCGTCGAGAAATCTGAGTTTGTATGGCACTGGATAAGAAGCTATGAGAAGATGAGAGATCTAAGAATATTTTGCAGGCAGTATTAGAAGTGTGGCTTAAATGAAAAGATGAGGGACAAGGCACTTCACTGTTCATTGGATGCAGTCTTTGCCAGTTTCCCTTTTTAGCAATTAGCCAAGCTCTGGTACCAAACTGATGGAAGTTGACAGGACACTTTAGATCAGGGGTGGGCAAACTCAGTCCTAGAGGGCCGCAGTGGCTGCAGATTTTTGTTCTAACCCAGTTCATTAATTAGAAAACAATCCTTGCCAATAATTTAATTTCAAGGCTTGTCAGTGCTTTAACTCTGCCATGTCAGGTCATTCTCATATCCTAGATTGTTTTTTTCCTTTTTAAGGATATAATCCAGATCATTTGATGTCTAAAATGGAGGAGTAATTCTCAGTCCTTCACTTTTCTCTCTTCACTTTCCTTCCAAGTATTTAATTAAACCAAGTAGTGCATGATAAACACACACAAGTATAAATGGAAACAAGCTAAATGGAAAAATGCTGGTATCTTTTATCATTTGCATTATTACTAATAAGGGACAATTAAAAACTGAGAATACAGCTGTTTAAAAGTAAAATAAGCAATAAGCATTCAAAATCTTAACGAGTGAAACAACTAAAATAAAGTAGAACTGGTACTTGAGCAATAAGTGCTTCTTATTAAGTACCTGGGCTGGAACAAAAACCCGCAGCCACTGCGACCCTCCAGGACTGACTTTGCCCACTCCTGCTTTAGATTATGGTCATGTGTTACTAAAGGAAGAGCTTTTGTCTAAGAAATGCTTAGATTTTTTTGATTATGTAAGTATTAAAAAGAAAAAAAACTAAATAAAACATAAAGTTTTAATCAAAATTGACTATGAAAACAACACATTTGCTGTCCTGTATGTTTTATGCATTCTTTTCTCATGGTACACCTCAATCATAAAGTCTTACAATGCAAAACACATTGGATGAGAAAAAAGATGTCATCAATGAGATGAAAACATCATTATGTTGGATGGACTGGAGTGCAGGTTGCATAGAAACCTTTTTTTTTTTTTTAAATCAAGACATCATGGTAAATAAGAAACATAGTAACACAGTATATAAAATAAATGAAGTAAAAAGTACACATAGTTAGACACAACATTGCCATGTTCAAAATTGAACATAGGTTTCACAATTAAAAAAATACAAAAATTGTCCACTACATAAAGAAAAAAAAACAAATGGAAGCAACAGTACAATGACACAGTGTTGATTGCTGCTTCCACCTTACAAGACCAGAGTCATGGTTTTAAAACTTGGCCTAAGCACTCTCTTTTTAATGTGACTGAATGGGCTGTTTTTCTGGTACTCGTATTTTCTTCTCATAAGTGCATGTTTGGTTAGTGATTGATTCCAACCTGGCCCAGTGTAAGTGTTCAGGGTCGAGTTATGCTTTAACTAATGCTGCCATGTTGGACTCCAACACATATGACCCAGAAACAAATTAAGTGGGTTTGATAATGCATGAATGGAAGGATAACAGTCTCACATATGTCTGCCAAAGTATATTCTTCAATGTCATTGACTTAAAATTTAAGGATGGTTTAAGAACAACAAATGGAACACATAACATTAGGAAAAAATACCTGACAGCACTTAAATAAATAAACTTTAATAAAGCAAAAATGAATGGCATAACGAGCAACACATCTGTGAGTGACTATTGGAAAAAATCAGAATCACAATTATGCAAACACTTTTAACTGGAAACGAGAATTGCTTTTTAATTAAATAAGAATTTAGGAATTTATGTAATGTAAACAAAAAACTTACATAAACAGATCTTGTTTATGAATGTTAAATTCACTACTGCTTTTTATCAGTCATTTTTCCCCTCAGCCCTTTCCTTGGTAAGTGCTCAAGCGTAATTGTTGTTTTCAAGCTATTTTATCCTGCTATTCTTACGGATCTTACTGCTTTTCTTTCAACAACTGTTGTTTCAAATTGTGCTTTATACATTCCACAACACCCAAAACCAGGGTGTGACATGAGATATGGAATGTTGATTGATCAGTGAGGACTCTTCTTTATTTTACTAGTATAGTGAGTTCTTTGATCTGAGTTAGTTTATGGTGTGGCAAAGTGCAATCAGTTTCTCTAATAACAGACAAGTGACAATTGATGCTCAATTATGTGTGGAAGATCATTCATGTCCAACCTGTTGCCTTAAGAAAAACAGCAACAAAAACAACAACAACAAATAAAAATTAAAGACCAGGTAATAATGTGAATGGCTGACATTTTGCCTAGCTGTCATATTCATTCATTTTCCGTAAAATAACAATAAAAGAAAGGTGGCTCAGGTATGTGGTGGTTAACATTGTTGACGCACACTTTTAGCAACAGAGGTTTGAATTCTGGCCAGGTCACTGTCTTTTTCAAAATTTTGCATGTTCTCTCCATGCCTGTTTGTTTTTTTTTCTCTGGTATGCCACTTCCATCCAAGTTGCATTTAAGTTATTATCATTTGTGAATTTTTCCATGTTGAATGATTGAGTGTTTGTGCCTGTGCCCTGCAATGGATTCTCCAATATCATTAAAGGCTGAGATACTGACAATATTAGAGATAACCAATTGATTTGATCATTTATATCAAGGAGGAAAATATATTATTTTAGCATAGCTTACTTTTGGAATTGCTGCTGAGTCTGTAAACATTGACATTTTTAATATAAATGTCAATTATGATTGGCTGTTATTGATTTTTTCTCTTTTTCCTTTCTCATTGAAATGCTGTACTGTGACATCAGATCAGATGTGCTGGTATGCACTGGTAAGTCCACTTCAAACCCTAGTTATAGGTTTACATCCATCCATGAGGACAGGATCACAGGGAAGATAGGAACAGTCCCTGGGCAGGGTATCATTTTATTGTAGGGTGAATTCCACACAGGAAAATGTCAGTTTAGCAATGCCAATTCACCTAAGTTTAATCGGATTGAAGTTTATCAAGTATAGCACTTATGTTTTAAAATAAGCAGTGATAGCGCAGAGATGTCACTCCTGCCTCACAGCACCCTGGTCTGAATGAGTTTTGCATTCCCAGTGAATTTACATATTGATTGGTATGAGTGAGTCTCAGTGAGTTTACTTATTTAAACACATTGTCATCAATTCTTTTATTATCATATCCTCTGCAAGATCGACTCATCTACAAGGCCAGCTGGCTACTTATTCAGAGTTGCTTAGAAAGGATAGTTTGGCCCATTTTTAAAATCTAAGGCTTTCATTTAAAATACAATACAGCATTATTATTTCAGTTCAGATTTACTCTGATGTGTACAAAGTACAACGAAACTCATACAGTATGTGCTATTTTAATCACGTCTCCTCTTAGCTGGATTCATGCTCCAAAGGTTCTGTAAAATAATCGTATAGAATGTAAGAGGCAAAAAGTCAGCATTGTTTAGGAAAAAAAATAATCATATGATTTAAGCACACATTTGCCTGTTGTTACAAGTCATGGCAGAATATAACCATTGACAAAACAAAACTGCAAAAGCAAATGCAGGGCAACAATAACAATAGCTTGGTGAAAGGGCAAAGTGGGAATTGTGATAACAACACTCACGATGGTGGCACACAAGTAAAAAGGAAATGTATTCTTACCTCAAGAAAAATAGCACCCAGACTCTGTGAGAAGATAATAATATCTAATTTCTTTTCATCATCATAAGAATCAATTATAAACTCAGAAGGCATGTTTTCTTAGCTCAAAACCTTAGCTGCTTTATTGTGGATGTATTAGATAACTTTTAAGGCTTTTTCATTCAGCTATGGACCTATGTGCCAGTTAGCTCTTTTGTAAGCTGCAGACAAGGTCTTTTTAAAATTTGTAAAAAACGCTTCACCTTAGAACACAATTTTATGTGGCAAATTTATATATACCACGACTGTGCAGAATTAACTTTGGCCTGAAAAACTCAAAACTTATACTTTAACGTAATTTGTAGATTTATATAATGCACAAAAATATTTGTGTTTATAAGTATCTTTTGCATGGTGTTTTTGTTTTAATTATGCTATATTTTGTGTTTTGCTTTGTTTCTTTACGTTTTACTAAAATTATTATGGTAACACTTTAGTTTAGATACTGCAACAACCATCTACTACTATTTTGCTGTTATTTTACAAGACCTTAACAAACACTTATATGGGCCTTCATAACATTTGTAAAGCATCAGTAAAGTGTTTATCTCTGCCATGTGACCTACTAACAAAACTTCAATTAGGAGTGGTCTGACATGGCTTAACTGAGACACATTTTCCTTGATATTACATCTTTAGTATAAGATCTGTTAATTCATCATATTAAGAAGTCATTTTACCATTGTGTGAATATTCCACAATGTACACAGATGATAACCTATCTACTAATGTTTTCTAAGTGTTATGAAGACCAAACGAAGCCTTTGTTAAGGTCTTGCTATGTAAGAGTAAATGAGTAATAGAAGTAAGCATAGTTTGCTAGAATACCATTGAACTGAGTTAAACTTATATCTGACCACAACACTCCAGGCTTTCAGGGTTCAGCTGTTCTCGTGAATGGCAGAATACTTGATAGATACTACTAATGGAGTCTCATCACATAGGATTCATGGTGAGACACCATAAGTTTAGAAATTGTGTAAAAGTGCAATGGTCTATCACCGTGCATCCTTGCAGTGTAATGCTGTAGATAAGCTACTGAATTCTAAACTTTAATTTTTCCTCTTCAATTCCCAACTTCATCTACTGTGTGACACTTAACCTGCCTGTACTCCAATCATAAAAAATATATGTGGAATGTAAAACTCAGTACTACATATCTATACTTCTAAAAATGCTTTGGGAAGGTGATTGTCATAGAAAAGCACTATGCAAGATATTTTTTGTCCTCTAGTGCTATTATACCTCTGAGCCACCAGATCTTTACAGACAGGTATGGGATCTGCTGCATAGTCTCATATTTCATATTTGTATTTGTATGAAACATGTGCTGAAATACATAACGATGATCATTTGGCTTCTCAGAAAGTATTTCTCACCATGGAACACATTCATTTAAATGGTTGATAAATGCATCATTAAAGAATTCTGGTGGTGCTGTAGTAGTTATGCAAGCATAAATAATTACAGTGATCTCCATGGTTATATCTTTTTATTGTGAGGCTGACACATAGCCCTTTAATGGTGATAATAATTGTATATGCAAAACGCAAATATTGTACTATTCTTTTCATTCTGCTCCTTATGGAAGAAATAGATTTTTGTCACCAAGAGTAAATAGTATGTCATTGAGGGACACAAAGATCACTTATACTAGAACCCAAGCATCGGTCTTATAGGACAAGCAATCATGTATATAGGAGTCAAAGATTAATTAACATGCATGTGTCTGGAAATGTAAAAATATGATGCACTCTTTCCATATTAATATGGAATAATTATATTATTAATTAATATTAGAGAATAAGAAAATATAAAAATATTCAAACATTAAAATAAATACAAATAATTGTGAATTGTTTTAATTGCTTCTTCAAAAGAGAGATTTTATTAAATGCGCAATATACATATATTGCTTCCAGGTTCCACTTATTTTATATTTAATATTAATATATTCAAAATATTTTGGTACAACATGTGCAAGGTATGTTAATTGGTGATTCTAAATTGTGAATGTTTGTCTGTGAGAGAAATGTATCTACAATGAACTGGAACCTCGCTCAGGGTTGCCACCTTGAACCCATGGCTATCAGGTTAGACAATGGCCCTCTGTTGTTTTGAACACAGTGAGAAACCAGGTGTCCAGAGGGAACAGTTTAATTTTTGGACCTGGAAATATAGAAAAATAGCCATAAATTGCAGTAAAAGTATTACATCAAATGCCAAAACAATCAGAAAAAGAACATCAAAACTAAATGTTAAACAAAAGGCAAAAAAATCATAGTAATTTGACAAAACAAGCATTCCTAAACCTTTTGAATATTATTTCTCTGTCTAACATGGTCGATGAATGTTTTTTCCACTTTTTATTCAAATCCTGGACACCAGTATTACAATGCTGCCATGTTTTATGACAACATACATAGTGGTGTTGCCAATCATGTGACCTAGCAGCAGAAACTGTTACCAGGAACAATATAGCTGCTCCTATGAAAACAATATGAGACAATATCAAGAAATAATGGTAAAAATCTATAACTTATACAAAAATTATGAATATTATGAAAGAAAAATTCAGAAAATATTCTACACCCTCCCAAATAAATTATGGGACCCGTTACCCTAAAGTGAGTTTAAGAACGTTATTTTAGGTACATTATTTTTTATTACTGCTGTTACAGAATTTTTTCAGATTAGGTTCAGTAGCCCGTGAGACGATCCTTCTTTGGTGCCAAGCACATCTTTCACATTTGAATATTAGTCATACATGATCTTCAGCAAGTCTGTTTCTAACTATTTCATAAATCTCTGAAGGATTTATTTACCTATTAAAAGACATTTTTGCGAAAAATGTGCTTAAAGGGCAAGGATACCTATAAAATTATTTGATTTACTTGAAAAACTAAGAGACCTCCATCACACTGTTTACATGTTCTTGGATACATCACTTCAACCCCAGTCATTATCTCTGTTTTTTGTCAAAAAAAAATTAAATATTGTGGAGATTCTAGTGAGATATTCAGCAGAAATGTAAGCTTTGAAAAACACATAGAAGCTAATGTGATCAGTTAGATTTTCTTCACACTTCTATGTTTTTAGGATATAATTAAAATTGTAACATTTTTTGTAGATTTTTTAAAATGCACCACAAATGAATAATACCGAAAAACAGCATACTAGTACTAAGAATTTCAGTCCTCCTTGCCAGCTTTTTAAACTGCAGTTCTTAGGCATTAGGTAAATAGTAATAACTGGTTCAGAGCCTGATATGAAAGGCATCATAAACTGCTTTTAAACTTTCATAAATTAGACAAGTGCATTTGCTTTAGAATCCAAAGTGAAGTTTTTAGCAAAATGTGTTTAGCCATCTGTATGCTTTTTCTTCTTTTTTATATATATTAAGTTATCTGGAGGAATTTTGGGAATCTGCAAGTTAGTTAAGATAAATTTGTCACCATTTGCATTCATGAGTGGACATTCATTTAGGAAAACTGAGAGATTTTGACATATAGAAATTTACCCCAGCAAATAAATTTGTACATTCAGATCCGTAGCATGCCATGGCATTTAATTGTACTGCAACATCACATTCATACTGAAAAAAAGCTAAAAATAAAAAGTTTATGAGTACATTCCCTTCATAAATGACATTACAACTGCAATACACTTTTTTGAAAGAATTTGATGCAGTTTTTTTCATGTCATGATCTGACATTTATACAACTGCCCTACTATGTATAGCTTTTTTTAATTTGTGAACTAACTGTGCACAGCTAAAATGGTTATAGAAGCAAACATTAAAACTGAACCTTCCATTTTCTTTACCTGGCAAACTTTAGATTCCTTCTCTTATTTTAGAGTGATGTGAACAATTGCCAATTTTAGTATGGCTAGATAGATTACTATTTTTCAGAGGTATTTTGAAGTTATTGAACACATTCAATACAAAGTATGATCAAAAACTATTACTCTCAAAGTGTTACTCTCAGATTACTTGCAAAATTAAGCAAAACTGTTTATCAATGTCCTGTAGTATTCTTACTGTAAAAATATTTTTTCTTCATAAATAATAGCTCAAAGTAAAAATACAAACCTAATGACCTTTTCAGTCTGACAGTTATAACCAGGTGAGCCAGTGTCTTGAGCACTTAACTGAAATTATCTTCTTTTACATAAACAGGTAAAATGGCCTCTTTCCAAGAAGAAGCATTCAAATGTTACTTAGCTACATGTACGTTTATTATCAGGTGGTTTGCATGGCTTGCAAGTTTTCAGATTAGCATTCTCTGAATAGTTGGAGGCTTTTTGGCACATTTATCTGATAAGAATGTTTCTGCAGTCGTTCATTAGAAAACCTCGGCTCAGTGACATGATGCTGACGCAGATGACAAAACATTCCAGTCCAAGCAGGCATACAGTATATATGAACTGAGATTCACCAAAATACCAAAAGCAGCAGTTTCAGAAATGAGCAATTAAAACAAACAAAAAAAAAAATCTCTCTGTTTGACTCCTTGCTATTCCTTCATTGTGCTTGCTCATTTTACAAGGTTTAAAACTGAACTATTTTGAAACTTAAGACAAAGTTTGCCACTGTATAGAACAGATATATTACTTGATTAATTTATACCCCTTGTTATAAACTGATCTTCTACTGAATGGTGTCTAATGCTGTACAAGTTTGTGTCCCACATTCTATCCTTCAATTTCTAGATTGAATTAGCAACCAGCATAGAATATTTTTGAAAACCATTAGGAATTATTATTATGATTTTTTGTCCATGGTTTTGTCATCTTTCAGGAATTAAATCCTTAATTTTAAGGTCACAAGTAGGGTTGGCAACAACGTTTTGCCCTGGGCATTTCACAAATTTAGAATTTGGTGTAATGCTTAAGATAATAAAGTAGAAAAAGAATATTTAACACAGATCGACAAGATCTCATAGCCTCGAAAGCCACTTTTATAAAGAAGATTCAACAGCAAATATCTTTTTTTCTCTGGGTTGTTTTATAGTTTATGCCCAATGCTGCCTGTTTAACCTCTGGCTCCACATAACTTCATTAAACAGGTTTAAGAATATTTATGATATGATGCTATTTGAAATCAAGTCATCTGAAATTAAACATATCAAACACAGGAATCATTGATTGCAGAGCAGGTTGTCTTGCTTTGTGCACCAAAATTCTAGACAGGTTAGCTACCAGCCCGTTATAACATACTCTTCACCCTCTTCACTTATCACTGATTTCAACAAGCTTGTGAATATCAGATAAACCCACGTTAACAATTAAAGACAAATGGACACTAAATTTGATTCAGTATTAAACACCCGTGTCTTTAGTTATTTTCAGGTCAGTACTGTGTGTGTTAGGTATCTATTATGTACACTGTATTTCAAAATTTAATTTGTATTCACTGTTATTTGTTAATTTGCGGCATTCAGCTGAAAATGGTGGTTAGTTAAGACTACTGCTAATAAAGAATCATCACTGAACAAAAACAAATAAAACCATTGTTTTAGCACAAATACATTACAACACTTTCTTAAATCAGCTTTTTAAGACATTTTATATATATGTTTTTATTTCTAAGTCACTACTGTATTGTGTTACTCAAAGGCTTGTCAAACCATACTAAACTGAAGTTTTTTCTAACTTCTCTCTCTCATTCTTTCCTAGGGCATGAAGCAGAAGCAGAAGCAGACAATGGCCGACAGTGAGATGAATCACGTCGTCGAAGAACTCCAGGCTCTTGACAACCAGATCCAGATACTCTTGACCAGGCGGAGGTACCTGAGGGATTTGATGGCTCGTCTGCTGAAAAAATCATCCCAGACATCTGCAATTGATGCAACACATCGAGTTTCAGTAACATCTACTCCACGCTGTGCTGCTCACCACCCAGGCCAAGTGAGCTTTAGCCTCGTGCCTCATTGTCAGAGCAGCGACATCAACAATGAAGACCTAGGCTTGTTTCAGCTAAGGAGCCGGGGGTTTAAGGCTAGAGCACCTTCATCGGCACAGGCAAGCATCTCCACCCAGAACTGGTTTGACCCTCTCCGCACCCCCACTTTGCCTTCAACCCCGGGTGATGTATTTGTGATTGGAGATCCAATCGTATGAAACCTAAACATCTCATGCCCTAATCACAAATCTTTTGTCTCTTGTTTTCCCGGTGCTCGTGTCTGAGATGTTATGTGATGTGCGCCGACAGTCTTCGAGAGGTACAAGAACAGGGCAGTGGGATTCATTGTAATACACGCTGGGGTAAATGATGTGAGACACCGACAGTTGGAGATTCTAAAGGTGGACTTCACAGCACTAATCAAAGCCCCGAAGGAGAGGACCCCGTCTGCAAAAATCTTCACCTTGGGTCCCCTACCTCTCGTTAGAATATTGAACAAGTATTGCAGTCATCTGTGAGGATTAAACATCTGGCTGAAAGGCTTCTGCGAGAATAAAAACATTGGGTTCATAGACAACTGGGACCTCTTCTGGGAGAGGCTGCGTTTCTTCAAGGGGGATGGTCTGCATCTAAATAGAGTCGGCGCCCGGGTCCTCTCCGAAAACATTGCTAAGGTAATTCATCTCTCTTGACTCTCTATTTCTACTTCTAACCCTTTCCATAATGCTTTGCTAGGGCATGATAATTCTTTAACAAAACCTTCCTCAAAAGTGCCATGCATTACTATTCTAATAACTAACCTCAATGCATGTGAAAAATCTATGCAGTTCAGCATAGATATGAATAATTTAATTACAATTACACCTTTAGATGAACAATTTATTAAATCTATAAAAACAAATTATAGATTTAATAAAAAATATGTACAGAACGGCGCTAACAAAAATAACTTAATTTCTATCTCAAATACCCATAACGCACATACAATTCATTTCTGCTCTTTCGAAACATTAAATATGACTTTATTAAATGCTAGAGCGTTAACCAACAAGACGTTTTCCATGAATGATCTTATTAGTGATAGGAAAATTAATTTTATTGCATTAAGTGAAACGTGGCTTAGCTCTGATAATGCGGCTTTTAATCGAATCTGCGCCTCCGAATTATAGCTTTGCTCATGCAGATCGCCAAGGTAAGAAAGGTGGTGGTTTAGCAAACATTTTCTCTAGCCGGTTAAAGTGTAAAGATGTCAGTTTTGGTAAATTCAATTCCTTTGAGTATCTTGCCATTGTTATTCGTGGAGTTTCTCAGTTTCTAGTATTATCCGTTTACAGACCTCCTAAATACAATGTGTCTTTCTTGAGGAATTCTCAGACTTGGTGTCAATTATAATTACGAACTATGATACAATCCTAATAGTTGGTGACTTTAATTTTCATATCGATAATCAGTGTGACCCGAAAGTAAAAGAATTTATGAATTTCCTGGACACTTTTGATTTGAGACAGCTCGTTAATCAGCCTAAACATAAAGCAGGTCATACATTAGACTTAGTAATTACCAAAGGACTAAAAGTTGATGTGAAGCAGATCGTTGATATTTGTCTATCAGACCATTTACTATTTAATATAGAAATAATGATAGAAAATATTCATGAGAAGCATATTGTTAAAAAATGCTTCTTTGATTCATCAGCAGCTTCAAAATTTACAAATATTCTAAGCAACCAATCCGTTTGTAGTGCTAACTACAATAGCGAGGATAATGTAAATAATAAGGTGGAAAATTTTAATACTAAGGTGAGAGCTGCTGCTGACATAGTTCCACCTGAAAAGACAGTTAAAAAATCTCCTAGCATTGTTATACCATGGAAGACCCAAAGAGTGTCTGATTTAAAAAGAACATGCCTGAGAGCTGAGCGTAAATGGAGAAAAACTAAACTAACTCTCCACTATGGGATACTGAAGGTTATAATAACAGAATACAATAACACAGTCTGTCTTATTCTCTACGATTGATTGTCTGCTAAACCCAGGTAACTCAATGGAATGCCTCCAAAATACTTCCAGTGAAACTTGTGAGGTTATTGCTGTATTTTTCAATCAAAAAATTAATGATATTAGAAATAATATAGTATATCTCCCCAACAATGATCCTCTCAAGCCCCAGTACTACATTATATACAAATTAAATTATTTCACCAAGACAGATTTACCTGATTTATATAAAATAATTTCTCAACGGAGACCCTCCACTTGCGTCCTTGACCCAATACCAACAAGTTTTTTCAAAGAAGTATCGGGCGTGCGAATTGATAGTATTCTTGACATAGTAAACTTGTTATTAGATAAGGGAGTCTTCCCAGACTGTCTTAAGACTGCTGTAGTTAAACCTCTACTCAAGAAAAATAATCTTGACTCCTCTGCTTTTGAAAATTTTAGACCTATTTCTAACTTGCCTTTCTTAAGTAAAATTCTAGAGAAGGCAGTCATTATGCAGCTAAATGACCACCTCAATAAACATGCTATTCTTGATAAGTTTCAGTGGGGTTTCAGAACAAATCACAGTACAGAAACTGCACTTGTTAAAGTACTAAATGACTTGCAGGTAAATGAAGACAGAGGCTGTTTATCTGTTCTCATCCTTTTAGATCTGAGTGCCGCATTTGATACCATTGATCACAATATTCTTAGAAATCGCCTTAGTCAGTGGGTGGACCTCTCTGGCAGTGGCTTAAATTTGTTTGAGTCCTCCCTGGCAGGTAGAAAATTCTTTGTTAGTTGTAGTAATTATACTTTGACAACACATGATATTCTATATGGTGTTCCACAAGGCTCTATCCTGGGTCCACTGCTCTTTTTGATTTACATGCTTCCATTAGGTCAGATTATCTCGGAGCATAACATGAGCTACCATAGCTATGCTGATGACATGCAGCTGTATTTATCAATAGAACCTGATGACCCCGACTCTGTTGATTCACTAACACAATGTCATACTTGTGTTTCTGAATGGATGAGTAGTAATTTTCTCAAACTAAATAAAGAGAAAACTATAATTGTGGTGATTGGCAATAATGGATATAATGAGGTTATTAGAAATAAACTTGATGCATTAGGATTACATGTCAAGATGGAGGTAAAGAATTTAGGGGTAACTGTTGACTGTGACCTGAATTTTAAATTGCATATTAATCAGATCACTAGGACAGCATTTTTTCACTTAAGAAATATAGCAAAAGTTAGACTTCTTATATCATTGAAAAATTCTGAGAAATCACTCGACTAGATTACTGTAATGCACTCCTCTCAGGACTACCCAAAAAAGACATAAATCAAATTCAACTAATGCAGAATGCAGCTGCTAGAATCCTAACTAGGAAAAGAAAATCCAAGCACATTTCTCCAGTTTTGATGTCACTACATTGGCTACCTGTGTCATTCAGAATTGACTTTAAAATACTGCTTATGGTTTACAAAGCCTTAAATAATCTCACTACATGTTATATTTCGGAATGTCTGAAACCTTACATTCCAAATCGTAACCTTAGATCTTCAAATGAGTGTCTGCTTAGAATTCCAAGCGCTAAACTTAAAAGAAGTGGTGAGGTGGCCTTCTGCTGTTATACACCTAAAATCTGGAATAGTTCATCAATAGGAATTTGCCAGGCTAATACTGTTGGGCACTTTAAAAAACTGCTAAAAACACATTATTTTATCATGGCTTTCTCAAAACTTCATTTTAGTTTAATCCTGATGCTCTGTATATTCAATTAATTATCATTACTATTCATGGTGGCTCCAAAATTCGTACTAACCTCTACTTTCTCTTCTGTTCTTTTTCCAGTTTTCTGGAAAAAATCAAAGCACCGTGAGGTCCCTACATTGATGGATTAAAGGCCAGAAGTCCACGTGACCGTCATCATCAAGTCCTTCCATGAGAACCCTGAATACAATGAGGACTGATCATTTATGTTAGGTAGAATGCCTAGAGGGGGCTGGGTGGTCTCGTGGCTTGGAACCCCTGCAGATTTTATTTTTTCTTCAGCCGTCTGCAGCTTTTTTTTGTTTTTTCTGTCCTCCCTGGCCATCGGACCTTACTGTTATTTTATGTTAATTAGTGTTCTCTTATTTTAATTCTTACTTTTTCTTTTTTTCTCTTTTTTCATCATTTAAAGCACTTTGAGCTACATTATTTGTATGAAAATGTGCTATATAAATAAATGTTTTTGTTGTTTTTGTTAGTTAATTCAAAATGCTTCTACTACAATTACTTCTAGAAGCAGAAGTTGTTATCACCTAATTCCTTTTTCTAAATTATTTAGACTGATTCCACTTATGATTAGGAAGAGTCCGAAATTTTCTTTCTGTACATGGTGGAGTGCACGTTAGGATCTCAAGAAGCAAGTCTAGTAAAGACTCCAAGGATAAAGAAAACAACAGTAGCATGTCATGCTTTTAGCTACAAGGCTCCAAAGCTGTGGAATGACATTTTTGTTTAAGGGATGTCACATCACTTTTGCAAAGTGAAATGAAGACTCGCTACCCTAGTCTAGTATGCCATGATTTTACCTGCAAATTAGTTATTCACATTGCAACTTAATTTTTTGCCAATGTGTTACAATTCACATTCTCCTTTATTAACACTTGGTGCCATCACTGTATTGTCAAGGTGCTATTCCAGCTCATGGGAGGTGACACCAGAGATATTAGAGAACCTTGGAATACAAGGTTGAAAAGATTTAATTTTCTAATGAAGTACATATAGTATTGTAGCCCAGACGAGGGAGGGCAGAATTTGGCCAAGGTCAAGAAAGTTGTATCTGTCTGACTTTTTATGTGACCTTTTCTGTCATAGCAAACAGTGGATTGCTGAGGCTTTATTTTCTCCAAGAATAATGATGACTTAACTTTTGTTTCATCCTCCTCTGTGCAAGATCTCAGTTAAAATTTTAATTAACTTATATTGTCATGGTTTTACGTTCATCAAACGAAATTTGCTGTTTTATTGTATGTTTAAATAAATTCATGCATTCATGTATGAAATATATGGTTTATTATTGCATTACAGTCGGATGTTTGTGCAAACACTATCAGTGAAGAATGCTATACAAGAATGAGCTAAATTGAATAGGAAAAACAGATTTTTAATAAATGTTATCCTTCAGCATCACTAGGTGTACAGACTGTGCAGTGGCTCCATAAAAGTGTACTTAAACTGTAACAAACAGTAATAAAATAGGCCTATTGTTATGCCAAAATCAGATGGAATGTTGTTCATCATCAAATGTGGAAAATCTTCACATGTTGAACCATAGTGTAAGGCGTGAGTTCAGAGTTATCTTGATTTGTTAACAACCACAACCCCCTGGTTTTGTATGGATCCAAATACAGTTGACAAATAATTCAGACAAAGGCCATGAACTTGCCAAAGCATTCAAAAGACAATACATGGTAGAGCACAAACAGACACTTAAAGGCAAACTCAAATACTCCGTTATTAAACCAGACAGAATCAGAAATGAAACACAACAGACAACAAGGGAAATTCTAGGAATATGAGAAAAACTGAGAATAAGAATGAGATTTAATGACCTATTTTCCAAACCTGCTTTATTCATTAGAAGTATTTGTTAAGTAGGAGCTTTTACTGGCAGCATTGACTGAAAGGCAAAAAAGGTATAGTTCTTCTAAGGGAAGGCAAACACATGTGTGTGTCATTCACTTTGGGAAGAGATTTCAACAGGATACCCTATGGGAAGAAAGCAAGCCAGCTGAGGCAGTATAATGATCCAGGATGTTCTGCTGGGAAACCCTGACATTAATGTTGATGCTACTTTGACACATACCACCTACTTAAAGATTGTTGTAGACCACATATACCCCTTCCTGTATAATGCACACTACCACACTGCAAAAATTGTTTACAAGTTATTTGAGGAACATGACAAAGAGTAAAAGGTGTCTAATTCATTCTCCAGATCTCAATCCAATCAAACATCTGAGAGATGTGCTAGAAAAAGCTGAATCCATAAAAGCCCTACATTGCAACATACATGGCTTAAAGGATCTGCTGCTAACATCTTGGTGCCAAGATGGTGGGGTCAAGTCCATGCCCGACAGGTCAGTGCTACTTTGGCAGGAAAGCTACACAGTATTAGGCTGGCAGTTTAGTTTCGGTGTAGTTTCCTTAAACTTTTGTAAAAGTACTTTGCAATGAGAATTTTTTCTTTCTTTTCTTTTTCTTACTACTTCTGTAAGTATGTGTGTGTATATGTGCTTGGGAGTCTGTTTGTTGTATGACCATGTATGTGAAAGCTTAAATTCTGGATAAATGTAAGAAAGTAGATAGATAGATAGATAGATAGATAGATAGATAGATAGATAGATAGATAGATAGATAGATAGATAGATTTTATCAGAGGAAAAGTGTGGGAAAGTGTGGGACTGCACTTTCTTCTTATAAAAAGTAGTCTAATGCCAAGTAGAAACGGAATAAGTTTAAACTTACATACAATATACCTTAGCAAGCACTATGATGAAATTATGTTTTTTATTACCTACCTCCCCTGGAAACAATGCACAGATGACTTCATGTACACTGTGTTACTCTGTTTCTCAACAGTTACATCAAGTATGTGAGGCAGTATATATAGACATATATTCAATTTAAAATCTTCTTTTAAATAAACAGTTTTCACATTAGTAATGATGAGAATGAGGGTGCAGGTTTTACAGAAGAAATACCTATTGCAATATAGTATAGTAGGGCGATTACTCTTGGCTCTGGAGGAGTGCAAGGGTTGCAAGTTTATTAAATCTGCGACTCAGAGGCTCGTTTTTATCTTATACTAAAGTCTTAGTTTAATTAACTTACCTGGCACTGATAGCAGCAGTAACTTTCTTTTTCAAGTATAAGTATGGAAATGTCTTACAAAGGTCAAGCTGATAAAACAATGTAGGTCTAGATTAATAGAATTTAAAATCATACACCCCTCTTTAAGCTCAAACTTTCTAAAACCCACCTGGGATTGGGCTCCACCTGACATAAATGCTACTAGGTATATCTTTTTTTAATCTGGAAATCATTTAAAAGTGAAATTAAGCATAAAATAATAAAAAAGACTTTTATGTGTTTAATATCAATCATAATAATTTATTAAAGAATTGCTTAGAGCACATCTGTCTCGACTAAAACTCTCCAAAATGTTTCCAGGGCATGATCCAACCTGCGAACGTTGCAACCAAGCCCCAGCCTCACTAGGTCACATGTTCTGGGCCTGCTCCAAATTAACATTATTTTGGACAAAAATTTTAATTACCTCTCAGACAGTCTTGGACTCACAATCCCTCCTAACCCATTAACAGCTGTGTTTGGGGTTCTTCCAGAGGGGCTTAAAGTGGAGAAAGACAAACAAACTGTGATTGCATTCACTACACTGTTGGCACGCAGACTTATTCTGATAAACTGGAAGAACCCAAACTCTCCTCTTTTAAGTCAGTGGAAACTGATGTGTTATATTATTTAAAATTGGAAAAAATCAAATACTCAGTTAGAGGATCTGTGCAGACTTTTTTCAAAACATGGCAGGATCTAATCAGTAATATTTTGAAATGATTTCATAAAGCACATAGAATTTGTTGATTTAGGTATTTTTAAAAGCCTTAAATTTTACACCGCTTATGGCTTGCTCTCTCTCTCAAGGGTGGGGATCGATCTGTTCTTAGCATAATTCTTTTTTTTTTTTTTGTTAAAACTTGATTGCTATGTATTGATTGTAATAAAATTAATAAATAAATAAATAAAAAAAAAAAAAAAGAATTGCTTGTAGAAAGTTTCTTGCCAATTGGGCAATGTTTCAGTTTCCAGCTGAGTTGCCTTTTGTGAGGAGTTCGGTCTTCTTTTAGTTGTGTATCTTTTCTCTACAGAATCTGGTTTTCTGCAACTGTTTAAATATATGTGGTCAGGTTGATTGATGACTCAGAACTGACATGAACAAGAAAGTAAGTGTGTCCTACAAAGAGATGGCATTCTGTCTAGGTCTTGTTTTGACCATTTGCCCTTTGTTGCCAAGATAGGCTCAGGCTCAGTATTATGGTCTCTGATTTAGGATATGTTCTTTCTTCCAACAAAAATCCATCCCTGTCCCTATCATGTACACCTTGTTACATCTGAAAACACAGCATCCGCTTTCTGGGGTCCACATAATGTGATCGTTTTTCCTGCCTCCACAAAACCACAACCAATTTATTTAAAATAAGCAGCGTGGCGGTCAGTCGTGTTTAAGATGAAAACAGTTCACCTGCTTAACCAGTCATTAGAATGGAGATACGAACCTGTCAATACATTCACTTCCAAAGCCTTCTGCTTGTGCTTTTCATGTTTTGTGTCTGAGGTAGGAAGGAACTGAGTGAGATTTTGGTGAAGGTTGAAGGCAGGTTGTGTCAGAAGGTGAAAAGTGGATGCCGATTTTCAAGGAAGGAGGTAAGAGTGGAGTTATGTTAAAGGATGAATATAATTTTGACAAAGGAAGGATAGAGGCTACGGTTTGGCTGGGAGAGTATAGTCAGTTACCACAGCTATGCAGATGACATGCAGCTTTATTTATCTGATGACTCTGACACTTTTGGCTCCCTGATCCAATGTCTTAGGGATATTTCCGATTGGATAAGTATTAACTTTCTCCAACAAAATTAAAAGAAAACAAAAATCTTGGTGATTTGAAAATATAGATATAGTGAGGGTATTAGAAATAAACTTGACTCCTTAGGATTAAAATAAAAGACTGATGTAAAAGATTTGAGGGTAATTATTGACTCTGTTCTCACCTTTAAATCACATATTAACCAGATCACTAGGTCTACATTTTTTTACTTAAGGAATATAGTAAAAGTTAGAACTCATATAAATTTACAAGGCACTGAAAATTAGTTCTGTTTTGTTTTAATCGACTAGATTACTGTAATGCACTCCTAACCACCTAAGAAAGACATAATCAGCTGCAATTAGTGCAGAATGTAGCAGCCAGAATCTTAACTAGAAAAAGAAAATCAGAACACATTTCATCCATTTTAGCATCATTACACAGTTACCCGTGTCATTCAGAATTGATTTTAAAATACTACAAATTAATCTTGCTCCATCTTACATTTTGGAATGTCTATCCTCCTACACTCCAAGTTATAACCTTAGATCATCAAATGGAGGTCTGTTTATACTTCCAAAAGCTCAACTTAAAAGAATTCATGAGGTGGCCTTTTGCTATTTTACACTCAAAATCTGGAATACTTTACAGATTGAAATTCATCAATCTAGTACTGTAGATCGTTTTGAAAAACTGCTAAAAATCCATTATTTTAATTTGGCTTTTTTGTTGCTACATTTTACTTGTATTTACATTTTACTTGCATTTAATTACCATATTCTTCATGGATCTGCAATCTGTACTAATGTGAAGTCTGAAAACAAAGAAGGCTGATTTACAAACATTTATGTAAGGTAGAATACCCAAGGGGGCTGAGCGGACTTTTTGGCCTTGGAACAATTTTATTTTTTTCTCCAGCAAAACTGGAGTTTTTTTTTTCCCCACCCATCTGACCTTACCTTTTGCCTCTGTTACATATTTTTTGCCTAATTTTATTTGTTTTTCATTTCATATAACTTTCTTTCTGTCACCTTGTAAAGCACATAGAGTTACATTGCCTGTATGAAAATGCACTATGTAAATTAATATTGTTGTTGTTACTGTTGCTCTCAAGGAGTTGGTGGCACTTTGTCAGAGGTAGGGAGGACAGATGGACTTTTGCTGGGGTGAGAATAGAGTTTTATTGGAAGGAGGAGGATGGCCTAAAATCAACACCGTACAATGTGTCGCTAACCAAGAAAATTGGCTTTGCAAATTATGTGGTGTGGTAGATAGGGGGCGCTCTCGCTCCCTTGAACCCCTGACAATGACTCCAGACACCAGGTAAAAGTCCAAATATTGACTTTATTAAATCTCCACAGTGCACCAAGCACCCTCTCCTCCACAATACTCATATACTAATCACAAATACAATCCTCCAGCTCCCAGACGCGTTGCCACCCTTCCACCCAGATCAGCTCCCCGTCTGGGAGCTCCCACTGTCCTTTTATATCTCCTGACCCGGAAGTGTTCCTAATCCCCAGTCCATGTGATTCTCAATCACTTCCGGGTCAGGTAAAAGTTCTTTTCTTCAACCCGGAAGCGCGTCGCTCTTCCTATGATGAACTTCCTGGTCATAGGGCACTAAGAAGTCTTTGGTCCTCCCTGCAGCTCCCTCTTGTGGCCCCCATGGCATCCAGCAGGGCTGTGCATAAAAACTCCATTGTTCATGATGCCCTGCTGGTCTTCTGGGGACTGTGTTATCAGATGTGGATCGCCTGATGAGCCGGATCAATGTCACTGTCAGTACTCTGCATTGCAGTTTCTTCATCTGGTTCGTCTAAGGTTCAATCATAAGAACGGCAAACAGCATTGTGTTTCGAGTGCCTCTGAGCCAGGCTCTCAGACTCACAGCACATGTTGCTCAGCAAATGTAAGGCGCCCATTCCTTGTCTTGTCCAATTTTGCAGCCGAAATGCAGAGGATAAGCTTTCTTCACGAGAGCAGTCATCCAACATCCCTGAGGCACAAGTGTATATTCGCCACAGATATAGCAGAATGTATCGCGGCTGTTACGACATTGACGAGACATATCACACCAAAACGTCTATAGCATCAAGCTTACTTACTGTTATATTGCTACAGATACTATACTTTACTATACTGATACTATACATACACACTGATTATCTATATAAACCAAATGAGCAAGATCGGTGTATGCAAGCCACCTTTATAGTATGCTGAGACAGCGTCAGGCTCGTTCAGACCTGCCCAGGATGTCAACTTCCACAGAACAGCTTCCAACCTGGCCTGATTCCATGCCTGGACATGCCCAGGCTGCACAAACCGTTGTGGATAATTCACTTACAGGAGCGAAAATGCTTAGATACAAATACTGTATAAGAAAAAATCATGACAAAACTGAAATGGTACATGATGGGTAAATTTTGATGTGATATTCGTGATCAGCATCCAAAAATCTATAAGGAACACCCAACAGTGTTCAAGAAGCAAAAACTTTGTTGTGCAGTGTTTTCCACCTGTTCACTGTATATATGTATGTATGTATGTATTGTGGTGCACAGCGATGGTTCTTGCCTGGCCAGGATGCCTCCATTCTGGAAGGACTGGGGGAGGGAGCCTATCCAGAATATTACCTTCCCTGGAGCGCTAGGTGGCCGTTCCCTTGGGTTGCAGCGGTGCCACGGACTCCTGCAGGGCTCCATGGGAGTTGGAGTTTGATGCAGTCCTTTTGAGTTCACTAGGGGGTGCTGCAGCTGCTGCTGAGCCCTTGGATGCAGCTCTTCCGTATTGCCTGCAATAAGTCAACAAGCACCTGGACCACTTCTGGGTGCTTTAAAAAAGGAGTCAGCAACCCCTACGTGGGGAGCCAGAGTTGGGAGGAGGAGGACAAAGTTTGCAGGAGGAGTAGAGGTGGATAAGAAGAGAAGAGAAAGAAAGAACGGACCGAACATTATGTGCCATGTGGTACTGCACTGTGCTGTGCTGTGGGAAGCGAAGGAAACACCCCCACGTGTCAATAAACTGTGTGCTGTGTGGAAACGTGTTTAACCTGTGTGTGTCGGGGTTAAGGGGGCTGTATGCACCCCGGGCTTCACAGTATATATTGATTATTACTATGGTAGTTATATCTTCACATTTGTTACTATGTTCACTATCATTTTGTTGAGCTCTCATATGGAGGCAGCGATGCTGTTGACAACGCACATTGCAAAAGTGATTTTCATACCTTTGTAAAAGAGTAGTCAGTGGTGTCAAAGGCTGTGCTTAAATATAACAACATTTAAATGAAGTGTTTCAACCATCAGACAACATTAAAACAGTATTGACAACACAAGTTAATGTTGCTTCTGTACTGCAACTGGATAAAGACAAACTGAAACTTTTCTAATAAATTGTAGTGAAAGTGATACTGCATGACAACTATTATTTTATGTACTTTATAAATAAAACATACATTGGCTCTTTAATTATTAGACATGCTTAGATCTAATCTAATTTTTAAATAATGTTGTGTCAAGTGGAACGTTTTGTGCACAAGCAACTGTAGCAGTCAAAAACAAAGTTGTACAGATAATTTTAAAATGGGAGCTGCCAGAACAATAATTGAGCTTTTCACTGTATTTTTTTTGTGACTGGATTACATGCTGGCCGACTGTTACAATTAAGCTAGGATCCCTTTGAAAACAAACACATTATACTGTGCTAAAATTGGGACCTGAAAATGAAGAGGCAGTAGCTTTCATGTTTGAAATGAACCCTATGATGGTTGGTTATGATATAAAATTAATATTACTAATAAAATGTGAAAAATGAGAGGTAGGATTTGACACCACATATATTGGATTTTCTTTGTGATTTTTTTGTTTAAATGGGGGCTAATGTATTTAAGATATTCAAAAACACACTCTTGTAATTAAATGCCAACGATCTAGGATGTTCACTAAAATTAAGTTTTCCATAACATCTAAAAATTAGATGCAGAGATACAATCTAGAAGTTACAATGTTTTTGCTTTAATCTGATGGTGTATTTATAAGGGTAGGAATAAGTCAAATGTAAGTATGTAGTTATGAGAGATAGTTTAATTTAGTGGAGTAATGTGTAAATTTGAATCAAAACAGCTCAGGAGGTAGTAGATACAATGTAAGTTTATGATAATAGGTTTTAAATTCAACAATCAGGCAAAACACTACCGAGTGCGAAAACATTTCCTAAAGGTATCTGTTTCCACATACATATTAATACTGGAATTTTGAAGAGCAAATACTGAATAAAAAGAGGTGTGATAGAAAATAGTCTGAAACTTCAACTGGGAGCAGGCCTGAATCTTCTCTGGTCTGCCCAGCAGAGGCTCACCTGACTTCAGCGAGACTACTAAGGCTACCTGCTCACTTCTGCTGGAGAAGGCCCCAACAATAAGGAGCTGGCAAAAACAAGATCAGGCCAAAGGACCCACTAGGAGAAGGATGAGTGTAAACCTTTGGCTTAAATGAACAGGGCCAATGAAGAATCTTTATAAATTATTGATTTATTTCCAGAAAGTGTCAAAATGCAAATAAAAGCTCAAAAGAGAACACAAAGAAACAAAATAGTTGCTTACAAGGCAATTCAAAGTAAACAAACTCCCAATCTCAAAAAAAAAATTTATGAAAATAGAAAAAATAATACTCACAAAACTCCTACAAAAGAAAAAAATTTCCCACTCCTAGGCTCACTTACAGTATATAGTTAGAGGCAGGGCGCAAGAGTGGTGACTTTAGTGTTGTCCTGCTGCTTAGGGTTCCATCCATAAAGAACATGGAACATAAGTACATTTAGAAACAAACTACATGATTAACTGATAAACAAAATCAACAGAAATAACATAAAAATATGAAAAATAATAATAAGATCTCTTAAAGTTAGACTAATGACCACCTCTCTTCAAAAGTCCATGCCTTTCCCAAAACTATCCAACTTTAAATAATTCTAATGGGCATTTGAGTTGTTTGTTGTAATATTTATTTACCTTCTGTAAAAAGCTACATTTTCTCCTTGGCACAAATAAAGTTCTATCTATCTATCTATCTATCTATCTATCTATCTATCTATCTATCTATCTATCTATCTATCTATCTATCTATCTTTCTATCTATCTTTCTATCTATCTATCTATCTATGTTATTATTTTATCTCCAAACCAGGAATGTAGTCTCCTATACCTGTTGTATAATCTTAATATGGGAAAAGACACAATAAGGGCCCATTCACATTTGGGCGCAACACCAGAACACTGCTAAAGTACTTAAAAAGTTATTTGTTATTTTTTCAATGACAGTATTCTCACCTAAGTGCTTTAGTAGCAAGTAGTTCAGAATTGTCAGTAGTTTGCTTCAATTAAGAAAATATGTTTAATCTTTCTTGATCTTTCATCCCCTTTATACATCCCCAATCTGAGCCCCTGGGTGAACATTGGCCCCTGCGCCACTTGAGCACACAGTTTCCAAATATATTTAGCCAATATCTGAATTAAAACTAAACAGATGCTTTAATTATAGGCTTTTGTTGCTGAATTGCAGGCAGCATAATCTTTTCTGCTTAACTAAGCAATTGTGCCCTAGAAAGGCTTGGTGCACTGTCCAGCACATTTGCTTCTAGATTTATACCATTCACATAGTGCTGTTGTGGTAATCATTGTCTCACTGCGACCCTAAACTGGGCAGAATAAAAAGTATATAAATACTATGTCTGTTCAGTTCTTTTGAGCTGATAACCATTGTGTTTGATAACCCCTTCCTCACTAGCTGTTATTAGATGACTGGTTCACACACTTGCATGATTTTACACCAACAGCAGAAGGCAATTTGTTTGTGAAATAACACAATAATTTTTTTTCACATTGTACACCTTTTGTGTTACATGCTTATTGACACCCGTCTGTGATTCTGGAATTTTTCAGAATGCTACCTTCTTCAAATAGAGTCCAGAACTGTCCTCTCGACTCTTGTCTTTGCTACAGAATAGGGTAAACCCAAAATGTGCAATCAAGAGTCTGATGATGCTTGCTCTTCAGTACTGTGATCACCAGGGTCACAAACACTAAAGTAATAGAAGACATTTGGGGACACAAAAATCACTTTGTAACATAACAACTCTTCACATCCTGAAAAATGGAAATGAGGTCAATTATATATTACCTGTAAAACACTTCTATAAAAACTCTGGAGAAATGCTTGAAAACACCTGATAAATGCCCACAATAAGCCTGAAAAATGCTGGCAAGAAGCCATTAAAAAGCTTAAAAATGCTAAGCAAACACTGGACATTAACAATGCTCAGGTGTGAAAGAGCCTATAATTTCTGAAATTTTCCTGGAGCTTTGATGCCAAAAGATATAAAGTTCCTCTTTAATACTTTAGGTTGTTGTAAGCCAAAATTGTTAGTGCCAGCATCCAACAATAAGGTGGAATTTCATCACTGGCAAAGGAGACCAATTTAATCTCAATGCTAGAAACTTTGGCACCTGGGAGACATTTTATTTTACTGTTTAATGTATATAGCTTGCAACTTTAACATTGTATACTGTGGAACCAGTAGTAAGGAGATGTTTCTTTTTAGCAGCCATAAAAGACATATCAAGGGACTAGATTTTGACTTCTTAGAACACTGTTTCACTGATACCTAATCACACTGACTTAAAGTTCTCCAAAGAAATATTTGCTGGTTTACAAAAACATTATCATTTACTAAAAAAAAAATAATTGGTAGCCAATGTAAACATCACTGGTTGCAGATGTACTAATACTACAAGTACTTACAAGTTTATTAAATGAAGAAAAACAACAAAGAAGAAATTTTCAACATGGACTTGTGACAAAGAATAAAGAAGGAAAAGAACAGGATTCATTGAAAGTGGACTTGATACATATGCAATTTCTAAAATTAATAAGATTAACATGCACAGTGACCAAAAAATGTAAACTAGGAAGACAAAATATATTGTGATTGTGATATAGTAGTGATCTAGTGAAAGAATAAGTAATCTGATAGAAGGCAAAGCCACTGTATTTTTATTTACTGTAGAATAGGTAGTGATCTATTTTTATTTATAGTCTCTTGTCCTCTGTCTTTTCTGCATGCTATATAGTCCATGTGTTTAAAAAAATAAAAATTACATTATTTCTCAGGCAGTTGTAATGTTTTCTATGGCTGTAGACACACATTTTAAATATTTCAGTTATGTCTAAATATATTTTAATAAGATGATTTTTATTGTTTTAAATTGTTTAATTTTTCATTAATTTTACTAATTTAGTTTTAATGTCTAACACCCTAAAAAGGGCTCTTTTTGTTTGACCTGCTTATTTATATCATTCTTTACAAAACAAAAATGAAAGGGATTTCTCAATATAGACACTGCTGACAGAGTGTCTGCAGGATAATAAAGTAATGTCTCTAAACTGAATAAGCATTCAGATTGTCTAAAAACCACAACCTCAGATGAGCTCAGGTTCTGTGCCAGACAACATTTCAGTACTAGGGACATGCTGTACTTTTTATCCTTTTTTTCCTAAGCAGAAACTGCTTTAAAAATATATGTAAATTAAAGTCATCATATATCCATAATATTAAAGCTGTCTGTGAAACACCCAAACACCTGCAAATGTCTGAATTTTCAGGTACGGTAGTTACTCTTTGTAGTTATAAATTAAAGTCATCATGTATCCATAATATTATCGGCGTCACTGAAACACCCAAACACCTGCAAATGTCTGAATTTTCAGGTAGTGTAGTTGCTGTTTGTTGTCACAAACAGTAAGTAAAATATCCCTGTTGAATTCTTTTTCCTTAAATGATTTTAATGTAAAATAATGTGCTATACAATCACAAAATATGTAAACATTTCCCAAAGCAACCACGCAATGGAATTTTAAAAAAATACAGATTTTAGACTGTTTTCTGAGCATATTGTATTGTACCCTAAGCATTGTTTGCATGCTGTGCACATGTATGATTGGTAAAGATAGTGCTATTTGACCTACAGCTACCTTAATTCATCTGTTCAGCCTTCCATTTACTGAGCTCATGATTTCCATTATAATGCTACAGTGTGGCAGCACTGCGTGTGAGGCAGAAACCAGTCATGTATGGAACACTAGACCATTACAATGAAGAATCTTACACCAACACTAACAAATTTAACTCATGAAGAAAATGATCATTAATGTTTCTTATTAGTGTAATAGTTTATATTCATTTTTCTGAATGGAGAAAAAAAACTGTTGATTATTTTGACTGCTACTGGATGCTAGTGGTACTTATTTGCTGAAATACTTCTGCTTGTCAGAACTAACTACTCACTGGCCAACACCATTTGAAGATGGATGAGAAGGATACGATATCATAATGATCACAAACAGCTTCAGTAATAAAATACCACATTATTGTGAACATCTATATATAGTAGCTACATGAAAATTCTTTAGAGTAACACATAAAAATTACCTTTTTTAGAGGGGGATTATATTCACCATAAATTCTGAGTGCTAAATATAGCAACCTACTCACTGAAAAACCATGACATTCCCAAGTTAACCACTCCTAGATTTGCCTGCCATTACAAGTCAGGTGATTTTCTGATTCAATATAGTTCACACAATATAGTTTCAGATATGGGGGCCAGAAAGTTTGCAGGGTCTTATTACACCATATTTTTTTTGTTTGTTATTTTGCTAAAGAAAATTCTCTTCACTAACAGTCAAGAGAATGTCTCCAAGTTTGTAATAAATGAGCGCCACTTGCTTTCTGCTTCACTACTACTTCACTAGTGATTTTGTTTGTAGAAGAGTGAGCAGCAAAGATTTTTTAAAGTTGTTATTCTGTTAGTAGGTGCAATAGTATAATACTAGAATCAAAACCACTGAACAAGACATAGGTCAAAATCAGTAATTCTTTCCCTGGTTAATTTTCCTTTTTATTTTATTTGTTCTTCAAGTCCAAAGTTTCTCATGAAAATCTTTCTTTCGATTGAGTCATAGTTTTGACACTTTGTTGTGCATGGTGTCATCTTTTACTGAGCAGATATATAGAAAAATGATAAAAGTCAAAATATCAAGAAATGCAAGTTCATAATACATAAAAACATTCTAAACATTCCAGAAATTAAATATTAGTGTGTCCCTGGCACTTATGCAATTCATCCCATAAGTTCCCATTTGTCTTGTGCATGGTGTTTTGCCTTCTTTACCTGGTGATTTATTGATTTTGTTTACACATAAGTATATATTGCAAATTCTGAGCAATGTATACCAAATCCTTTCTTAGAAAATTCTTGGGTCAGGTTTCTTGGTATAATTAATTCTGGCTTTGTTCAGTTATACCATTGATGAAGCAGTTTATCAGTAAATTTGTGGAATAGCCTGCATATGTGTGAGTGAATTAAGTAATTGCCTTTGGTAATTCACTCTTTAATGGCAGCGACATACTGTAAATTTCTTCTGCAGTAATGAATTTGAAATACTATATATCACATATAATTATCTGGGTGTATCATCTTAATGCACTAAAATTGCTGAAGACTATATATATATTTTAAGTGCAAAATTCTTTTTTACTTTTTTTAAAGACTATATTGGTAATAGATATCTCTATCTTTTAACCCTAAATGCCGCTGCATTGGGGCTTGTTTTGCTTTGGACATGCTCTGTCTCTGGGTATGTCAGAGGACTGGGACTGTGTCAAGTGGGTTTTAGCCTCACTTAGGGAGGCAAAAAGGGAGGGTGGGAGGTTAAGGGAGGAGAGAAAAAGAGCTGGCTTGATCTATACCTAATCTATTCTATTAATCTTTATAATTATAACTACCAACGTAATAATAAGCTGCATGGCAACAACTCTAGGGGAAATAGGAAATTAAGACCGAAACTGTCTCACTTCCAGTTAAGACTATAAAATGACATCAAAAACTCAGAATCAGTGTCTCCATGATGGGACAGTTAACTTCGTAAGCTGGAATGTTAAAGGCCTGAATCACGAATTAAAGAGAAAGAAAGTACTCTCTCACCTAACAGGTCTAAATGCTAAAATAGTATTTTTACAGGAAACCCACTTACTAAGCAAGGATCAGTTCCGGCTGCAAAAGACTGGACTGGCCAAATGTTCCATTCTAGTTTTACGAAGAAAACTAGAGGTGTGGGAATTCTCATACATAGAACAGTACCATTTGTAGCATCAGATGTAGTATTGGATCCTGAAGGGAGATATGTAATGGTCATGGGAGACTTATCTAACTGTAAAATGATTTTGATAAATGTTTATGCACCTAATGTTGATGATAAGGAATTTATACAAAATTTATTTGCATCCATTCCCAATCTGAACACTCATAAAGTTATAATGGCTGGGGACTTTAATTGTGTTCTAAATCCACTTTTAGATAGGACTTCCTCCACAGGGGAACGCATCTAACACGCAAAGATAATTACAAAGTTTATAACTGATCACAACTTATCAGATCCCTGGAGGTTTTTAAACCCAAATTCAAGAACATATTCTTTCTACTCACCAGTACATCATTGCTACTCAAGGATTGATTACTTCTTTATAGACAATAACTTCTTGCCTAAGATTAAATCTTGCAAATACGATGCTATTGTTATTTCTGACCATGCACCTATGATCTTGGAGCTAAAATTACTAAGCCCCATACACTCACCCCGCAGATGGCGCCTCAACCCGCTTCTATTAGCTGACGAGAATTGTACTGAATTTATATCCAAACAAATCAAATTCTTTCTAGAGACAAATACATCCCCCGAGATCTCTGCAGGAATACTCTGGGAAACTCTTAAGGCCTTCTTAAGAGGACAGATTATCTCATATCTTTCCCACAGAAATAAATCCGAAGCCAAGAAAGTAGCAGAGATAAAAAGCGAAATTACTAAAATAGATGAAGAACACCCAGACTACCAAGAAGACTCTACATAGGAGGAGGCAGGCTCTACATTCGGAATTAAACCTCTTGACAACTAAAGAAACTGAACAACTAATTTACAAATCCAGACATCATTATTATGAACATGGAGAGAAAGCTAATAAGCTTTTAGCTCAACAAATTCACAAGCAAGAAGTGCAACGCAATCTCGTAATACCAACACGAACGGAGATAAAATCATCGAACACAAAAATATAATGCACACTTTCAGAGACTACTATAAATCCCTATATACTACTGAGTTTAAAGAAGACAATACACAATCTAATGCATTTCTGGATACATTACAGATACCACAAATAGACGCTTTTAGTGTGGAGGAACTTGATAAACCTCTGGCATTATCAGAATTACTAGATGCTATAAAGTCACTCCAAGGTGGAAAGCAGCAGGCCCTGATGGCTACCCTGCAGAATTTTACAAGAAATTCTCCGCTCAGCTAGCTCCCCTCCTATTAGCAACATTTACAGAAGCCAGAGATAACCAATCTCTTCCACAAACCTTTCGCCAAGCACTAATCACTGTTTTCCAAAACAAAATAAGGACTTATTACAATGTGCATCATACAGACCAATTTCACTTCTGAATAACGACGTTAAAATACTCTCTAAAATCATAGCTAGAAGGATGGAGAAAGTGCTCCCTCGTAATATCACAAGACCAAACTGGATTTATTAGGGGCCGACACTTATCTTCAAATCTTCGACGCCTGTTTAATGTAATATACTCACCAACTAAATCAAACACCCCAGAAATATTATTATCATTGGATGCAGAAAAGCATTCGACATGATTGAATGGAAATACCTTTTTACTACATTGGAGAAGTTTGGGTTTGGCCCGAACATTTGTGCATGGATTAAATTACTGTATACAACCCAGAAGCTTCAGTTTGCATCAACAACATTTGCTCAGACTACTTTAAACTAGAACGTGGCACTAGACAAGGATGCCCTTGTCACCGCTGCTGTTTGCATTGCCATTGAACCACTGGCAATACATTGTCGAAATACTGATCAGATAAAGGGGATTAGCAGAGAAGGACTGGAACAGAAAATCTCATTATATGCAGATGATATGGTACTGTATATATCGGACCCAGAAAATTCTGTGCCTGCAGTCTTAGCAGCACTCACAGAATTTCAAAAGATCTCTGGTCTCAGAATTAATCTGAATAAAAGTGTACTCTTTCCAGTGAATTCTCAAGCATATAATATTAGATTAGATACCCTACCTTTTATCATTGTAGAACAGTTTAAATACCTCAGGGTAAACATCACAAGTAAACATAAAGCTCTTTATCAACAAAATTTCACCGTCTGCTTGGAAAAAATTAAACAAGACTTGCATAGATGGTCAACCCTTCATCTCACATTAGCTGGAAGAATTAACACTGTTAAGATGAATATTGCATCTATCTATCTATCTATCTATCTATCTATCTATCTATCTATCTATCTATCTATCTATCTATCTATCTATCTATCTATTCTTCCTAAGCTCCTTTTTTTATTTCAAAACATTTCAATATACATTAATAAATCATTCTTTAGGCAATTAGATTCAACAATAACCTCATTTATTTGGAATTCAAAACATCCACGAATCAAAAGAGCGACCCTACAAAGACAAAAGGCAGAAGGCGGCATGGCTCTACCTAACTTCCAGTTTTATTACTGGGCAGCAAATATACAGGCAATAAGAACCTGGACACAAATAGAAGAACATACACAGGCTTGGACCGCAATAGAAGAAAAATCTTGCAGTACTTCTTTGTATTCCTTACTCTGTGCTCCAATAAACACACGTTATCGGCAATATACAAATAACCCAATTGCGCTCCACTCACTTAGAATCTGGAACCAATGTAGAAAGACTCCATCTCTACAATATATAAAATCATTTTACAATCCCTCCCTTTCAAAGATCCAAGAGGACACTGGGAAAAAGATATCTCAATTAATATACTCAGAAAAGGATTGGAAAGTAGCAATGCAGAGAATTCACTCGAGCTCCATTTGTGCAAAGCATACAATTATACAACTCAAAATTATATATTGAGCACATCTGTCTCGACTAAAACTCTCCAAAATGTTTTCAGGGCATGATCCAACCTGCGAATGTTGCAACCAAGTTCCAGCCTCACTGGGTCACATGTTCTGGGCCTGCACCAAATTAACATTATTCTGGACAAAAATTTTTAATTACCTCTCAGACAGCCTTGGACTCACAATCCCTCCTAACCCATTAACAGCTGTGTTTGGGGTTCTTCCAGAGGGGCTTAAAGTGGAGAAAGACAAACAAATTGTGATTGCATTCACTACACTTTTGGCACACAGACTTATTCTGATAAAATGGAAGAACCCAAACTCTCCTCTTTTAAGTGAGTGGGAAACCAATGTGTTATATAATTTGAAATTTGAAAAAATCAAATACTCAGTTAGAGGATCCGTACAGACCTTTTTCAAAACATGGCAGGATCTAATCAGTAATATTTTAAAATAAGTTCATGAAGCACAGAGAATTTATTAATTTAGGTATGTTTACAAGCCTTAAATTTTACACCGTTTGGCTTGCTCTCTCTCTCAGGGTTGGGGATTGATCTGTTCTTAACTCAATTTTTCTTTTTGTAAAAACTTGATTGCTTTGTATGGATTCCAATAAAATTAATAAAATTAAAAAAAAAAAAATTATCTCGAGCAATTCTTTAACTGTTGCTGAAAAGTACGATAAGAAAGCTGTTTAGTCATTAGCACCATATATTCTGTTGCATAGCTTTCAGATAAATGAAAGTAAGATATGGTGTTGAAATGCTAAATGCAATAAAGATATTGCTCAATGAAAAAATTACAAATGATTTTCACATTGTTTTACTTGAAGTGTGTCTTTGTTTTTCATTCATTTAAAAGGCATACTAAGTCACTGAATTTTCTATATGTAGCACTGCCTTCAGAACTAAAGACCATGGCAAAAACACTTAAAATGTTTTCTTTTAAAATTTATGTAATGACATCAGAATAAGACACCCCTGTTGAAATGTAAAAAGTCCTGGAAAGATGAAAGAGCTCCAAGATTTTCATTTATCATTTCTGTTTTTCTCAGGCCCTTATCTATGTAAACTTTATAAGAATTTGGCAGAGAACAATCAGGGAGGGCTCGTTTCCTATACTGATGAAGCTGGCAAAGTCTGGCATGCATAATAATAATAATAATAATACATTTTATTTATATATCGCCTTTCCCATGCTCAAGGCACTTACAGAATATAAGAAAGAATGGTAGGGTATACAGTATATAGCATTGTACAAACCAAATAAATAAATAAAGAAGATTAAGACAGTAAATTCAGAGAAAGCCTAAAAGACAACATAATTGATGGTCTAGCACACACATATACAGGTTACATGAGCATCTTGACATAGAGGTAAACTGAGAGAAGGGTAATAAAGTCAAGTAGAGCTAAAAGCCTTCCTGAACAGATGAGTTTTGAGTTGTTTTTTTAAAGAATTCATGGAGTCAGCTGATCTGATTAATTTCGTAGGTCATTCCAGAGTCTGGGCGCTATATAGCTAAAGGCCCTGTCACCAGTGGAGTGTAGATTAGTGTGGGGCACAATAAGATTGCCAGAATCAGAGGACCTTAGTGGGCGGACAGGCACATAGTGATGGAGAAGGTCACTGATATAGTTTGGCGCGAGGTTATTTAAGGCTTTGTAGGTTATTAGTAGGATTTTATATTCGATTCTGTAAGACACAGGGAGCCAGTGAAGACGGAGCAGGATGGTTGTTATGTGCTCACTGCTACTGGTTTGAGTAAGGACTCTTGCAGCTGAGTTTTGAATAAGCTAGAGCTGTGATATAAGATTAGAAGGGACACCTGCCAGCAGCGAGTTACAATAATCGATGTGGGATGTGATAAAAGCATGGACAATTTTCTCAGCATTAGAAAAGGAGAGGAAGGAGCGAACACTGGATATGTTATGGAGGTGAAAGTAAGAAAGTTTCTTAATGTGATTTATATGGGCAGAATAAGAGAGGGAGAAATCAAAAATGACACCAAGATTCTTTGCAGTAGAGGCAGGTCTGATGAGATCACCACCAAGATGGACTGGGAAGGAGCTCATTTTATTAAGTTGCATTTTAGTCCCAATTTGCAGGAATTCAGTTTTGTTGAAATTTAATTTTAAAGAGTTCTGCACCATCCAGGTTTTAATTTCACTAATGAAGGTTGTGAGCTGAGAAAGCTCTGATGAAGTTCCACTTTTAACATTGAAGTAGAGTTGAGTATCATCTGCATAAAATGATAACCCAGTCCATAGCTACAAATAATATGGGCAAGGGGAAGCATATAGATACAAAAGAGAAGAGGGCTGAGGACAGAGCCCTGAGGAACTCCTTGTTTGACTGGTGCAGAGCTGGATCTGTTGTTGCTAAGACTAACAAACTCTTGCCTATCAGTCAGATAGGACTTGAACCACTGGAGGGCAGTGCCAGAGATACCCAGCATGTTCTCCATTCTGGACAGTAGAATGTCATGTCTGACAGTGTCAAATGCTGCACTGAGGTCTAACAGAATTAATATGCTGGTTTGTCCAGAGTCTGCTGCCATAAGCAAATCATTGGTTACCCGTAGCAGAGCAGTTTCACAGCTGTGCCGTGCCCTGAAACCAGACTGAAAGGGTTCCATCAAATTATTAGAGGTTAAGTAATTGGTGAGCTGGGAAGCTACAAAACGCTCAAGAGCTTTTGACAGGAAAGGTAAGTGGGAAATAGGCCGGAAATTGTTAAGATTGTCAGCATCAAGACCAGACTTTTTTAACATTGGGGTTACAGAAGCGATTTTAAAAGTGAGCGCACAGAGCCAGTGTCAAGGGATGAGTTTATTATTGTTGTAGCAGTTGGGATTATGGCATGAAGGCAGGATTTAAGTAGTGTGCTGGGGATGGGGTCCAGTACACAAGTAGTCGGCCTCATCTTACAAAGCAGGTTATTAACAAAAGCAGATGTGACTGGTGAGAACTTAGAGAAGGAGCTGGATGGAGTGGGAAAACAGGGAGAGATATAAACAGATGATGTATTTATGTTAGTTGAATTATTTAGATCTTTCATTTTTTTACGGAAAAAGTGGAGGAATTCCTCACAGACTTCAGTAGAAGAGGTAGTTGGGCCAGATGTGGGTTGGAGTAGTTTATTAACTACAGAGAACAAAACCCTTGGGTTATCATGGCCACTTTCTATTATTCTGCCATAGTGGGTGTTCTTAGCAGCAGTTAGTGCTTCTCTGTAAGCTCTTTGGTGGTCAGAGAAAGCCTGGATGTGCACGGTGAGGCCAGTCTTACGTGACATTCTCTCAAGGCGTTGGCCAGCTGCTTTCATAGATCACAATTCTGAATTATACCAAGGAGCTGAATGTTTAAAGGAAACCTCCTTATGTTTTAAAGGAGCTGTTTTATCTAATGCTGAATGAAGGGCTGAGTTATAGTGGTCAACAAGACTATCTAGTGTTGACGGAATAGGTGCAGACAGTAAAAGATCAGAAATGGATCCAGAAAGGATAGAGGGACAGATATTTTAAGGTTTCTGTAAGAAATTTGTCGTTTACAGGTAAGAGGAGGGAAAGGCAGTGAGACAGTCAAAAATACTGCTTTATGGTCAGAGAGTCCCAAATCAGTGCTGTAGATGTTGGCAACAGATAGTCCAGAAGTGCAGATCAGATCCAGTATATAACCACCAGAGTAGGTGGGAAAATCAACATGTTGTGTCAGGCTTGCTTGGCATGAGGCCTCATTTGAAAAGAAAAATAGATACAATGGTACTAGAATGTTGATCATATTTTCCTAAAGTCCTAAAACTAGATCAATAGAACCCAATTAAAAAAATGGCATACATATATTATGCATGGCCATTTATTTATTGAGGAAAATGATCCTGAGGAGTTATATGAGAAGTTATATATTTGTGTGTAAAAAATTAATTTGGTGAACCTCTAGGATTATCACTTCATTTCAATTGAAGGTGAAATTAGAGACAAGTGTTTCTTGGGAATGCAATTAAATGGGAGTGTGGGAGGTCCTCCCCACTTTAAAGAACATAAATCTGGAGCTTCATTATCAAACTCTGACACAGGTTTGTGAAAGTGTGTCACACTTCTATCAAAGGAGATTTTTAATGACCTCAGAGAAAAGTTGTTTATGCTCAACAGGCACATAAAGGTTTTAAAACCATGTCTAAAGAGTTTAGATTCCATCAGTCAACTGTCAGTCAGATCATGTACAAAAATGAAGAAATTTGTTACCACTGTTACTCTCCCCAGGAGTGGTCAACCAAGAGAAAATGTCTCCAAGGGCATGGTGTGTAATATTCCAGGAGATCACAAAGAACCACAGAATAACATATCAGGATCTTAAGGCATCCATTCCATTGGCTAGTATTATTTTTCATGAGTTTACAATCAAGAGAACACTGAAGAACAATGATGTGCATGGCAGAGTTGCAACGACAAAGCTACTACTCTCAAAAAAAAACATTGCTGCACATTTATGCATTGTTAAAGATCACATGGATAAGCCAGAAGATTATTGTTAGAATGTTCTGTAGACAGGTAAGTCCAAAATAGAACTTATTGGTTTGAAAGAAAAAAAATTTGGTGAAAGCAAACACTTAATTCCAGCAAATGACCCTTATCCCATCTGTTAAACATGGTGGTGGCAATATCATGGTTTGGGCCTGCTTTTCTGCTTCTAAACAAGGACAGCTTGGCGACATTGATGAAACTCTGAATTCTGAGTTGTTTCAGTAAATTACATAGGAAAATGTCAGAGTACCTGTCTGTGAACTGAAGCTTAAAAGAAACTGGGTTCATGTAGCAACTCAACGGACCTAAACACAAGAGTTATTCTACCAAAGAATGCTTAAAGCATAAAAAAGTTTATGTTTTGGAATGGGTAGGTCAAAGGCCTGACCTTAACCTTATAGAAATGTTGTGTAAGGACCTCAAGCAAGCAGAAGTTGAAGAAGTTCTGCTTAAATGAATGGATTAAAATTCCTCAAAGCAGACATACAAGACTAATCAACAGTTTCCAGAAACATGTAGTTGTTTAGTTATTTCTGCACAACAGTTACACATTCACATACTTTTTTACGAACAAAAATGTAACATTGGATTATTTTGTTCAGTAAATAAATTAACAAGTATGATGCTTTTGTGCCATTTGTTTAAAGGGGAAATCATTATATACAGTAGTTTTGGTATTTGTGTAAAGGATATATTTATGCAGAAATAGAGAAACGTCTAAAGGATTCACAAAAATTCTGGCACCATTGTATGAGCATGGATTTCTACAACAAAATCACATAGCTCATTGGTCTTCAAGAATCAGTTAACATTTTGAAAACATACATCAGAGTATGTTTAACGATGTTACTGATAAAAATTAAGTAATAAATGAAGCAATTTCCAGGTATGGGAAACAGACCAACATATTTAAAAATTAAAGTGGTGGTAAATGTTATACCACTGAGACAAGTTAAAAATATTAAACAATGCCTATGTCTATTAGAACTGCTGAGTGCCATGTAACTGAAATCACAGACAATTTTAGAAACCATAGGTCTGATGCACTCAGAGAAGCCTCAGTACTTAGTGTCACTCTTGAAGAAAAAGTGCATATTAATGATATTTCACATTTACCAATATTATAAGTTTTGTGACTGACATGGAAAACGTGAAGAGCTCTACTACTTATGGCCATTACGTGACAGAACAAAAGGCAACATGTGGTTAATTTGTTATACATTTTTGAAAATTAAGGAGCCAATATCTGCTGATATTAACTGTCACTGATTAAGTTTGACCTATAATGATGAAATGGGAAAAAGAGTTCATCAAATTACTTGAGGACCAAATTGGCTACAGAATTGTTTCCTGTATCAGGAAAATATTTGTTAAAAAATTTAAAATTCAGATCTAAATTATCTTGTGAAAATTATGAATTTTCTGAATGAATGTCCTGCCTTTATACATTGCCAGTTTCAAACCTTACTAGAAAAGATGTATAATGCATATTGTACAAAGACATACCATTGCACTATCATGTGAGGCATCTGAGCTGTGGAAAGGTACTGGAGTGATTTGTGTGTTGCCTTGACCCAATCGAAATCTTTTAATCTGAAAAGAACCAACACTTTCCAGAGATAAAACTGTCAAATGCATTGAAAAAATTGATGGATAACACCTCCCAACTCAATGAGCTTAAGCTGTCCATTCAAGTGGCTGGCCAAATGATTATGGTCATGAGTAAGTTTAATGTCTTTGGAGGATACAATCAGAACAGTGGTGTAGTATAGTATGAATCAGTATGCCCCCAAGCAGTCCATCCCCCTCATCTAAGCCAGGCAGAAGGCTCAACATCAACATCAGCCTGGCCCAGTGGGAGGGTTTTTTACTATCGAATGGAACTGGCAGCTCCAATTCAATCTAGGAAGGCAGCTTAAGTTCCCAGAAAACATCACAACCACTTCAGTCCTCCCAGACATTGTGTTAACATTGGAGTCCTCAAAGCAAGTGGCTCTGTTAGAACTTATGGTCCCTTGGAAAAATTGAATGGAGGAAGTCAATGAGAACAAACAGACAAAATATTGCAGAACTTATTAGAGACTAGGGAAAAATGACTGGAGAGCCCACTGTGAGCCAGTGAATGGTGGGTGCCGGGGCTTTGTGGGGCAATTGGTACAGTGAACTCTCTTATTTTTTACTTGGAATAGAGGACTGCAGTGCAGGAGAACCCCCAAGAACATCCTGGAGGCTACAGAAAAGGTCTTCTGACAGCTGTGGATTCAGGGAGGGGACCACTTGGACACAAGCTGAGGGATGATCACCTATGGTTCGGTCACCCAGGTGAGGGTACCTGATGATTAATGACCCTAAACACCCTATGAACCCTGGTTCATCACTGAAAATGAGTCCAAGTAGCACCATTAGGTGTATTATTGAATAACCCCTGCTATATTGTACTGATGCTACTTCTCAAAACTGTCAGCTGTGGGTAAATCATTGTAACACAGCTATTTGAAAGAAAATGCTAAAACTGATCACAATAAATCTTTTAATAATTATTTTCTATGGACAATGCCATTCACTTTAATGATTTCTCTATCAGTCTCAATTAGTCAGTTTTTATACAGTATAGCACAGTAAAAAAGAAGCCCATCATATTCACCCCCAGAGCTATTTAGTTAAGGTATTTCGAAGTTTTTCTGCAAGTCTTGTTTACAGGTTAAAAATCCTCCCTTTTATTCTATAGAAAATGACAAGCCATTGTTTACATTATTTTTGTGTGATTTTATTTTTTCCAATGTGCCAAAATCATACAAAAAATGTTTATAGAGCTCTGTACTCTAAAATACCTTGGCATTTTGTTCAGTATAGAAAAGTGCAATATTGAATAAAATAAAGGCTGTTCTTGCTTAAAAGAAATGTGTTTGTTTTTTTATATCTGCATGCACAAGAAATTTTACACACCTGCTATTGAATCCTAGATTTTGCATAGGAAAAAGTCCTTTGTGCTTTTAATGCGCTTATACAAACTTGATAATTGTGAGCAAAGGCTATTCAGTCAGCTTCCATTTTATATGCACTCATTGCAATCTGTAACATAATACAAGAAAATGTTAAACCTATTAGAGCACAAACAGAACAGCTGAGCACATAATAAGCAACACAAATATAAAACAAGCAAAGGTTTTAGGTTGCAGTTTAGGAACAATTAAAATATGCTTTTTAGAAAAAGCTTTTCTCAAGTCTTTACAATATCTCCTAGATTAGCACAAGTTCACAATTTATCCACCTGAACAAAGAGATCAGAAAGATCTAGAATTAAAGCAAATTACTGTTGATAATGGCAGTTTCATAGATCATGATAAAGTAACCATGTAGCTCTGTTTAATGATAATGAGGAAGTGAGGACTGATGATTTCTTAAAAAGAACATTTCCGATGATTTTTGAGTTATATTTAATGTATAAAGCCTTGACAAAAATGATAAATAGATTATTACCATTTACAAAGTAGATCCTAGGGAGCATGTTTATTAAAAAGAATCATCTCTGGAACTATCTTACTTTTACCTTGTCCGTATTTATTTTAACATTTTAGAATCTACAATATAATTTTATTAGTTAGACATAAAATTAAACAATGGGTTGAAAAAACATAATAAATATTACAGGTAGTCAAGAGAAGGTGAGTTACAGATTGAATGTACAGTAAAAATACACTCCACTGTGTAACAGAGATGCGCTGTAGACTTTTTAAAATAATGTTGTGGTCGGTCTATATAGGGCATTTACAAACTCTAAGTTTAGAATTTCTTTCGGAGTTAAAAGATACTACTATAAATGACCTACAAGCCCTTCTCCAAATTATGAATTTAAATGTTAAGGCTGTTCTTCATTAAAATCAATACATAAAAAGTTCAAGTCAATAACCAAGTGGTGAAAAAAATCCCTGGAGACTGCTAAAAAACTGAACAACTAATTTCAATGACTCTCTGATTGCTCTAAGCATGAATTTTTCCAATAAATTGAAAGTGGGTGTGGAGCCAAGAGCGAAGATAAAAGGTTACAGTTTAATTTAGCTTTCTCATTTTTCTGACAGTGTGCTGAAGCAGTTAGTCCTTTTGGGTCTGCCTTATTGCAGATGTCCGTAAATCAGGACAGTAAAGAAGAATGAATAGCTAAGAATGTATAATAGGTACATTTTTTCATATAACTGCATTTTACAGAGATCTGCATTTTTATTTCTAGACATTTGAATAATGTCTCCATTGTTTTCCATGGGAAATTAAAACATGGAAGAATGTCTAACAGCTGGCAGATGATGGCAGTGTGCTAATGCCAAACTTGCATTTCATAGTCTTGTTATCAATAGAAAGTGTAGTTCTTTGGCTTGCAAATGCAGCTAACCTTACTTGCTTGTGACGTAAGGAAGTCAGGATTTAGTTTTGCAACTAAGACAGAGGAAGTGTGTCCCTTTTTTGTCAGGGATTTATTGCTTAATTGGTCATCAGTAAAGATAATGGGCCTTTCACTCAATACAATATTTCAAATGTTATCTTCTCACCTTTCAAATAACACATTGCTTGTTCTTTCATGCAGCTGTGTTAGTGACATATGAGATTCAGAAATGAGTTGAATTACCTGTTGGCGACGCCAATATTTGTTCACCTTGGAGATAACATTTTCTCTACATTGAATTTACCTAGATTTCCCTATTTTTGTTTTAATAAAAAAACAAATACATGTCATTTGCAACAAAAGAAAAACTGATGACAGACAAACCAGCAGGGAACAAGCTAAAGAATTTCTATGCTTTAACTATGTTTTAACTAATTAAAGATATATTTGAGATTTTATGTTAATATAAGTAAAATAATATTACCTTTATAATTAATTACTTATGTATTTTTTTTTATTATTTTGTTATCATTTTGCCATTTTCTGTCTTTGTTTCCTAAGGTTGTTGCCATTTTTTATGTTAGTTTTTATGGGTGCCATCATTTTGCCCATCTGGTTGCTATGATAGTATGTTATAAGTGGTAACAGACAACATCATAGTAGCCATGCCATCGCCACACATTTAAAATAGTGTCTGACCTCTGTAAGTTAAAATTTTTGGTTATGACTTTAATTTTGCTTATTAACCCATGAATTTTGTGAACATCTTTAAATGTAAATATCAAATCTTTTGATTAACCAGTTCCTGGCCTTAGGTACTACAGGTCGAGTATTCCTAATTTGAAATCCCAAATGCTCCACAATTCAGAACTTTTTCTGTGGCAACATGAAACTGCAAGTGGAAAATTTCACAATAAGGAGTTTCTTTTATAAAACTTTGCATGAATTTGAGTGTGATAATATGCATGCGACAAAAACATGAAAATGCGTATGTCAAAAAAATCAGATTTATAAAACCTGGCACGCACAGATTTCTAGCCAATTTGTATTTCTAAATCTCAGTCATCTTGTAACTCTGTCTACAGTCTAGCTAAGGCACAAAATTGGTAAACTGTGGGTTGGGGTATCTAATGAAGCATCAAGAAAACAAAACATGATCATCAACCTTTAAAATTACTGTTTTTATGCACTCCTTAGGAGGAACATAGGTTGTAGTGCCTTTGCTCTGTACTCTGGGGATTATTAAAATGTCACTGCTTACAGTTGGCAAAAGCATTTTCATTCTTGCTAGGTGCCTTTTTTTGCAATAGAAGTTCAGTAAATTACATTGTTATTATTATACATTATTATTAATTGCTTCAATTACATCAGAAAAAACAGACACTGCTACAGACTGCCCTTTTATGTTGGCAAAAGTATGTTATGCTTTATGTATGTACACATACTGTACATCATATGAGAACTGAATGTAGGGCCTTGGTCGTTTAGTTAATGGCTTCCACTACAGCAGGCATGTTGGAGTAAAGGTTGACTCAGATATTTCTGACCCGTCAGCCAATTTTCTGAGAAGTGACAACAAATTAGCCAATATAACCTAAAGAAAAAATAACAAAACTTTTTCTGTACATATATTTAACATTGGTCCTTTTAAAAGAGAACTATAATTTTCACCACTTTTGAGGTTTGTTATGTTAATGCACATTATACTTCAGTGACTCTACTATGACTACCATGCATGTGGCGATACAGTGCTGAAATTCGATAAAGAACATGACGGTTCAAGTTGAGTATAGAAATGAGTACTACCAGCAGGAGAGATGGGTGAGGTGTAAGCAGTTATCTTGAACCAATGAGCACAGAGATACCGGAGTCGCCCAGAGAGGGATGAGAGAAAAGGAAGGCAAAGTTACAAGCATTATAGAGTTGCCGGGTGAACATCGTGAGTGAGAGAGGACAGAAAAAGTGTCGTGGTTTTAGCTAGCCATGCGAAACAGCCCTTCCAACTATGGAGAACTATTTCGGGCAAAATTAAATAAATAAACAAATAAATAAAAGTACTGTGAAATGTGAGCACAAATAAATAAATGTGTCATGAAATGAGAGCCTAAATAAATAAATATGTCATGAAATGAGAGCAAAAATAAATAAATGTATCACAAAATATGTTTTTTGTTGCTTATTTATTTATTTAATTTTGTCCGTAACATTCCTCCAAAACATCATGAAATACAACTTGAAATAAAACTGTCACTTTCACTCGTCATAGTTTAGAGGGTGGGCTCTAACACACCCTGTAATTATTAATTGGTGAATCGATAGCACAAGAATTAATTAGAAAAATGCTTACTACTGCCGATGAAATGGATTCTGCCGAAGATATTACGTATTGCAGAGAAATGCACCCTCCAGGACTCTGCTAAAGGTGTAGAGCTGGTCCACTGTTCTGCAACCAGAGACGAAAACCACACTGATCCTCCTGAATCAGAGGTTTGACTATTCGACGGACCCTCCTCTCCAGAACCCCCAAATAGACTTTTCCAAAGAGGCTGAGGAGTGTGATCTCTCTGTAGTTGGAACACACCCTCCGGTCCCCCTTTTTAAAGAGGGGGACTAACACCCCAGTCTGCCAAGCCAGCGGCATTGTCCCCGATGTCCATGCAATTTTGCAGACATGTCAACCAAGACAGTCCTACAACATCCAGAGGCTTGAGGAACTCCGGGTGTATCACATGCACCCAGGACCCTGCCACTGAAGAGTTTTTTGACCACCTCTGTGACCTCAGTCCCAGAGATGGAGGAGCCCGCCTCTGAGTCCCCAGGCTCTGCTTCCTAATTGGAGGGCATGTTGGTGGTTTGAGGAGGTCTTTGAAGTACTGCCCCCACCGACCCACAACGTCCCGAACCAATGAACCAACCAGAGTAAAATGTATGCATTGATTGGCAGTGTATGTAAATTCAACAGTTCATAAAATGAACCCCTATTCTTTATTTCTGTGACCATTCTGACCATGCTGTAACAGGCTACTTTTAAAGAATGCTCCTTCCAAGGCATTTTGCTGAGCAGTGATTAAAATATACAATGAACATCTTTTCTCCTGCCTATTTACAGAATTGTCCTGTTAGAAGATGTTTCTTTCATTAATAAGATGTTAAATTTCGACCATTGTTTACATTTTTCATACATATCTTTTGTTACTGTGTCTAGAGCCTCCTACAAAATTTCCTGTATATCTTCCATAGTAAAAATACCCTCATTGACATGTAATACACTTGTTGCCAGTGCTTCTCTCCCTCCTGTTAATGTTTCCTGTACTCATCTTTTGTAAATGTATCCAGAGCTTTCAGCTTTTTTTTATTTCTTCCACAGTAGCGTATCTTTTTCTCTTCATTCTCAGTTTTAATTTTAGAAACAAAATGAAGTCACATGAGTGAGATCTGGCGAATATAGGTGGTGCCAAGCAACAACCTTGTTGTTTAAGATCAAAAAGTCTTTGACTGTGAGTGTGAAGCTGTGCTGTCAATATTGAGAGTGCCACTGCTCTGGATATGTTTTTGCTGATGTTTTCCCATAAATGCCCCAACATTTCAATATAATGTCACTGCTTAACAGTCTGTGTTGATTCATCATGGTGTTATGTGATGGCCTGCTAGTTTCCTAATATCTGTCTAAATGTGGTAGGCATCACAAGTCTCTTTTGTAGCATCCTGTACATTCACTGCCATTGATATGTCCTGCATGAAGTCACTTCTGAACTGCTCTGCTGTGTCCTACTTCTTTCATTATACTTCCATTCACCCATCACTGTTCTGAACTCGTCAATTCCAGCCCAAAATAAATAGATAAAGGCTAAATATCAAGTATCAAGAATTATCACTATGTATAATATACTGTATATCTGTGTATTATATGTGCAATTTGTTAAAGATATCTGTTTATGTTAGAATAATCACAAAAAAATAAGAGCCATGCAGATTCCCTATAAGTATAGTTATTTTGGTCTCAATCCAGGAGTTAGGTTTATAAATTATTTTTTGAGAAAGAGCTTTTTAAACATGTTTAGACATGTGGCTTTTCAAATGTTATGCCAACAGGAAAAAAGTATTGAGAAGAAAACCTAAACCATTTTGCCTGAAGTATGAGCAAGCTAGGTGTTTTACAGGTGTTTTCCAATTTGGTACTGGGAGAACTCTGTACCTACTTGTCTATGGTCCAGCCAGTTTCTTAAGCCTATTTATATACTTTTGTCTATAGAACAGGTGGAAGGAGTGCTAAAAATGATATTTAACATGTTGAATGCCAACTACAAGCTGGGATAATTTTCTGTTTCATGTGCCAACAATGAATTACCTCGACTTTTAAAGAAAATACATTTTACTGTGAATTTAATTTATTAACAAATTTCATTTATTTAGTATTTTAAAATAACACCTCGATTTTACAATTAGTCAGGAAGAAATATATTCACTGACCAGAAAGCAGGAGACAGAGCTGGAGGTGGCAGAGTTAAAGATGTTAAGATTTGAACTGGGTGTGACGAGGATGGATAGGATTAGAAACGAGTACATTAGAGGGTCAGCTCAAGTTGGACTGTTGGGAGACAAAGTCAGAGAGGCGAGATTGCGCTGGTTTGGACATGTGCAGAGGAGAGATGCTGGTTATATTGAGAGAAGGATGCTAAAGATAGAGCTGCCTGGAAAGAGAAAAAGAGGAAGGCCTAAGTGAAGGTTTATGGATGTGGTGAGAGAGGACATGCAGGTGATGGGTGTAACATCAGCGACTGTATCAACTTGGAGGAGTACACGTCATCAGTGACCAGCTACATCTATAAGTGCATTGATGATGTTACTGTCTTCAAGTACATCACTACATGCCCCAACCAAAAACCGTTGATTACAGAGGAAGTGCGTGTGCTACTGAAGACCCGGGACTCTGCCTTCAAGGAAGGTGACAAAATCGCCCTGAGAACAGTGAGGGCCAAACTATCCCATGTCATCAGAGCGGCAAAGCGCACACAAGCCCAGAGAATCCAGGGACTTTTACTATATGACAAAGATGCACGGATCATGTGGAAAGGCATCCAGGCAATCACTAATTACAGGACAACACCACCTACCTGTGACAGTGACACCTCCCTTCCAGATGTGCTGAATAAATTCTATGCTAAGACTATTTCTCCTCCAAGCGACCAAGCATTAAATCTGACTGTGGCCAATGTGAGAAATACTTTATGAAGAGTCAACCCACAGAAGGCTGCAGGACCAGAAAATATTCCTGGCAGAGTACTAAAGGAATGTGCAGACGAGTTGGCAGACATTTTTACTGACATCTTCAACATCTCCCTGAGCACTGCCATTGTCCCAACCTGCTTCAAAACCACCACTATATTTTCCATGCCAAAAAAACTACAAGTGTCCAACCTAAATGACTACCGTCCCATTGCACTCACTCCCATTATGATGAAGTACTTTGAGAAGCTTGACATGAGGCAAATCAAAACCCTGCTGCCCCCCCCTCACTGGACCCCTGCAGTTTACTTATTGCCAGAACCATTCAACAGATGATGCAATAGCCACCACTGTTCATCTGGCTCTTGCTCATCTGGACAATAATGACACATACGTTCGAATGCTGTTTATTGACTTCAACTCAGCATTTAACATGATTATTCCTCAGTAGCTGATGGAAAAGCTGAGCCTGCTGGGACTGAACACCTCCCTCTGTAACTGGATTCTGGACTTCCTGACTGAGAGACCTCAGTCAGTCAGGACTTGAAACAACATCTCCAGAACCACTACACTGTGTGCTCAGTCCATTATTGTTCACATTGCTGACTCATGACTGTGCAGCAACGCACAGCTCTAATCACATTATAAAATTCGCTGATGACACGGTTGTGGTGGGTCTCATCAGCAACAACAATGAGTCAGCATACAGAGAGGACGTGCAGCGGTTAACGAACTGGTGTAAAGCCTGAATGTAGGCAAAACAAAGGAGATGATTGTTGACTTTTGGAAGACCTACAACACCAGCTCTTTAGCTAAGAAAGCCCAGCAGCGGCTCTACTTCCTGTGTAGGCTCAGAAAAGCCCATCTTCCTCCAGCTGTTCTAATAACATTCTACAGAGGAACCATAGAGAGTATTCTGAGCAACTGCATCACTGTCTGGTTTGGAAATTGCGTGTTCAGGGATTGTAAAGCCCTACAACAGATAGTGAAGACAGCTGAAAAGATCATCAGTGTCTCTCTTCCTTCCATCATGGACATTTACACCATACGCTGTATCCGCAAAGCCACCAACATTGTGAATGACCTAACACACCCTTCATACTCACTGTTTACACTCCTGCCATTTGGAAAAAGGTACTGAAGCATTCGGGCCCTTACCACCAGAATGTGTAACAGTTTTTTCCCCCAAGCAGTCAGATTCCTGAACACTCATGGACACATGTTTGCACATTTAACTCACATGCACCTTGTTATATATGCATCTTGTTATATATTATGTGTCTTTATGTTATGTATTGTGGATTCTTTGTTGTCCTGTGTTCTATATAGCACCATGGTTCTGAAGGAACGTTGTTCCATTTCACTTTATGCTGTACTACTGTATATGGGTGAAATGACAATAAATACTCTTGAATCTAACAGAACAAGATGCAGAGGACAGAAAGATATGGAAGAAGATGATCTGCTGTGGCAACCCCTAACAAGAGTAGCCAAAAGAAGAAGAATTACTATAACAGTCAATGTGTTAAGTAATAGTTTTATTACTTAGTCAAAACTTAACTTAAATAAAAGTATTTGACATGAAAACTACTATTTAAATAAATGTAATAAAGTTGGCTCTGAAAAAATTGCTGAGGTAACAGTACATAGTTGCTTCAGAAAAAAAAAATATAAATTAGTTAATAGCCATAATGTGCTTTGGAAAGTATGAGCAAAATATTCATAGCAATACAATAGATTTTATTTATCAAAAGTATGAAAAATGACAATTATGCACATACACACACTTAAAAATACAAATTATGTACTAAATATTATGCTGATTAAATTTTAAACTGTAATTTTTATATCCTAGCAAATGCATGATAAGCAAGTAATCAGGATCATCCATAATACCAGTTAACATTGTAGTCTGTAGTTATCAGTTATTAAACATCATATAATTATTATTTGAGACTGCAAAGATTAAGAGAAAGAAAAGTGCTGGAGAAGACACATAAAATGAAAAGGGCATTCATATTCAACAAAAGTCTTTTCAATCGCATTGACATTAAACAAGTACAATCTGCGCAGCATCTGATATAGAAGCAAATTTCAAAAGCTCAAAATCTTGTGGATTTTACATACTCCCACAAATACATGAAATTATTAATAAAGAAAAAAAAATAGTATGTAGATAGAGCAGAAATTTCTCCAACCAAAATGTAATTGGTTATTACTGACCTGAAATACAGCATATAGGTACAGAATGTTCTGTTGGCTGTTATCTGAGTTATGTGCTAAAGCGAATGCTGCACTGTGTCAGCTGCTAGATATGTGTGAGATCAATGGAAAGTCACTTGTAATGCAGCTGATTAATGTATAAAAACATTTATAATATATGGGTTTAAAACCAAGGAGTATTTTTTTACTTGCCTTCAATGGCCTGGCAGGGAAGAAGCTGAACTACAGATAATGTTTGGTCCAGTTTGGTCAACTGGCACACTGCATGGCTACAACTAAGTCATGTAATTTAACAATGTCAGAATTGTAAATATTTGTTTGCAGTGGAATTAGAAAATTTGTTTTTGTGAGATGTAGAAATACATACAAGAAATTCTTAGTGAAAAGATATTAAGTTTGATAACCAAACATGGCAATCAAACATCCCTTCATCAGCAATGAAATTGTTTCTTTTGTGAACTTAGTCTAGTCTACTGGATAATTAGCTTTGGGGATACTTTAGTTTCTTTACCAAAACTGATATGACAAAGTTTTCCCTTTATCATTATAGTAAACACCTCAGTTCTTGGACTTCAGGGACAGGTCATTCACTAATGAAAATACATTTCTGAACCGTATAAATGTTTTCTGACATTTTCACCTACTCATTAAACTTTTCTGCAGACATGCAGAAGGTTTGGTAGTCATTGAAGTAACAGTGATTTCTAGTATGAAATACTGCAATGTAATATCAAAATATCTCTCCACAAACTGATACGTAGCGTAGTGTGGGTCATGAAGAATTACATTTTGATCTAAATAAACAAGAATGAAAGAAAAAGAATAGATTTTGTTTTATTGAATGACCAGCTTAAAATGCCCTATTTATGTCAAATGAAGTGATGTGACTGAGTGGTACAGTTTATGCAAGATATCATGGAAAAATATTCATGAGCTTGACAAATTTTTCAAAGATAAATTAAGGCCCATTATACTCCCAGATCAAAGTGTGAATTGATAGGTGCAGGTAATGTTTAATATAGCTTATTAAAGTTTTTAATTTTAGGTAAAAAAAATTCTGGAAGTGTAAATATCTTGAAGATGAATAAGGCAGTTGTTAGGTAACAGAAGGTGGGTGTGCGCCGGCCAGCAGCGACTTTCCAGGTGCTGATTTACCTCATGGGGCAAACACAGTGATGTGCATGGTGCACTTTGGTGTGTCTTCATGTGGAAAATATGCAGCATGTCACATTTTTAAAAATGTACTGCTCTCTTCTTTGATTATGTGAACAAGAGGCATAAATAGAATGTGTTTTTTATCATTGTTTGCATGGATTATGTTTGCATGGATTACTGCAGGAAAGAACAGCAGTAAGCATGGAAGCTTGAATGGAGCTTTACAGAGTGGTATTCCTTGATTTCCACACACAAATAATAGTGTGTTTTGCATTTCACAAGTGCAAAATCACCTTCAAGATGGGTTTTAGTATCAGTTTTGCATAACGGTATGTGAATTGGAATTTTCGTGTTTTGCCCATCACTACTCACTTGTGCATAGGTGGTTTAAAGCTGCCAGTAAACATAACACATTGATTGTGAAATGTAGAGTTAAAACAGTACGTCCCAATAAACCCTACATGGGCACTGAGAAAATCTAAAATCTCATTACAGAAAATTAAATTTTCTGATCTTGCTATAATTTGCATGTTTATATTAAATCTGATCTGATTAAAACTCTTATCTGATTTATTTTAAGTATCATCAAATTTCAGGATTTTGAATTACAATGTAAAGCATCTTATAAGAAATCTATCTCTGCAGCAAATAAATTTAGAACGATGGAAGTTAGAAAAAGGTCCACTAGGATCATGTGATTAAGATAATAGAAGTTAAGTCAGTATATACCAAATACAGTACAGTATATACAGTATATTTCTGTAGATTTAGCTGTTTCAAAAACAACAATTAAAATGTACCTGTATGGTAAATACTCCATTAAAATATTTTGCAAATCATAGATTAGGGAATGAAAGTCAGCCTATTAGGACAAAAGATAAATTATATTTAATAATGATGCATAAATGACTAGCATGGTTAATAATAAGGCTCTAGTTAATTATAAGCCCTACTCTATTTGACTTCTAGAAACTGACATCTTTTTTAAATTATCTGTATAATTTTTGTTGACATTGTGAGGAAAAAAAATTAGATGGAAGAAAAAAATCTGCCTCTTTTTCTTTTGGCTGCTTCCGTAAGGGGTTGCCACAGTGGATCATCTTGTTCCATATCTTCCTGTCCTCTGCATCTAGCTCTGTCACACCTGTCACCTACATGTCCTCTTTCATCACATCCATAAACCTTATCTTAGACCTTCATCTTTTCCTGTTGCCTGACATATCTATCTTTAACATCCTTTTGCCAATTTACCCAGCATCTCTCCTCTGCACCTGAGCCAACCTTTTAATGTACTCATTTCTAATCCTGTCTATCATTGTCACACCCAATGCAAATCTTAGCATCTTTAACTCTGCCACCTCCAGCTATGTCTCCTGCTTTCTGGTCAGTGCCACCGTCTCCAGGCCATATAACAAAGCTTGTCTCACTACCGTCCTGCAGATCTCACCTTTCATTTTTACTGATATCCGTCTGTCACAAATTACTCCTGACACTCTTCTCCACCCATTCCATTCTTCCTGCACTCTCTTTTTCACCTCTCTTCCACAATCTCCGTTACTCTGTACTGTTGATCCCAAGTATTTAAACTCATCCACCTTTGCCAACTCTACTCCCTACATCCTCACCATTCCACTAACCTTTCTCTCATTCACACACATGTATTCTGTCTTGTTCCTACTGACCTTCATTTCTGTCCTCTCTAGAGCATATCCTAACCTCTCCAGGGTCTCCTCAACCTGCTCCTTACTCACAATGTCATCAGCGAACATCATAGTCCAAAGGAACTCCTGTGTAATTTCATCTGTCAACCTGTCCATCACCATTGCAAATAATAAAGGGCTCAGAGCCGATTCATTATGTAATCCCACCTCCATTTTGAATGCATCCATCACTCCTAGACCTCAGACCTCACCATTGTCACACTTCCCTCGTACATATCCTGTACAACTCTTACATACTTCTCTGCCACTCCCGGCTTCCTCATACAATACCATAACTCCACTTGAGGCACCCTGTCATATGCTTTCTACAGGTCCACAAAGACACAATGCAACTCCATCTGGCCTTCTCTAAACTTCTCCATCAACACCCTTAGAGCAAACATTGCATCTGTGGTGCTCTTTCTTGGCATAAAACCATACTGCTGCTCACTAATCATCACCTCCCTTCTTAACCTAGTATCCACTACTCTTTCCCATAACTTCATGCTGCTCATCAATATTATTCACCTGTGGTTACTTCAGCTCTGCACATCCCCCTTATTCTTAAAAATTTGTGCCAGTACACTTCTTCTTCACTCCTCAGACATCCTCTCACTTTCCAAGATTCCATTAAACAATCTGGATAAAAACTCCACTTCCATCTCACCTAAACACCTCCATTCTTCCACAGGTATGTTACCTGGATCAACGACCTTTCCATTCTCCATCCTCTTCATAGCTGTCCTAATTTACTCCTTGCTAATCCATTACACTTCCTGATTAACTATCTCCAAATCATCCAACCTTCTCTCTTTCTCATTCTTTTCATTCATCATCCTTTCAAAGTACTCTTTCCATTTTCTCAACACACCATCCTCACTTGTGATTATGTTTCCATCTTTATCCTATATCACCCTAACCTGCTGCACGTTGGATGGGCAAATGGGAGAAAAAAAAATAATGTATTAAAAATAACATTTTTGATGGAGAAAAAAATTACCTGATTGGAGCTAAAAAAATTGCAGAGCCCCTTAATTGATATAAAACTAAAGAGAGAAAAAAGCTTGAAGGGAGGGTGTGCAAGTAATATAAAATCCTGTTGCATTCTAACACAAAAGCAATTCCGGTCTAATATCTGGAGCTTGACATTTGAAGATATTACAAGAAGATATTTGAGCATCCCACATGACAAGCTGACTGAAACACAGCAGATGATCAGGGAATCTGTTGTGAGAATGACTGAGATTGTGCCATTGGTACTGACATCCAATCATCGTCATGGTCATTCCAAATATACCTTGCAGACGCCCACAGAAAGAGGAACCAGATGTCTGAGGCGGGGCTAACTTGGTAACTTTCAATCACAGTCTCATCCATTCTTATGGCAGATGCATTTAAATGGTGTGCAAATGCTATTACATGTGTTGTGTCCAACATGTCATGTGTTTTGGTGAACTTGTTGTGTGACATGTTAGTCACCAGCACTTGGCCCAGCCTTTGTTTAAAAAAAGCAAAGGCATATCATAGGGTGAAAGAGACTATTAACCGTGGATCAATTGAAAAATATGCTTGTCTGGTGATTCATAATTTAAGACAATGTCCAAGTCATCTAGCCATCTATGGTTTGGCCCTGGCATTCTGCTTTCACATAACCATTTTTAGATGATTATGAACTACTATTTTTGGATCCTTTTATAAAATATTGTAATATAGTCTTTGTTCATTTTCATTTATGTAATTTCCAGGCCATTCAAATATGCCACTAATAGCCTTGTATGCAAAAGTTTATTCATGTTGCATGTTTGTGCTTGGAGCTCAAATCACACAGCTGACATTTTTTTGTTTATGCGACAATGCCAAAACCTCCTAGGCTTTTGCATCTATCATCACAAAGCCTTGTTCTTAATTGATGTCTGGGGTGATTTATGTAAATGATATTTAAGTTTTTGAGTATGATACTATGCCTGCTACTGGGTGCACAATTGCAATACACCATGTTTTTAATGCATAAGGAACAGCTCTTCTTAATCTTAATTGAAGCATCTCTAGATTACATGCTACTAAAGGTGGTTAGTAAAAATGTTCTGGGTGACACCGCTTACATGACTTTAAAATTATAGTGGCTTATTATATTGACTTAATGAATTTCCAAGTGTAGTCTGCATGTGTTCCCCATATATGCAAATGTTTTGTCCTGCTACTCAGGTCTGTACTTTGACTGTAGTCTCTAAATTTAATCAGTTTAGCATAGTGCAATTTTTTTTGTTCTTATGGATTGGGATCCCATTCAAATTTGGCTCATACTTTGTGCCCAGTGCTGTCAGATTATGCTTTGGCTCTCTTTGATTAAAATAAGCTTAAGTATTTATCATAAATGAATTGAAAAAAATCACACATTACTAGAAAGTTGTTTTCATTAGTGAATGACTTGTCCTTGGAATCAGAGCACTGATGTATTTGCTGTAATGGTAAAGGTCAAAGTTAAATGCCTCACTGTGACTGCTCTTTTATCTTTAGCCAAGTCAGATATTTCTTATTTTTGTCATCCTTGTATGTATTTTTGGGGGGGTATTGTAAATGTTGTTTGTTATAATATTTCTTACAATTATGTAAAAAGCTAAATTTCTCCCTTGGGAGTTGGGACATGTAAAGTACTAGCTATCCACCTATCTATCTATCTTGAACATAAAGTGAGGGTTGTTACACTTAAACTATATAATGCACTGGTGAGACCGCATCTGGAATAGTGTGTGCAGTTCTGGTCACAATGCTACAAAAAAGACACAACATCACTTGAAACTGCGCAGATGTGAGCAACCAGGTGTATCCCAGAACTTAAGGACATGTCTTACCCTGACAGACGCAGATTTTTAAAATCCTCAAATGCATCAATATAGTAGATTCAGCAGACTTCCTTCAGCTTAAGTATAATTAAAATACTTGTGGTCATCAGTGAGAATTAAGGGGTAGTGCATTTATAGCTGAAGCTAAGTAGGTATGGGAATCTGTAAAAAACAATTGAGACTTAATTGAAGCAGAAACCTTCAGAACCTTTAAAAAGTATCTGAATGAGGTTGTGGGAGAGCTTAGCTATTAGCTAATCAAAGAAGCTTCATGACCTGAATGGTCTACTATTGTTTTTCAAAGTTGTTATGTTTTATGTTTTCATCATGTAATTCTGTTAAGGGCATTGTCAAGGTAGACTTTACAACAGGGGTCTCCAACTACAGTCCTGGAGAGCTACTGTGACTGCAAGTTTTCATTCTAACTCTTTTCTTAATTGGTGACCAGTTTTTGCTTCTAATTAATTATTTCCCTTTATTTTAATTGCCTTTTCTTGATACTCTGACCACTGAATTGATTCTTTTTTCCATAAGTGTCACCTAAACATAAATTTGAAGGAAATGAGCCAACATATAACCAACTAAGTTAGGGGCTGTTGCCAACTTCACTTCATTGAGTTTCTTAATTTGAAGCCAATTCTTGTTGCTGATTAAACCCGTTATTTAATTCCATGGCTCTCATTCTGCTATGGCAGACATTTCCAGAACTGTTGATTTTCTTTTTTAAGAGTGCTGTCAAAATGTTTTGTGGACCTGAGCAGATCATCATTACTGAGCCCTTCACTTTTCTTTATTTTCAGTTATTGTCTGATGGACGCAGATTTTTGTTTATGTTTTGGTACATTTTGTGTCTTAATATTGTTTGGTTGCTAATTAAGGAAAAAGAAATAATTAAGGGGCCCAAGTCTTAAGTGCATCAATTAAAATTAAGGCAGATAGTTAATTAGCATCAAAAGCTGGTCACTAATTAAGAAAAGGGTTAGAGTGAAAACCAGCAGCCATTGTAGCTCTCCAGGACTGGAGTTGGAGACCCCAGCTTTACACATACTCCCTGTGTTCTCTGGATACAATGGTTTCCCTACCTAATCCAAAAGAGGTACTTGCAGGTTTACTTTGTACATCGCAAATGAATTTATTTGAATGTTTGCATAGAACAGTATTCCATTCTGTGTTGGTTCTTGTCTTTCACCCAAAGCTGCTGTAATGTTACATGTGCCTGAACTAGATTAAACAGGGGGTGATAATGCAGGGATGGATGAATGTAAACTTGCAATATGTTGTCGTTTTTTTTTATTCAATTATTTATACTTACACAAGCCAGGTTTTCCCTGTTCAAATGTAAATGGATAAAACCAGATTAGTTCTTTTACTTTTACCACCAGCAATGGCTTATTGATTAATTTTGAGGTGCTTCAGAATTTATATGCACATTAAGAGCAACTGAAAATATTTATTTTTGCTACTTTTTAAGATTAGTAAGATAGTTTTATAAATATCCACAAAAATCATAATACATATGTAAGATCTCCAGCTGTAATGTAATGCTTTTTTGTCACTAGCTTGCACAGTATAGGCTTATGTTTGCAGATCTGTTCAATCTTTACTCTCTTGACACGCTAAAGGAGATTGCATGAGGTGCATAAAAAGGAGAAAATAAAGCAAAGATGATTGATCCTTTTTATAAATACATGGCTGTCTGTTATCATGCAGGCCTAAGTACGACCTACCTACATTCTGTGCTGTAGGCCATTTTTATGTAGAAACATGAAGCAAATAAGATTCACAATCTTTATTATTTACTGTGCCTAGGTTTTGTGTTTACCTAGCAATGGCTTGTTTAAAAAAATGCATTTGTCTAAACATGAAAAAACCTGGAAACATTTTTCTTACACTCAACATAGGCACGATATGTCAACTGCACCTTTTTATTACATTCTTTCCAGTATTTGGAAACTGTCCAGCAGGGACACCCGCAGGAGCAGTCAGAATGGTATACAGAAGATAAAACCTTTGCACGCATTATGATAATAATAATTATCTTGTTGAGGACTTTGTGGTCCATGATAAATATAATGTTTAGAAAGAAACTATATTTTTACTTGAAATTGTATAAGTTCTATAAGGTTATCTGTCTTACATGGTCTTGGAAAATTATTAAGCAAGAATTTTATAAGGAATTCAGAAAGGAAAAATTTTATTGATGTTTTCATTTTTCAGACCAACTGATTCCAGTATAGTGTCACATAATGCCAGGACTTATCTCAACAACATTGGACACATTGGGCAGGTGCCAAACACAGACCAGTATATCACAACACATACTCAACAGGCACATAGGCTCAGTGCTCTGTCTCCAGGCATCCTCATCAATAAGTCCTTAGGATGTGAAAAGAAAGCAAAGTATAGAGAGAAAAGCCAATGACTGAGAATGTGAAAACTGTATGCAGTGGATGATTGGTCCTAGAAAGCAGAATTGGGAAAAATATGCAGTATACTGAAGTATTACCTATACTGTTTTCAGAAATGATATAATAACTTAAATTATTAAATCTACTTTGAACTCCTCCACTTGGGGCAGGATCTCTCCCCCAACCCTGAGAGGGCACTCCACCCTTTTCCGGCTGAGGACCATGCTCTCGGATTTGGAGGTGCTGATTCTCATCCCAGCCGCTTCACACTCAGCTGCGAACCGATCCAGAGAGAGCTGAAGATCACGGCCTGATGAAGCAAACAGGACAACATCATCTGCAAAAAGCAGTGACCCAATCCTGAGTCCACCAAACCGGACCCCTTCAACACCCTGGCTGCGCCTAGAAATTCTGTCCATAAAAGTTATGAACAGAATCGGTGACAAAGGGCAGCCCTGGCGGAGTCCAACTCTCACTGGAAACGGGCTCGACTTACTGCCGGCAATGCGGACCAAGCTCTGACACCGGTTGTACAGAGACCGAACAGCTCTTATCAGGGGTCCGGTACCCCATACTCCCGAGCACCCCCACAGGATTCCCGAGGGACACGGTCGAATGCCTTTTCTAAGTCCACAAAACACATGTAGACCGGTCGGGCAAACTCCCATGCACCCTCCAGAACTCTGCTAAGGGTGAAGAGCTGGTCCACTGTTCCGCGACCAGGACGAAAACCACACTGTTCCTCCTGAATCCGAGGTTCGACTATCCGACGGACCCTCCTCTCCAGAACCCCCGAATAGACTTTTCCAGGGAGGCTGAGGAGTGTGATCCCTCTATAGTTGGAACACACCCTCCGGTCCCCCTTTTTAAAGAGGGGGACCACCACCCCGGTCTGCCAATCCAGAGGCACTGTCCCTGATGTCCATGCGATGTTGCAGAGACGTGTCAACCAAGACAGTCCTACAACATCCAGAGCCTTAAGGAACTCCGGCGTCATCCGGGAGGGGCTCAGAGTAGAGCCGCTGCTCCTCCGCATCGAGAGGAGTCAGATGAGGTGGCTCGGGCATCTGATCAGGATGCCTCCTGGACGCCTCCCTGGTGAGGTGTTCCGGGCACGTCCAACCGGGAGGAGGCCCCGGGGAAGACCCAGGACATGCTGGAGGGACTATGTCTCCCGGCTGGCCTGGGAACGCCTTGGGATTCTCCCGGAAGAGCTGGAAGAAGTGGCCGGGAGAGGGAAGTCTGGGCCTCTCTGCTTAAGCTGCTGCCCCCGCGACCCGACCTCGGATAAGCGGAAGAGAATGGATGGATGGATGGATGGATGGAATCTACTTTTACTTGTAATTATCATAAGTCTGGAAACTCTTCACTCGGATGTGCCTTTGATTGGAAGTATATACACAGAAAAGAAAAGAAGCAGTAAAATATATCTAATATCTTTTTCCATTATGGGAATAATGAGTGTTGCTTTTACAATATACACATTTTAAAGATGTGAGAACTATTCCTACTTGTCATTGCACCTCCATGTCTGTCGTACATGGAGGTCATATATTAAGGCCACTTGATCAATGGAAGGAATTTTCCTAAAAAATTCTGTAGGTATTCTGTAGAGTTGCTTTTTGGATACTCAAGTTACCAATGGATGAATGTACATACAAAAAAAAAAAAAATTTTAATGGTGCTACTTATGTATCTGTGTTTTATATAAGCAATAATTCTATTTACAGATACAGATAGCACCATGCAGGATGAGTAAATTGAACCTCACACAACTCGACTTTTTTATTGTTTTACCTTCATTACAGATAACAGGCAAACTGCAAAGCCCAAGTATGCAAAAAGCAAATTTCCTTACTATTATGGGCCATATGGAAACACCACCAAAACAAGTACATAAGCGCGCATCTCACCTCACCTAGTCCCCTCTTTACATGCACAGGAGATGATTTTGGGTCATATTCCATAGTGCATCTGTTGACCTGTAGCCAATTTTTCCCTTCACATGAATCGTAACAGTAGAAGATTTCTGCATTCTGATTGTTCCAGTGTACTTTGGCTCCTGCATTCATTTTTTGTCAACCTTCTCATGTAGGCTAAACCTCGCATTCACTTTGGGAATGTACAGTTCTTAGACTGCTAGATAACAAACAGAATTTCAAAACGTTTTGGAGTCTGATGTTGTCACTAAAGGTGGAAGCAGCAAATGCTAACAATAATATTATCAGTGTGCTGAAAGATCCACAACTACTTCATTGCATATGTTGAAGGATTTGTGTAATGTGGATGAGCCAACAACTGAACAGGCTGAAGTCTCTAGGGTTCACTATTGCTGGTGTGGAGTCTGGCCCAGACACAGACAGGCAGACACGTCAATGTCACCCATTACACGTTTATTGCTCATATTTACAGTGCCACACAACCCCAAAGTCCACAAAGTCCTGGCCACAACACAATGCCTTTCCTTCTTCAGGCTGCCTCCTTGCCTCTCCACCAAGACCTTGACTCTTGACCTCCCTACTCCAGCCATCATATGAAGGGAGGAGGCCCCTTTTATAATCCCCCGGATGTGCTCCAGGTGTTTCCCGGCAATCTTCCACTGATATGACCCAGTGTGGAGGAAAGTGCTGGCTGCATCCCCAGAAGCACTCCGGGTGTCCCTGCTCCTCTTCCCCTTAGCACCTCCGGGTGTGGCAGAAGTGCTGAGGTCCAGGGCTCTAAAGGCATAAGGGCCCCCTGGCGGTGACCACGGGCCCCTACAGGGCTGAGCTTCAAAGCTCTGTACCCTTGGCCCTCAAAGGTACCAGGGCGGTTGCGTGATGATTGTGATTGTAAATGCACTGTTTGCCTATGTTAAGGAATATTTCAGAGTCTTAAGCGAGCAGATAATGTTAAAATGGCAGTTTTTTTGTCTTCGAACACAATGCCAAACCAACCACTGAAACTTTTCACCAACTCCTGAGCTGTGAGCTCACACCAATTCTGACACACATCCGTGAGTATCACTCATTTCAAGCAGGCCAGTGAAGCTCTTCTCATTGGTGTCTGTTGTTGTCAGTGAGAAACATTTGAAAAGTCAGTTCCTAATGTTGCCTTAAAGGCAATTGTTTTCAAGATCTGTCCTTGCTTTTAATGACTGAGCAGTAAGAAAGGGTCTAAAAAAGAATTAATGTATAATATTAATAGATAAAGTGTAATTAAACTTCAACTGAAATTTTAAATAATGCATCATGATGACATGTATTACATAGTCTAGCTCTCCAAGTCAATATTACTGTTTATTAAAGTGTCATTTAGGATTGGTATGTTCCTTAACAAGTCACTAAGTCACTATAGCATATACTGTATGACTTAAGATGGCAGATACAGGATTAACAATACAGACTATAGGAGATCCAGTTGGTTTCTACTTGGTATAAATAAATCAGACCAAAAACATTTATACAAAATAAATTGGTGAATATAAAATACCAGCCAGCTAGCTCTTTCTTGTAAACTTATAACTAGAGATGAACAAATTGGTTTGCGTAAAAACTTTTGCTTGGCTAAGCAGAATAAAATTGTGCCATTAACACAAGAAAAATAGCACTTAGTTCCAACATTTACATGTGTTTTCCTGTCACTTAGTATTTAAAAATAAATCACCAAATCTTTGTGCCTTTCATGTTTTGAAAACAAGAGAATTGAACAATGAAAAACGTTTGGAACACCAAGGATGACCCAGTTTAATGTCCGGGTAAAAGCGTTGACAAAAAGAAAATATACATCAGTGTTGATGTGATAACGCTCTTAGTTAGCAATTAGGTTCTTACAAGAACATCGATCTTGTTCAGAAGTTAGGTCTTGACTGATTCTGACAGCTTGTCTCATGTGGTTTATGTCATAGAGGAAGCAGAAGGGGAAGAGCTTCGGCCATTAAGCAAGGGGAGCAATGTCAGCAGTTCTCTAGAAAGTTCTCCGTTTTAAAGCAACTGGAAATTGGGTTAATAGTGGTGTCACATCAAAATCCGGCCCCATATTTAAAGACACACAACCTGTGTGACATGTCCATGACTCGCATGCATGACAACATGTAGATATTTTGTTGAGTGACCAGACGTGTTCATGTAGTACAATTCCTACTTTGTCAACTCTGATAATGATCTTGGTGGTCACCTTGCTAAAGATGCTTCAGAAAAAAACTTAAAGCTCCAAATCACTTGCAGAGTATCCTTAGCCTCTCTTGCAGGAAGAAATATGAAAGAGAGGTAACAGTGGGAGAGAGGCTTTCCTGTGCAGAAGACACAGTAATGTGCACAATGGTGTGTTTTAGTGTGTTTTTGGAAAATGTGCAACATGTCACATTTAACAAAATGTGCTACACTCCTTCCTTACTACTTGCCCCAGTATCTATTTCTGTTGTAGTTATAATATCCTGTTTAGTGCAATATTTCTTGATTTCCTGTGCCTACTATAAACTTATTTGCCTTATCAATAAAAAATATATTTACCTTCATATATTGGATTTCTAGATTTTAAATGAGATTTCAGGATGTTTTGGTTACCAGATCAGATGACGTCTATGCAGGGGTCCGGAAATAAGAGGTCACTAAAACCAATAGCAAATTACGTGATTCTAGTCCAAGAGCATGACGCACTTAATGACTGCAGTAGCTGGATCTCTTTGCCTTGAGGATTCACAGCAATGGCAAATTACACTACTTTATGACAACAGTTTCAAATTTCCAAAGTATTGCAAGCTCGCTGCATTTTGACAACAAATTAACACACTGCCTGACAGCGCCAGTGCATGTACAAATGCTTTCCAGACATGGCGAGTTGAAACGAACACAAGAAATCAGACAGTCGAGACTTTCTTCTGTTTGCACATTCAGAAACATTCACCTTCCTCCACATTATTAGCAATATACTTACATGTGATCACTCATTTGCTTTCAGCTCTCGTTCATGCAGGAGCCCTCCCCTATGAAATCAAAGTTGCAGAGTAAACAAATTGTGCTGAATTGATCTTTAGGAATGATTCTATAAATATTTGGTCAGGTACATTCTATCATTACATACAAATGAAATTCCTCAGTCATTAAGAAAGTGCCTGAACCCTTTTTATGTTCTAGTTCTAGGCTTACATCCAACTGTGATTTATTGGGGTCCTATCAGATCAATAAGAGGATAAGTAGCTCAAGAGTATTCTTTGCTATAATGTCAATTAAAACAAATATGCATTCAGATATTTACTGTCATTTGGTTTTGCAAAAAAAATCTGGATTCATGGCTGAACAGTATATAAATTGTAATCCATTAAAAAGACAGAATATGTTGAGTTAGTAAATGCTGTGAGTCAATGCCTGAGACTTGCTGTACCCACATATAATTAGATATTTTAGGAACATACTACCTGTACTTAGAATAGCCCATTGAAGTTATGGTAGTGCTTATTGTATTAGGCCCTATGATGTGTTGCCCTTCATTTTGTCTTCTTTCATTTTGCATGTACATATTAGTTACTAATATTTGTAACTTTTGCTTACCAATATTTTTGAAGATATTGTGGCCTGGCGCCAGTTATTCCAGGCTTGAGCAGTGCAGGGATTTATGCCTGACACAATACAGATCATTGCAACAGATTCAAACTTGAACATATATGCAAGTTCAAATAAAGCAATAAATTCCATCTTTCACTCTAAAGACAAAAAAAATGCAATACTATTGAGCTTTGTTTAAAATGCTTGCGCTTTATCATGGAGAAAGATTTTATTTTACTTTCCTAGATAAACCTTCTCAGGTGAGGCTTTTATTGACTGGCTAATTTTAAACCAGTGAGTAAGAAATGGTACGTTTTAGTGAGCTTTCATGACAAGTGCTAACAAGTAGCAAGATACAAATAAGATTTGTTACAAATTATATTCTAAACGTGCCATAAATCTTTAAACTTAAGAACAACAGTCGACGCATTCGGGTGAATGATTGTTTAATGACAGCATTTAACAAGGGAGGTGCACTAATCATTTAGCCTGACATTGCCGTTTTGCCTTAAGAATAATCAAGATCTAAGAGAAGATTTCTCCATAGTGATCAGCTAAAACAGGAAAACACAAAAGTTCCAAATTTAGTCCGATAACTATTTTTTTCTCTCTGATGAGCAGGGAAGACATGTACTAACTAGCAGGTTATAATGTCAGAGAATGAATGTTAGCCAATGCTCACGCCAAATGCAGTGGTGTAATAATAGCATTGAGAAACTTGTTATTCTTTTCATAATTAAATAATGGGTCCCTAGGGCCTCTCCTAATATGGGAGCTCCCTGGTAAAGGTTCTTAGGCAAAAACATGAAGATTGTCAAGTTTTTATCTCTTGAATTTAAACATTATTGTTTTAATTTTATTTTAGAACTAAATCTTATCCATCTACAGTAAAGATGTCAACTCTGATGTGTGCGCTTTCAGTTCAATGAACTGTCTGCACAATGTTTATTTTATTATATAACATACTGCATATTAATTATTGTCCGTTTGCCGCTTTTAGCTTATTACTTTATTTTGTATTTGTAATTTTTTAGTTGGTGGTAGGCTGTGTGATTGACTGCTTCAAAGTAAAATGCATCTGGTAATGAAGATTCCACCCATCCATCCATTATCTAACCCGCTACATCCCAACTACAGGGTCATGGAGGTCTTCTGGAGCCAATCCCAGCCAACACAGGGCACAAGGCAAGAAACAAACCCCGACCAGGGAGTCAGGCCACCACAGGTAATGAAGATTCATTTATTTAATTAAAAGAGAGTATAGAGATCATCAGTTTTTTATTTAACAGTATGATTGTTTAAAGACTTTACTAATATGTTTGTGACTCTTATACTGGGCTGGCACCCTGCCCAGGGGTTTGTTTCCTGCCTTGTGCCCTGTGTTGGATGGGATTGGCTCCAGCACACCCCTGTGACCCTGTAGTTAGGAAATAGCAGGTTGGATAATGGATGGATGGACTCTTATACTGTAGTATCTGTTAAAAGTCTTCATAGTCCAAATATAATATATTTGACTTTTTATTATTTTATGTTGTTTTTTGAAAGATTACATTTTACAACCAAATGTAGTATGATTATTTTTAATATCAAGACCTGTTATTGGTTCTGAATACCAGTATGCCAGTTTGAGACAGGGGAAAGGGATATCTCTTAACAATCACTGTATTTTCGGCAATTATAAAAGTAACTTTTAGCTTTTCTCTGTTTAGGCCATAGAGGCATAGTGATTTATGTTCTGAATTGAAAATCAGTAGCTCTTGATTCAGTTTCCAGTGCCATCTCCTTTCCAAGCTTTACCAAGTCTCTTGTAATACTTGCCCGAGGTCCATTTTTCTAAAACATATTCTTGTTGTGGTCATCTTTATAAGACTATCCAAAGAAAATAATCATGAAAAGCAAAACTGAATAAATGAGAGAGAGAGAGAAAGAGAGAGAGAGAGAGAGAGAGAGAAACAGAGTGGCAAAAAGTCACATTTCAGAACAATTTTAAAGAGTCATGTCAGACTGATCAGATTAGCACACTTCAAATAACAAAGCAACCAACAGCAAAGGGAACAAGCAAATATCATAAATTTTAATGAATGAGAAATCAAAAGGTAGAAACAAACCTAATAAGCTAAAGAAAACTGCTTCTGCTTCAGACAAACTACAGACAATAAGGAAAGCATGTCTTGGCCCTTTATTACTGGGTTAACTGAGATGTACATGAAACAAATATAATGCATAAGCCAAAGAGCCTTATCAACACTCTGTATCGGCATACAAAATGGCACCACTAGTGAAGCCACTGGAAAAATGGTAAATAAAATAAATATATATATATATATATATATATATATATATATATATATATATATATATATATATATATATATATATATATGTTTGTATGCCAATAACTTAAAAATAACTGAACTGATTTATGATGTTGTGATTATGACATGGTTAGATGAAGAATTGCAGAAAAGGTAATGGACTGACAACGAGCCTTGCAACAGGGTGGATTGAAAGTAACTGCTAGGAAATTAAAATTCCTGGTTTGGGAGAGACTGTCAATACTAGATAGAGTGGGCTTAGATCTTAAGAAAGTGGATAAGATTAAATAGTTGGTGTCGGCTATATAATTGGAGGCTTTGGACTCATTTTCTGTGATCTAACAAAGCTCCTGCAATTGACATATTCTTGACCTGTCAGTTTTCAGTTAAATCCAGAGATCCTGTTCCCAGCATTGCTTGGAACACCACTTTCTTTAGCACTTCTTTCAACACTGGTGTCAATCGATTAGGCCAAGAATTGCTGCCATAACACGAGGCAACCATCATATGACTACAGCTTCCTATTGCTGCTGCCTTAAGAAGTTTTTGAGCAGGTTGCAAGAAACACCTATTTTATTGGGTTATTAGATAACCTATGACTTGTACCTAACAAGAAAGGTACCAGCTAACCTCTTACTTTTATTTTTCTATATGAGAAATATGAAGAAATGTCAAAAACAACTATGTAACTTTTACCAATATCCTTTTACTTGCCTAACTGTCCATTTGTTTCATCCTTGAGAGTTCCATGGAGCTGTATAGTTGACTGCTTGATGACTGCGCCCATGTTTACTTTCAGGCCAGTTTATTACAAGTATAACACTACATAAAGTCATCCCCTTGTGCCCTTAGGAGACCCATGTTAGACAAGGAATGAACAGTCTAACCTCCTGGCCCACTAGTTATGCTCAGACAGTCAGAGACTAGCTTTATGCTCACAAATTATTTTTACTGGCATCAAAACCAATAACAACAAGTACCAAACAAGAAAGAACACTATAAGAGATCATAAAGAGAACCACAGGTGACCCCATATAATTGATGTAAATGGCAACAAAAAATAAATTAGCACACAAGTTTTAGGAGCATCTTTCCATACATGAGTCTTTCATTTGACTGATTCCAGCCAGTTATGAGGCTGGGCAGGCGAAAAAGATGGTGGTCAGAAACCGGAAGTGACATCACGGTCTTTGGCTGTCAATCTTCCTCTCTACAGGGGAAGGAAGAGGAGAGGCAGTTAGATACAGTGCCACACTGTGTCTTGGAGTAGAATTGCCACTGGACGAGCGCTGGAGTTATCTCCCAAGTCCATGTGTGTGACAAATCATACAACCTGGGTGGATTAAATCTTTACACAATCCTGTTAGCAATTTTTAACACACTGGTAAACACTCTCAGTTGCCTCTGTATCTTAGTTGCAGATTATGTTTCCTCAGTTTAAAATGAAGAGGAGGATTTCTTTGGGAGGAAGAGACATGGCTCTCTGGAATTGTAAGTTTTTAATGACTACAGTTACTTTGTTTTTGCCCAATTAGATTGAAAAAAAAAAAACACAACTTACCTAACAGCATGTTACAGTTAGCCAAAACACATTGAAAGTATATGCAAAAACAAAATAAATAAAACATTGCAAACCATCATTATAATTCAGAAAACACTCCTATCCCACACCCAGCTCAAGGTTAGATCCCGGGAACTCAAAAAAAATCTGACTATGCAAACACTCTACAATTCCACTTCACCTTCCATAGTCAGGTTAAAGTTTTTCCAACTGACATAAAGTATCCTCTATACACCACTCCAGGATGATGCACTACAAGCTAGTTCTAGTTCTCTAGACTCCCAGTAGAGTAACAACAACTTGATGGCAGTATCATTGCTTCCTTTTGCTTTGCTTTTCTTAACACATGTATATGCAAAAATTATCATCCTTGAACTGTTGTGAGGCTTTCCACTAAATGAAAAAATTCACATTCATGGTGTTTTATTCCCACTATATATAAAGAGTATATTTGGTGTACTCTTGTGCTGTATTGTGGGTTTATACAGTAGCTAAGAAGAAGGTACAGAATTTATTAATCTGTACATACCCTATGACCCTGAAATCAGAAGCACAACAGAATTAGAGGGCAGCAAGAGGAGAGGAGCTAACATATATACATTTGCCACACCACTTCATACACAAACTTAGTGGTTTCTCTTTTTTGTCATGCATTCTGCCTTAGATGTCTAAGGAAATATATTACTATGCCACTGCTCAGTTGGTTAAAAAACTATATTGTACATCAGTACTCCTAAAGCAACTTGAGATGGTATTCACCATAGAATAATATCAACATAGAATTTAGTTGCTAGTGTTTCATAAACTTCACTGGTAATATTTTCTAGACTGATTTTATGCCATATACTAATTTTTGGAGAGCCAAATTTAAAAACTATAAGGTTTTGTTTAAGTAATAGTGCCTCTACATTAAGGATACCTGTCCCAACAAAAATTAAACAAGTAGTAAACATGCTACTATAATTTAATTTATTATTAAAATGTTTGTAGCAACCTCAACTTAGGCATCATATTAACATTTCAGTGCTATGTAGAAACATATTCCTTTTTGAAGTATTTGATGTTTTCTTTGTGTCTGGTGCCACAAGCCTGATTTTGGGTTTCTTGGATGTGCCTTTTTTACCCTATAATGTTCCCGTCCATCCTTTGTTCATGTTTCCACATGTGCACCCTGAACTTTTCAGTCCCACCTTGTGTCTGAAACCTTTTTAACCTACCCAATAGTTGATTTTTATGACACAATTTAAATCGTAATAGAATTTGTGCATCTTGCTGGTTTTAAGTAGTCATCATTATCATGAATCATACTGATTACTTATCTACACTACATCCAGCATTTTGCCCATCAAACAAAAAACAAAATTTTATCTATATTCATTTGCATTTCTATTTTCGGTTTTGAGTATTTGATGTTGCAACTGAGGGATTATTGGTAGTTGTACTATATGACACTATTTCAATAGATCATTCTGTGTGTTTTTTTGACATTTATGGCATTTTTCTTCTGAAATGCAGTGTCTCTCATTCACTCGCTCAAGTGAGGTTTACTGTAGGCTGTGTCCTTCCTTGGCCACCCTGCAGCTCCACTGCTGCCTCTCCAGTCTTCCACAGCTGCTTCCATGTGGGTCCTTGATCTTTTATCTGCCACATCCACTGCCTACATATTCACACCATGTGCTCCACCTCACACCACTTAATTGTGGTCGGAGACAACATCATCTGCACTCACTTTCCCCAACTTTGTAGTCTGATCAAAGCCTGTAGGATCCTACATGAGATTCCAGGCCAATGGATTTCAGCAGTAGGATCTTATTAGTTAAGAGCTTGATCATATCTCTCTATCTCTCTCACTCTGTGTTTGTGTGTACTTGTGTGTGAGTGTGTCACGTACACACACATTCACTCTCCACATGGCTTCTCAGGATGGCTCTGTCCCTTCTAATGGCATCTCTCTTCCAGGTCCATCTAGCCCCAGCGAAATTTTCATATCAAAAATGCCACTGGCTTAAAGTATGTCTTTTTGAATAAAACATAAATTCAATATAAATGTATAATAATACACACCACAAAATAATCTACAAGTATTATTTTTATAAGATGTAAATGAGCTCCTCCTAGCTTGACTACTTCACATTAGCCTCCAGCCTCTTTTACAATTCTGTTTTCTTTTGGTACAAAGCTCCTACTAACAGAGCTGGCTTTCTTGCTTCTCACTATAAGCAGTCACCCAAATTTCTGTTACCCAGTCTCAGAAAGTGTCACTAGTCTCATAACCTTTAGTTTTAATTTTTTGGCATGTTTCTTGCCCTATTAATATTTATTAAATAGGTTAGATTCTACTGCTCTGCTCTTTTTTACTACAATATGCTTTTACTACTCATATATATTAATATATATTAATTAATTTTAAAAAGAAAATTATGGTATAATGATCAGCCAGAGACATCATATATGAATAGACTGCAAGAAGTTGTTCTGTATCTTGGTATAATAAAATATGGAAAAGCCAGTGGATGATTCAGTTGTTATCCCTTATTCTTTATTTCCATTGACAAAGCTAATAGTAAGCCATTAGGAGATGGCAGATTATTGACTGCTCCAGTATTTGCCTGCCATAATTTAGGAAATGATGTTGAGTTAAACAGGTTTATTTTAAAACTGTTTATTATTGAATGTCTTTTTGTTTATCAATAGTGCTTCTTCTTTTATGCAAAAGTACTCAAATAAGGTTTATAACATGTAAGAGTCACGCACAGTATATTAACCACAAAAAAAAGTGATAAGACATTTGTTGATAAACTAAAAAAAAAAATCGATCAGACTTAATTAAACAAACGTTTCCTTCTGTTATCTAATACACATTTAAGCTGAAATGGAAATTCTGTTTTGGCCAGCAACTGCCAGTAAACATATTACTTTGCATAAAATTTTTCATTTTGCAGATTTTAGGTAATCTCTTGAAAAGAAGGCAAAGCAACTTCTGATTTAAAGAGAGTAGACTTCTGCACTGAAAATATTTTGATGTTGTTTAGTGAGTGTGTAATCAGAAGAAAGGTACACTGCACATAAATATTCACAATTAGATATTACATCAATCCATTTATTATTATCCCAACTTATCTCATACAGATTCACTGGGGGCATGGCATGACACACTAATTGAGGGGTGGGTGCCAAGGGGAGCTCAGCTTCCGTGAATGTAGCACAAGCTCCCTGATTGAGTGATTTGTGAAATTTTGGGGGTGCCTAAAATACCGAAAACAGTGTGTGAAATACAGGGTAATAAACGCTCTGGATGCCCCCTAAAGCCTGAATATCAAAAATTTAAAACCATGCTATAGTCGCTATAGTGTTATAAATTACTCAGTGTTTATTCCTGAGTTTATGAGAAAACATTACTGCAAAGTGCAGAAGACTGGAAGGTGGGCAGTTTACATGCTGAAAAGGGCAAAATAACTGAGTGCAGAAGTGAGCAGAAAGCTGGGTGTGAGTTGATGTTTGACTGGCAGTAATCTGTCAGCAAGGAAGGAGAGAAAATTCTTTGAATCCAGGTAGTGCTCCATGAAGAGGCTGGAGACTTTCTTGGGAAATGAATAAATAGTAATATTACATAGACATTAGTGCTTACCTGTCTAGCAATAATGAAGAGTATAACTATGATTGCTGATGCAATGATACTGACAGCATTCAGGTTGGGAAAGAGTTTAAGCTTGCTCTTTCTAGTCCCCAGTTTGTTTCAGTTTAGAGATGTTTCTTGTGACCTGTAAAAATGATGCAGTGAGCAGCATTTTGTTGTTCAATAAATAGGCCCATTATTGGGCCTTTCAGCAAATTTTGTTAGTGAAGCCTTCATATCAAGTGACTTCCTGATTTCATGATAAATGGAGAGAACAGCAAGTTTAGACAACCTGTTCCGAGGTCTAGGAGTTATACTCAAATTTGGGTATAGGTCACTTTGCCTATAACTGTGTTTATTTTCAAACACTCTAATAGTTTGTGCCAGCTATCTTTGTTTCCAACATATTCAGCACTCTTTTCATGCTGCTTTAACCCTCACAACATCCTTAAGTGTTGACTCAGTCCTATGCCATCTGGATTTTAATTGTGACAACACTTTGTAGGGTGAATGTCAGATTCATTCACCCCAAAACTATTTTATATTTACTGATCTTAATCTGTGGTAGTGATAATCCCAAGTGTTAAAACAGATGATATCCCGGATGCTTTTGTGTGATATGAACAAAGAGTATTCCCCTAAATGGAGATTAAAATCCACTAAAGTAGATAGATAGATAGATAGATAGATAGATAGATAGATAGATAGATAGATAGATAGATAGATAGATAGATAGATAGATAGATAGTGTCACATGTGTGTTTAGGAGACAATCTATGGGCTCATATAGATGCAGTTACCTACCAAACCAGGGATTGGTGCTGCCCTCTAACTCTTTTTTCCTCTCTTCCAGCAGAACAACTGAAGAATCCACCCAGTAACATCACTTCCAATTCTCAAGATCCCAATTCTTCATGATGTCACTTCCGGTTCCCATCCACAAGATCCCACCACTTTATAACATCTCTTCCTGCAAAGTCTACCATATATACCACTATTATTTTCTCTTTTGTCAGTTCTGATTTGAACTCTGTCTGTAATGACACCATTTCCTTTACTTGTGCTACAGTATATGGGGAATCCCCCCAATCCTTTGACTGTGTTTTTGTCTTTATTTTGCAATATATAGATAGTACCTTATTTGTCTTTTGGGGGAAATTTAGCATTTACAGAATGCTTAAGAAATATAGAATTATGGTGGGTCGCAATTGACCAGAAGGACATGGAAGTGTTCCAGATCTGTAGCAGCGGTAGACAAATGTGACATTTGTAAACTTTTTTAGTTATCTGTAAAGTTAGGGCACTTTATTAAAAGTCTAAACATCTCTCAGCTGAAAAAATGATATTTAGATGGTTTTTATGGGTTGTGAACAAACTATCGTTAAATTCAGTGTAAAATTCAATGGTGACCCGAAGGACATTGCTATGCTCAAAATGTTTAGCAGCTGTACAAGAGTGTAACATTTGTAAACGTTTTTGATGTCAGGTACTAATAGACAGAAGGATCTTGGTGAAGCTGCTGGCTATAATGAACAATATCTTGTATCCTCTGGGTGATACAAACGAGTCAGTTTGCAGAATAGAAGGGTGACTTTACCACTGTGTTCCTAGTGCCATTTTACAATGTGATTTTAAATAGCTTATGCACATATTTTATTTAGTAGTCTGTCTGACCACCATTTCAGCATGTATGTATTCTGTGTAATTTTGGTGTGTCAGTTGCTGTAACACTGTAGTTCCCTTTGGGAACGTGTCTGTTTATTAAAATATTTTGTCCAGATGATGCTGGAATAAGACAACTGTTTGGATTCCTATCTGTAAGTGTATGTGAGTGTAAAGGTAAGTTGGCATTGTGATGGACTGACACCTTAACTCCTTGCTTATGGGATATACACTGGCCCAATGCAATCCTGATTTGGATTAAATGAGTTGAAAATGTTACATTGTCTACACGAGATAGCAGCTCACTTGTTTTCTCTTTGATTTTCTTCATTCATTTTACTCTTCACAGTGTTAGTAAATTCTCTTCTCACTCAGAGATAAGCCCCCCATATTAAAAACATGATTTTTAATGCCCAGTTCAAAAATGGTGTCTTGTGAAGACAATTTGTAGATTCATATCAAGAGTAAGCTTGCCCTATTATTACGACATGAGAATACAGCTCAAAATTACTCTGGGATCTAGGACACACTTTCTGCCAGCACTCATTAACTGTTTTAACTCCTGATCTCTATTGTTCACAACTAGAAGGCAAGACACTAATAATTGCTTAGTAAATTATGTTCAGAGAATCAGTCATTGGTTTACAGATAATGTCATCTGTGTTATTCATTTACATTATAGAATCAGATCAAGCAGTGATGGCTTTGTTATTCACAAAGAAAAAGCCATTTTTCACAACTTACAATAGCAGTCATGCAATTAAGTTCTACTTTTACATTTTATTTATTACCACATAAGTTTTCACAATTAAATTAAATTAATATTAATTTATTTATTAATGAAATTAAATCGATTATTTAGAATTCTTTATTTCATATAATGCATTTCACACACAGTCCAAAAACAGCAAATAAGAGGAGAATATACAGACCAATATACAGCTAGTTTGGGTAGATAATGTAATAGTTAAAACCAGTACCAGTATGTCATTCAGATGTTTATTAAAAGATGTCAGGGTCTTAACTTCAGCTACTTGACTCAGTGATTTGTTTCAGATTTCTACAACATTTTAAAGTGCAAGGATTTTTTTTCAGTGCTTCCCCACATCAAAAGGTGATTTACAAAGAAATCAAGAACATAATGCATAGCAACCCAAGGTAAAATAAACACAATAAGTGAAATTATGAACATGTATATTTTTCCGCCTTAGATGTCAATCCCCTTTGCTTAAAATGAGAAAACAAACATTTAAAGGAAAAATAACAAAACAAAAAAAAGATTTTTTCCAAATTGACTGTAATTGGCAGGTTCAGATTATGAATTACATTGCATCACTTCATGTAACTGTTGTACAGTATGCTGTTTTTATATATTCCATGTGTTCAGATATTTTTTAAGCCATAGAACAAAGAGCTGAGTCACCATCCACATATTTATGCTCTGCCCCTCTGCCCTAAACTGGACAATTACTGGTTTTCACTAAGTATATTTTCAGACTCTGAGATCATCACTTTGGTTACATATCCCAAAATGAAAAGCCTACCCTGATGTCAGTGTTTTTGTGAGCTTATGGGCTATTTGCCCTACGCATGCATGAATTTGTGCATTGTTTGCTAAAATGTAAAATTCAGAATTCTGTTTTTGTATATCAGCAGTTTAACAATATTGTTTTTCACCAGCATATTTAATGAATGGAAAAGTAGTTAAGGAGAAAAAAAAAACATTAAACTGACCTTTGTTCTAATTTTTAAGAAAGTTTTAATGCAAAATAAATTTAAAGTTATGCTTTAATGTGTATATTAAGGATTCATATTACAGGGGGGAATTGACTAAAATGGGTACTGCCAGAAAATGGCTTTTTAACCAGTGATGATGATGATAATACAGATGTATAAGTAGATTTACATTTATCTTTTCACTCATACTGTCAGATGCAAGTTTTAGATGTACAGAGTAGAGATTCATGTATTCGTCCATTTTTTGAAAGCTATCTCAGCAGTACAAAGATACTATAATATAAAAAAAGTAATAAAATATAAAAAAATAAAAATATAAATATAAAAAGATATAAAAAAAAAAAATACAAGAGCCATCCTTGAAAAGAATTACCATGTGTTGTGATGTCAGGATAAAAATAGAAACAAAGCTTGTTAACAGCAATGACACAAGGGCTATGTGTAGTCCAATAAGCCACAGTTTCTTAAACTATAGATCATGACCCAAAATGGGTTGCTGGTTGCCAGTGTTGTGTGGTGCAGGGTTAGGTTGCATAGAATTACCATTGTGTTTAATGGGAATGGATCACTTACAGTTTGCAAAGTTGCTCATGATTGGGTGCCACTAGTTGCTTTAAGGGCTTTAAGAATTATGAGATGCTAAATCTTATTCTGACATCTTTCTGAAATATTCCTCACAGTGAGCCAGTCTTTCTGATGGCATTCTCACTTATATCACTCTAATTTAGACTTGGTAATTAAGTTTAAATGCAAATTTTTGGGATACAGAAAGCAAATTGGAGTAAAATAATAAAAAATCTGTAAAGTCATAAAAAAAAAAAATCCATTACAAAATCCATCTATAGAGTCAAGGAGTAGAGATGCAAACTCCAAATAGTCAGTAATACTGACCAGAATTTGAACGCATCTAAAGCTGTAGGACAGCAGGGTTTTTGACAACAATGAAATATGAATACACATTTTTTTGACAAAAAATATTTTTATATTTGCTGATTTTTTTCATCACCAGAAAAATATTTCACAAATTATTTGTCACAAGTTGTTTGTGCTTGACTACAGTCAATACTATTTTCTCTGTGATTATTGACTACTGTTTTTAGTTATTCAACTGAAAATTGAAAAATGGATCAAAAAATGTAATAGCAATGGTATCTCTGTGCTAGTGTGATATCATTGGTAAAGATAGTAAGATGGCATGGGTAAGATGTAAAAAAGTTAATAACAAAGTATCAAAAACTAAAAAAAAAGTATCAGTAAATATTTCACAGCATAAAAATATTTCTACAGTTTAAAATACTAAAACATTACAAATATTGTTAATACAAATAGCTGAAAACAACCAACCAACCATTTTCTAACCAGCTGAATCCGAAGACAGGGTCACGGGGGTCTGCTGGAGCCAATCCCAGCCAACACAGGGCACAAGGCAGGAAACAAACCTCAGGCAGGGTGCCAACCCACCGCAGGACACACACAAACACATCCACACACCAAGCACACGCTAGGGCCAATTTAGAATCACCAATCCACCTAACCTGCATGTCTTTGGACTGTGGGAGGAAACCCACGCAGACATGGGGAGAACATGCAAACTCCACGCAGGGAGGACCCAGGAAGCGAACCCGGGTCTCCTAACTGTGAGGCAGCAGCGCTACCACTGCGCCACCGTGCTGCCCGCTGAAAACAACAATACCTATTATTTAAGCTGTCAGATAAAGAAAGCTCTTTCCAGTTCTCTGAATCTTAGCTTCATTCAGGTCTTCTTTACACTTTTAAACGTCTTGTGACTTCCAATTAAGACTTGTGCAATTGACTCTCGTCCATGAGCACAGAGTCGGTGACCTTAATAAAACCTTAAGTGTCTAAATGCCTTACAAAGACAGGCATGCCATGTTAAAGTAAAGTTACACAACCCAATCAAATTAATTAAGCCTTGGGTAGTGTTCTATTACCCCTTGTAAGAGCCATTTCCTAGTTATATAAGTTCACAAATATTTTACTAGATGACAATGCATAATCTATGGGAGGTTCCTAAAACGCCCATAAGTAGAATTGTATTGGTATATTCTTGCCATTTCAAATAACTTTGACTAAACATTATTCTTTAGTTAGTGACCAGCCTTGCCATGTGTAAGGTGTAGAGGGCTTATGGTTTTAAACCGTGCCTCTCGTGTCCATGCCTATGGGCCTTTTGAGTGTGTGAAGTAACTCATGAAACAGCACTTATTTAAGTGCATTGCCGTACGTTTAAAGCGTACCGAAGAAGAAGCTAAGAATCTTTAGGTATATAAGAAGTTAAGAGTCTTTAAGTAAAGAACTTTTAAGTACAGAAATAACTAAAGTTTCTCAAGAAAAGCTGTTTAGAGAAGATACAATTTTCCTTTTTTTTTTGCCTTTTATTCTATGTGTGTAACTACTTTTTTCTTTATTCTTGTATCTATAATTTGATTTTAACTTCATCCATCCATCCATCCATCCATCCTCTTCCGCTTATCCGAGGTCGGGTCGCTGGGGTAGCAGCTTAAGCAGAGAGGCCCAGACTTCCCTCTCCCGGTCACTTCTTCCAGCTCTTCCGGAGAATCCCAAGGCGTTCCCAGGCCAGCCGGGAGACATAGTCCCTCCAGCGTGTCCTGGGTCTTCCCCGGGGCCTCCTCCCAGTTGGACGTGCCCGGAACACCTCACCAGGGAGGCGTCCAGGAGGCATCCTGATCAGATGCCCGATTTGATCAGATGATTTTAACTTTCACTAAATATTTTTAAAACAAACTTTTGGACTTAGAGCTTTCTTTCGGCACACGTTTTACCTGTGCTTGATCTCGCCTTATATTTTGGCGGCTAGACCTCTTGTGATTGTATAGATATTCTGTTGCATCTCATGTTTTCCATACCCAGTTTTCCACAGCCCAATGTCTTGTACAGGATGTTAGATTGTCATCCCAAATCATTCATTCTTTTTACCAGATGTTGCTCTGATGTGCTCCAGATTTTGGTGATCTTACACTTTAAAAAAAAAAAAATCCTGGTTAAAAAATGAAGAGTTAAATTGATTGTTCATAAACTGAATTCCTTCCATTCACGTATCAGGCATCATAAGGACAGCATGATTTTTGATCACAGCATAAGTAAACACACTTGATGATCTAAAACTTTGTTAAAATAAATAGAAAAAAAAAATTATTGAAAGAACACTTTTATTGGAAAGAAGGCTTATTTTTAAGATGACAGCTTTAAATATTATATTTTGTTGCCAGCAGCTCTACCACATGCTCTTCAGACAAGGTTATCAACCTGAAGTTATTCATGTTCTGACCTAGCCAGTACTTGTATGGGAGACCATCTAAGAAAAGACTGAGTTGCTGAAGAGGTGTTGATGAGGGCAGCAGAGGACGCTTACCTTGTGGTCTGAATATGGATCCTAATGTTCCAGTGCAGTGACAGGGACACTGTGCTGTAAAAATGGTGCAGTCTTTTGGATGAGAAGTAAAACCTAGGTTCTGACTCTCTGTGGCCATAAATGATCCTGGGAATCGTTTGTAAAGAGCAGAGTGTATCCAGTATCCCATAGTCATTCTGAACCCCTAATCATCCCCTATCTCTATTGGCTGTCACTCTCTCTCACCACTTCACCATCTAATAGCTAATGTGTGGTGAGTGTACTGGTGCAAAAATGGCTGTCATTACATCATTCAGTTGGATGCTACACATTTATGATGGTTGAAGTTGCTCCTCACTCAATATGAAAAGCACTTTGAGTAGTGAGAAATGTGCTATATAAATGTAAAGAATTATTATTATTTATTATTAATCCTTTAAATTCATGTATTTTTTTAGGTTAATTTCCATTTATGAGCCAATGAGTAGGAAAAAACAAACAACATAAACATAAAGCATACTCTTGAAACATACTCAAAGAAACATCATACTATATAAGTATTTTTCCATGCTGAAAAGGAAAGTAGGTAAGAGACACAATATTTCATCTCTATCATTAGCTGGAGGACACAGCCATGGAATGAACCAGGAGAAAAGAAGACCTGGCCCAGCCCCATAAGGTTTATATCAGAGGGAACATCACTTCTAGTCACCTGACTCCAGTCCAGTATAAAAGAGGGTCTAGTCCCACACTCCTAACAGCTGTAACAGCTTATAGGGCCCCTGTCTTAAAACTAGAAAGAAGGCAAAAGGAGGGTCTTTGTGGGACTGAGAAAGAAATGTTACCAGAGGCAAATGTTCCTAAATAAAAGACTAATGTTTTATGTATATTATTATTTTAAATTATTATAGGAACGATGCCATTTCTGAAAACTAGCCCAATTCATTAAAGGATGAATGTGACCAGCATCCATGCCTTATGCGAGTAAAAAAGGCGATAACCATGAAAAAACAACACAAAACTGTGGCACCTATGAAAAGAGCAACAAAATCAATGATATCCTGAAACATATATAAACACAACAATATTGAAATAAATAGTTTTGTAATAAGAGCAGTTTTTTTCATAAGCTGCATGGAAGAATCCAGCTGTACCTACTTTGAACACACTCTTTTTAATCCAGCTAATTGAGATGAATTGTCTAAGATCTGACTAAAATATAAGAAATTATTATTTGGCATAAAACAGCCTACTAAGCATTGCTCCAATCTATCTTTGTTTACTGTATGAGTTTTCTAGCTATTTATAATTAAAGTGTTGATTTTCCAAAAAAAAAAAAAAAATACAATGTAACATATAGCAAAATTCTTTAAACTTTTCCTATTGCAGGTAGTTTGGGTTAATTTACTTAGTTTTGTATTTTGTCCCTGAGGGAAATCCTGTTGTGGTGCTAAAGCAAATCAAATATTAGCTGAGTAACAGTACAATAAATCTCAGAACAAGACAGGATACATCTTAATAGCTAACATATTTTGTCTTCACCCATCTACCTGCATGACTGTGAGCAAATCACTGTCACTCAGTGAATGGCACCTGTGTATCAACTTGGCATATTATAAATTAAAAAATTTGAAATAACCTGAAAAGATATTATTTAATATGAACAGATATTTGGGTAAAAATGTTTAATTTAATCTGACTTTCTACTGCAGCTGTGTTTTCTCAAGAATGTTTGATAAAATGCTATGGCCATGTAAAATTTCACTATGGTGAAACTATTATTCTCTTCTACGGGAAACTAATAGTATTGTGGCAAAACAAAATATTTTTTTACATAAAGTAAGCATCATCTTCAGAGATTTTAGACCATAGAGTTTAATATTCACAAACTTATATTTTTATGAAGAATGTTTCTGCTCTATGCATATATTGCCATAACAGGCTCTGGCCCTGATATCTCTGAACTGGATTAAATGGGCCCAGTAATGAATGGTTGCAAGAAAGTTTCCAGTGGAATGTTGATAAAATGATATTAACATTTCCAAAGAGATTTCTATAAAATCTGCCCTTCTCAGCTGCTCATATGATTCGATTGCCACCCCAAGAATCTTCAATGAACTAAATACTAGGGTATTTTAAAAGATGTTTTCAAAATGTGTATTTCTAAATATATCAACATATTTCGTCCAGTTTTAATACATACTTTTTACTATTTGTGAACAAATATCATATTCACTTCCAGTGTCAAAGACACCAGGCTGGAAATTTCCCAGTACCTCTTGGGTTCCTTGACCCCTCATACTTCAGTAGTGTTAAAGACTAGGGGGCTTTGCCTGCGTCGCCAAGGGCCTGCGCTACGTGCCAGCTACTTTGCATCTCTGCTGCTCGCATTGTGAAGAGGTGGGCTAAATGCACCCCAAGAAGCTCCTCAGAATACCTCTTTTAAATGGTGATACAATGGAAAACAAATACAGATTTTTTTAACCTCCTCTTTGCTCAATCAGCTGCTGGCTTGCTTCTGCTGCTGCCGTACCGCGTGATCTGTATCTCGTGCGGCATCTCTCCAAACTTGAAAGTGTCTCTCTGAGAAAATCACATCTTATCTCCTTCCAAGATTATTTTAATAATAGAGAGATGTAGGTCTCTCCAACAGTATTCTGGGCTGCCTCCCTTAAATGGGCCACACAACAACACTTTCTTCCAATCAAAGTCCATATACAACTGTTGAAGTAGGGGTTCCAAGCTGCCCACTTCAGAATCTCTGTTTTTTCATGCCAACCCCCAGTGTCCTCCCTATTGCACTTGATAGAGGGTTTGGCATCCCAGACACATACTAATGTAGGAATATTATATTTTCCACCCAGGCAAAAATGTTTACTTGCATATTGCCTTTCTGGAGCACCGTGCCTGACTTTTCATGTAATAGTTACATATTCATTCCAGGAATATCATCTTGTTTTAGTGTGTTAGACTTTAATTCACGATATGGAATTTCTAACATCATAAATAAGAATTATTAACATGAATGACATTACATTTTTTACTTTTGTTGCTCTGACCTTGTGGTCACCTTCTTCTTTTTCATTTAGTCAGAATGTATGTAACATTGATAACACGTAAGCCTTTCATTTAAGTATAATTGCAAAGTTAAATGCATTCTTGTAAGGGTAGTGTACTATCCAGTTGTCATTTGATTGACATGGTTGTCACTGGCACCATTGAGGCATAGGACAGAAGAGGGGCCTGACACAGATAAGCAAGAAAAAGTGAGAAATAATTTTGGCAATAACAGAGTATCTTTGCAAGATGAGTACCTTCAGTGATTTATTAGAGGACACCTGGAAAAAAGAGCTATAACAAATTTCCTTTACTCTGACAGATGTCGGGAGAGAGATCTAACTAACAAAGCTCTTGTCTTGAATCTACAGTTCTCTGAGTGGTTCTGCTCCTCAATATTTCCAGTCTTTGGTCTGCTCCTTATGTCCCCTCAACAAGTCTTTGATCTGCCTCTGCCTGCTGTCGGCCGTCCCTCATTTTGACAGATGTGTCAAGATTGGACTGTGCTTATATGTTATTTCTCCAAAGCTGTTGAATGATCTCCCTTTATCGATAAGAGCAACACATAATTTACTTGTGTTTGGGTGTCTTTTGAAAACACATCTTTTTATCATATATTTTGGAACTGCTTATCTTCTCTCCTACAGAGTAGCTGCTGTTGCACTGACAATGAGTTTAGGATACTGATTTTTGTAATATTCTAGCTTCAGGTATAATTATGTAGCTTTTTTAATTTCCTTGTGCTAGCTTTTTATCTTGTTCTCTGTTGGTAACATTTGACAAAGTCATCTGCTAAATAAATAAATGAATAATAATAATAATAATAATAATAATAATAATAATAATAATAATAATAATAATAATAATAATAATAACAACAAAGAAATGCTGGTCCAAGTGACAAAGAAAAGCTAGACACATGACCGGTCTTTCAAAAGCCAATCAGAACTAAGTGTCACAAAAGTATTCAATGTGCTGCTTTGGCCATAATATAACCCAAGGATGGAGTTTAGAGGCCACCCTTTGTCATAGGATCTATGACCACAAATTTCAGAAAACAGTTGTGGTGAAGGTATTTGTAAAGAAGAAAAATCCTGAGTTTATAGTTATTGCAAAAAAATAAATAAAAGACAGATTTAATAGAAGAGATGGGAAGTTGTTTGTGTCTTTATTGAAAGGTAGTAAAGTGGAAAAAAAATTACACCTAACAGACAGGGGTTACATGTAATCTTCTATCCTTTTGATTGCACTGTACAATTTCCTAAGACTAGTGTGTGATACAATTTGTCAGGACTATGATGTAAACATTGCCAGTTAAAAGTAGTAAGCCTGGAGTTATATTGCAGAGGTTGTTGCTGTTAGCCTGTATAATGCCATCATTATGCCAGAAATCCGAAACTCATTAAATTTGACCCTATGTCTGCATAGGATGTTCAGGCTCTACATTTGTGTTTGTGGTTTTCCTCGAGTACCCCAGTGTTCTTGCACATCTGAAGAACATATGTATTGCATTGGTTAATCAATATATATATAAGCTGGCTTGATATAAGTGAATATGAGAATGTGCAATAATATGTTCAGTGATGTTTCACAATGCACCCTTAACTGAATGCCTTTATGAGACCAATTTAATGTACAAATATAAATATATTTTGTTTCAGTGGATTATTAGTTGTAGCACATACCTCCTTTGATATTGTGATCAGTTCTTTGATTCTTATGATTTTAAAAGTTAACAAATTGGAGTAAATACCTGCCAGAACGTTAACTTGGAGCTGAAATGACTGTTTCATTTAAGTCATTTTGTTTAAACAAACATATAATTTTGAATAATAACTTATAAAGAGTATACATAGTAATCAGTGCCCCATCTGCACTATACACTAAACTATCTTTCTGCTGTCTGCTGTTTTTCAAATGGCAAAGATAACTTAATGATTAATCTAACAGTGTAAATAGTGTAGTCACATGTGCAGGATACATTGTAGTTATTAATGATTACATTAGTGATTACAGATTAGAGATCTTTATTGTTACATATACTCCTGGAGCCCAGGGAAATTCTTGATCCATAGTTACTATAGTAAATAAAATAGCATAAGATAAATTAGTGAATAAATAAATAAACAACATAAATAAATAAACGCATTAAGTAAGATAAGAATTAAAAAAATAATCACCATGAGACACTAATGAAAAATGATGAAATGCAGGTTTACAGCCAATAATTAAAAGGTTGGCTGATGGGGTGCGAATTAACCATATGTATTAAATATCTTAATATATAAAATTAAATTCTGAATATATAAAGTCAGAGTTGATTACGTAAAGTGAAATTCAATATATATTGTGAGTTTTCAATGTATACAGTGAAATTCTCAATTTATGGACTGGAGTTTGAAATATGTACAGTGAAAAGACTCACACATTTCTAGCAATGTCACCAATACAGAATAGTGAACAAAAATGTTATTCAGAATAATAGTTGAAATTATTGTTCAACTATTGTGTTTAATATTTTGCATGCATAGTACCCACTGTCTTTGTAGAACAGGCTTATCTTACTGTATAAGCATATTTTTGGACATACCTTTTAAGACTGATCTGCTGTATATGAAAGCTCTAACACATGGCCTGGACCACAAGGTGAAATGCAAAATACTAAAACTTAAGAGCATCTTGTCTTCTTGCTACTACAGTGGATTCTGTGGTGCTTAATAGACTTCATATGGGACTCATTTTGTATACTTGCAATATCACACTTTACTTCATACAAACAACACTTGGTTATTTTTTTTTTCTGTACAATATTTGATATCCTGAAAGAGAGAATCATGGCAAGACACATCCTTCTTGTGAACACAATGAAACAGAAGACTAGATATATTTTTTAGTGATAACTTTTAACAGAGATAAGTATCCTAGAGGCTTGACTTCCATGTGAAGACAATAGTTGCAGAGATTGTATTATCTGAAGCATTTGGATGTCTGGTGAGGAGCAGTGTGCTTCACTACTAAGCTTTACTGCTAAGTGCTCCTTTCCATGTGCTACCTTCTATAGGTGTCATGCATGTGGATTTCTTACAGGGACAGTTTTTTCAGGACACAAGAGAGACTAAAGAGAAGTTTACACCATTTCCAACAGAACTTTCCATTCCTAGTTCCAGAGCAGAAGACGTCTTGCCAGGAGACTGAAACCTGGTCCCTCCTCTTTCTTTCCCTTCTGGTATAGATAACATGAAAGAAGCACAACCCAGTAAGACTTCATCACTTGACTAGCAGCAAACCTTCTCACCTACTAACGTCACACTATTCATAAAACACATAGCATATCTCATGCTTTGATATACAGTGGTGCCTTGGTTTGTGAGCGTAATTCGTTCCAGAAACGTGCTTGTAATCCAAAGCACTCGTATATCAAAGCGAATTTTCCCATAAAAAATAATTGAAACTTAGATGATCCATTCCACAATAAAAACTATTCATATAAAAATTATTAATACAAAATATAAAGTAAAAATACATCAAACAAATTAACCTGCACTTTAACTTTGAAAAGAATCGTGGCTGGTGTGAGGGAGATGAGAGAGAGGAGGGTTATTGTGCAGGACGACTTTCACTCTAACTAACGGAATCCCTGCTATCTGTTGGCGCACTGGAATCTTTTTCTTTTTTTGTAACTTTAAAAATGAACCTATCCAATGACAGTTGCTTTTGCCTGAAGAGTCACTACACTTGGACACAAGATTAAAAAATGATTTATGCACTGTAAGGTTTCTAAACTCTTTTGGGACTCCCCCCAACTGGATGACATGCAGAAGAGCATCCTGAAGCAACTGCAGGCTCACAGCGCTGTAGCAGTTCGCTGCAAAAGCAAATCCAAAAAGATTGCGGTGATACAAGGAACATTAGAAATGCAGAGCACAGTATTACATGGGCACTAACCTGGCAATGACTCTGCTTGACTGCTGTGTGTGTGTGTGAGTAGAGTGGTAGATCCCACTACAATAAATAACCGTGCTGTTTCTGTTTCAAGCTGAATAAAGCTGGCTTTGCTAAAGTACTGAGACTGAGCCTCGTGTTTTGGGGTGCAAGACAGTGACTCACACATTACAACACACACACATGGTCGCAGTGCTATAGTAAACAGTATACGCCCATACGGATATTGACCATATGAGTGAGGCACGCCAACTGAGACCGAGCATGGGAGATGATTACCCGCAATCTCGCAGCAAGAGAGAGATGTGATTATGTGATGCTTGGCAGACAAAGCGTATACGTACTACTCATATTGCAAGACCTTGCACGTTTATCAAGTTAAAATTTACTCAAATTTTTAGCTCGTCTTGCAAAACACTTGCAGACCAAGTTACTTGCAATCCAAGGTTTTACTGTAAGACCTAACCCTTTCTCATTCCCTTTTTGTTTTATTACAATGGCAGGATTTTTGAAGTTATGACAGACTCAATGACCCTCATGACAGTAATGGACTCCATCCAGACAGTGTTCAAACAAATGTGACGACTTCAAATACCAGTAGCAAACCAACAAATAATGTTCAACCAAGGTGGAAATCCAGTTAACCGGGAATTGCCTGTATTATATTAGGCTTAAAAGCAAATTATGCTGGGAATGAAAGTTTGATTCAATTCAGCCTGTACTGACTCAAATATTCAATCTCTGGAAGTAAAAGAGAAGATGGTTGCAAGTGAAAAACTGAGAGAAAATTATAATCGTGGTTCATGTTCTTCATGCTTTTAGCAGGTTGGTGCAGTGACTGCCTTGGAAGAGCATGGAAGAACTTTCGAATGTGATCAGATGCCACAAAGAAACTTTAGAGCTGCACAGACATGAAGGGAAAAAGAAAACCTGATAACCCAAGCCCCAAAATCACCAAAGTGGGATATAGACGCGTCATAGTGAATGAAAGAAACATTGCTGCAAGTGTTGAAAGCAGGGACATATAGTCCCCAACTGCCCGCACCTTGATGAGCCAATGGAATGTGCCTGGGGGTAAGGAAAACAATATTGCTTCATGTTGGTGAAAGGCTCTCTAGTCCTTTTTGCAAAATGGTGGTGCTTAATAGGCAAACATCTTTTGCATTAGTTGACACAGGTAAGAAACCTGAACTTCACAGCCACCCACTGTATTCAGCGATGTGTACATCTACCTAGCTTTCCCCTGTCCAACAATCCTTTGAGGTGTTACACAGGAAAATGTACTAGTAGTTCAAATCAAACTTATAAATGCCATGATAATAGGCTTCAAATGGTCAAATAATTACTATGGTTAGAATAAAACATCACCAAAACGCTTGCTAAGCAATTGGAACCCATAAAATCTAGTACAGAATCAATGGGAGACACTTACACCCTAAGTATGATATGTTGTATAGAGTAGTGTACTGACTCATTAAAGACAGTAAAAAAATGAAAAATGATCAGGAGAACCATAGTCAGAGAACAGTCAAACGTCAAAACCAGGAGTAAAGATGATTGAGCATCAAAACCAAAAAGAGAACCAGAAATCAAAGTCAAAAAACAAGAGCAAATATTCAATGACTAAGAAGGGCAAAAATAAAAAATAAAAAAAGTGAAACAAAATTTATCAATCAATTTTAGACACCCCAGGACTGTTGCGAATGATCTTTAAGCCATCGCTCCAATGACTTCATCAGCAATTGCATAGTGGAACATTCTGGGAACTGTTTCCAGGTAGACTGCACTATACTTATGCGGCTCATTGGGAAAACAAAATAGTGATGCGGCAAAACATATTCAAAATATGAGCTTTCCAAATATACCAGATACTTCAGAATCCTTGAGTGTGAAAACCTCTGATTGCATATACAGTATGAATTGGCTAGAATGCACTGCACTCAGAGAGGGCATAAATAATTTATATAAATCTGAGATAATATAAAGTGGAGGTGAGGCTGGACCATCCAGTGCTACTGGAACCACCCACCGAGCCTGACCACTCAAATCATAAGTCCTTAAGTAAATAATACTTCCAATATATAACATTTCCAGCTTCATTCAAATGGAAGTAATGGGATGATGACTTATTAAAACATCATAAATAACAATCCACTATTATGTCCATACCATAGAGGCTTCATTTTGTTCTGGAAAATGATCTCTAAATGACCAGAGTACCACCATCTGCAAGTTTGAGCTTGATGATCAAGTTGATGATGAAGTCATAGTGATCATTACCACCTCACACTGCAAACTCTTAGGACACTGGCAAGAAAGTTTTTATTAGATGCATAAATCTGTGCAAACACCAACTTCCACGTTCTTCCACTCCATAAATCCCGGTCAGCGTGAAAAGTAACGCACGTCCACATGCCTGCTGTCCTGTCCCGTCTCCTCCCAGAATTACTCCTCTTTGAATATGCAAATCAATATAAATAGCCCTTAAGCTCAGAGTTCTGTGAAAAGGCAATGGCAAAAGCACCAGGGGAAATAGAAGAATTTCAGCGTATACCAAGTAGAGAAAAGGAAAAACATATTATTTGTTGGTTTAAACAGTGGGATAAACAACAAAAGGAAGTTGATCGAGTGACATAAAGTGTCGGAGAAACTTGAAAGATCAATTTCACAAACTTGCACGGTGCCCGAAATAAAAAAGAAGTTTTCAGATATTAAAGTCGCTGTGAAAAGGCGAGTCGTAGCCCACTGAGTGTCATATGAAAGCTTATTAGGGAACAGAAAAAAACAAATAGGCACACAATGGGGAAAAAGCACGAAATGTCAACTTTAATCTGTAAATTTCCACTTTAATCATGTAGTTTATTCTGTCATTAAAACAGAACATCATAAACTTCATCTTAAAATTGTTTAATGTACTAGTTTCTCAAATCCCATTGTAACTAAAGTAGCACATTAAATGCTTTGTTTGGTATTTGATCTTCTATGTGCTCTATGTGTGTGAATCACTACATGTTTGTTAAATGGGCTTTCTCTTCCTCTGACAGAACACAGAATCCATTGCATTCGTGATATTACAGCTCTCTGAATAATTAAAATACTGAGATGTATACTTGAAATCATTTTCATGATGATAGGAGTTAAAGCATGTTATTAAACATGGGAACACGGTGATGCAGTGATTGTTCATGCCTCACGCAAGATGCTTGCTGCGCTGTACGTGACCTTCGATGAAATAATTTATTGTAGCAGTACTGTCTCTTTCAAATGTACTAACCTCCAATTCTTGTCCTTCCTTTTCTTTCTCCAAGTATCCAATCGCCACACAATCAGCTCTGTAATAGACATTAAGCCATCTGTAAGCTTAGAACGCCAATTCTTCAAAACTTTTAAGGAACATTGAAATATCTTCATAGTACATGTCTAATTATTCCATCTATCTATCCTTCCCTTGTCGCACCAGTCCCAGCAAGAATACAGCGTGAGGCAGGAACAATCAGTGAACGGAGCACCAGCTCCTTGCTAGCACTGCGGCACCATGTCCTCAATTGTTTAATTATAAACAATATAGATTATTTAAATTAAGTTAAAGTTTTATCTGTATAATATAATAAACATATTTTGCTGCATTTCATCTTAAAAATGATATTGTCATCATATGTAAATACGCGCTTTATAAAGTGGCTCAGGTTGTGCAATATTATAACTGTATCGCAAGTTTACAGTAAGGTAATTGTACTTATAAATACAAAGAGCTCTACAAGGAGCAATTGATGGACTGATTGAGTGCGTTTATAGTTCTTGGGATAAAACTGTTTCTGAACAGCGAGGAAAGGCTCTGAAGCATTTGCTGTATGAGAGCAGTTCAATAGACAGCATGGCTGAGGCAGCGTGTGCTAGATGCTGTATACCGATAATTCTCTTTCCAATAAGCTGCTGTAGAGCTGTGATTCCCCACTCAGATACAGTGATATAAATAATCTGAGTGGTGCAGTGAGAGCAATATGGAAAAAGATGATCCGCTGTGCAATCCCTAATGGGAGGAGCTGAAAGAAGAAGAAGAAAAAGATGCAGTAAAAGTAACAATGCTAAAGCAGCTATGGTATTTAGAATAGTTTGACCATTCTGTGGACCATTATATTGTTACAGGTTAATTACAATCAGATGCATTAAACTAATGAACAGTATGCGGTTAATTTCAGTGTATTTATAAAGCCACGTCAGGGATGTGGAACTAAAAAAGAAAGGGAAACCACACTGGAACAGTAGCACTGCTTTGACACTGGGTGCCACCAGTTTGCAAAACCGAGCTGAGAACTTGCGTACACCAGGGTTGGAGCTACCATGAAAATGTGAGTGGATTTATAGCAAGTTTAGGTTTTATACATCATGATTTGAATGTGGAAACGTTTGTATGCAACATTTTTGTACGTATGCACCGTTTATACATGAGGCCCCTGGAGTGTGTGACTCAATGCCATTTGCTTTTAGGGGTCCACAGAACATGTAAACAATTATTAGATAGGCAAACACGCTAGTGGTGTAAAACTGAAGTTCAGACCACCAAAAGTCATCTTTTGACCGGTCCTCAGGCTTGCAGACACTTCTTTGCTGCTGAGCAGGTACAGCAGAGAGAAGAGAATTTAAAGTTTGTATATAATAGTGATAACAGCTTACTTCCAGTTTGTATTTATTTTTGGTTGGCAGTACTCTGTGTTTGCTGTGGTAAGCTGGCTCCCTTCCCGGGGTTTGTTTCCTGCCTTGCGCCCTGTGTTGGCTGGGATTGGCTCCAGCAGACCCCCGTGACCCTGTAGTTAGGATATAGCAGATTGGATAATAGATGGAAGGATACTCTGTCTTTGTGGGTGCTCATTTTTTTTTTCATCATTGTTATTGTGCATACTTTTTTCACTTTTTGTTTTGAATTATTTATCTGTTTGTCTTTTGTAAATTCTCTGTTGTGAAAGAAGAAGGAAGAAAATCATTTTTGTTTATTTTAGCTTTTTTCTAATCACTTTCTGCTTTGGAGTCACTGTAATTATTGAATATAGCACCTGCACTTGTTTTTCTTGTTTTTGTTAATATTCTTGCATTGAACTGTATACAGTATATTTGCAAGTTATAATTGTAAATTGTTATTGGTACATCTGGAATGAACCAGAATGCTGTTTTTTGGAACAGTTACAATTGTCTGTGTCTCAGGTCTCCCATCCCTGGGTTGTTTGGTCATGGCTACATGTGCCTGGTGCCTGAAACTGTGCAACAGTGTCATTGCACAGGGCACCACAGCCGAGGGTTGATGATTTAATCGAGAGACTTCAGTGCTGGTTCCTCAGCTCGTCCCTAAAGTAGTGTAAGGGTGCCAACATAATTCGACCCCAGCTCCAGGCTTTACTTGAGTGTGGAGTCAAGAGATGAGTTGCCCAGAGGGGACTGGGTGGTCTTGTGGCCTGAAACCCCTGCAGATTTTATTTTTTTTTCTCTCCAGCCGTCTGGAGTTTTTTTTTGTGTTGTTGTTTTTTCTGTCCTCCCATCGGACCTTACTCTTATTTTATGTTAATTAGCATTTTCTTATTCTAATTCTTACTTTTTCTTTTATTTCTCTTTTCTTCATTATGTAAAGCACTTTGAGCTACATCATCTGTATGAAAATGAGCTATATAAATAAATGTTGTTGTTGAGTTGTTGGCAAGAAACAAATAATGTGATACTGTACTGGATGTATTTTGTAGGGTACTTAATAAGGTAAGTCTTATGCAAAGGTAAAACCTTTTTAGAGTTATTGTTATTCTTGTCTAACTTTGTTTTGTTTTATTTTTGTTTATCCATCTTGCATTGTTATTCCTATTAAACTATTTATTTTGTATTTTGGACCTTCAGGCTTCTGTTTGGTGTTGATTTTCCTTAAAATAACCAGTAACAGTATACAATCTTCATTAAGATAATTAAAAAGCATTATTTATCACATACCCAACAAAATTTATTGGAAAATAATTAAAAGTCAAAGTCTTAGCTGAGCGCACACCCCTTTTGCTATTGTTTTGTTAAAGCAACTTTTTCTTTGACTACAAAAGTAAATTGTTTGGACAGTAACCTAAGATATAAAGATTTTACAATTTTATCCCACTCAAGTTCAGTCAAATTGCACATGGATCTGTTATATGCCAAGTAACAACTTTATACCCCACTGTAGTACTATTCACAAGACAAGATTTGGAATCACTTCTGGAATCAGGAATGCCTCCAGATAGTTCTGTGACCTTTCTTTTAGAGCTATCTCTAGAAGCCCTGAGCCTCTCTGCATCCAGAATTCCCAAGACATAATCCTGCACCCAAAGCCTATTACATAATGGGACCAACTGCTCCCTCCTAGTGGTTTTGACCACTCACCTGGTCTCTTCCCAATACCCCTGAACCTTCTGAGTATTTATTGCCCACAGGAGCTCTCTACATATTTGCATGGCATATACACTTCAAATGGCCTGCTTTCCCATTGATCTCAGCATTAGACAGCCCACAAGTAGCTTCCAAACCATGTTATAACTAGTGTGTGTCTTCCAAATAAAGAATAGATCATTCCTGATATGTGTCCTCTTGACCCTCTGTCAAATTATATTATACAGTATATAAGGTAGAAGAAGGCATTTGTGGCAGCCCTCCACATTTAAAACAACACACAAGTGACAAAAATCTAACAAAAATAATGCTTTTATTAATTCAAATATTCAAAATGAAGGATACACAAAAGGGAGAACACAACACGCCTAAACCAGGAAAAATATCAATAAACTTACTGTGCCTTTGGTTATAATGAGCAAGTGTGCCAGTTGGGATTACCTGCTTACTTGGCCATCTCAAAAGTACTCTACTTGTCATCACCACCTCTCTCTCTCTCTCAGCTTGTCTCATTACCTTTTGCCAGATCAACCTTTGTCATATGTTCTCATCCTGACTTCAGGCATTAAGGCACCTATAAACCCCATTTTGGTATTACTTTGAGCCAAAATCTGGAATCAATTTCCATAGTCAGAGGTGGCCCCACCTTTTGCTTAAAAGCCAAATGACTAGAACTAACAGCTTTCTAACAACTACTTAGCTGCCTGCTAATTACCATCCCAGTGATGCATGCCTCAATATTTGTGTTGGTTCCACACTTAATATACTTTTGTGTTTCCACATTGGCATATGACAGACTTCTCCTGCTGCCAGTATGCCTCTCTCTCTGTACTGGAGACTTTTTGTGAGACTTGACACTTTAACACTGCCCTGTGCCAATTTGGTGGTGCCCATCACACTGGAAAACATTTCCTTTGGGTATCCTGGGCACCCTTTGATTCTGTTTATTGCATATATATACAATATGCGAGGACTAAACAAAACCTTTTATTCTGCTGGAATCCAGGCACTTCCAGGCAGGTGACACAAGTGCATTGAGAAGGGTTGAGACAACACTGAGAAATGACATTATCAATTTTGTTAAGGTTCATTACATTTTCTAATAAATCCAATTTTCTTAAGTATATTTATATATATATATATATATATATATATATATATATATATATATATATATATATATATATATATATATATATATATATATATATATATATATATATATATATATATGTATAGATGGATAGACAGATAAATGTAGTGATGCTGTCTACCAAGCAGGATGGATTTTAGGCTATGTGAATAATGCATCTCCCCACTCACCCCCAGCTTCTCTTGCTCTTAAAGCACAGACCATATCAAATCCCTGTCAGATTTAGTTCCTTAGTTCATCTCTGGACTCTGAGCTCAGAGACACTCTCGCCAAGAATTGACATTATGCTTCTACTTGGAGCTACGTCTAGGGCAATACCCAAAACCATTTCCAGGGTAAGGAAAGTCCTGTCGCCTTCTGTCCAGATTACTTTCTTGTTAGCTTCAGATCTCTCTGAATTCCTGAGCCACTCAGGGCAGGCCACACATGGTGTTTGCCTTCTCAAAACTGCAGAAGAATTCAAACTTTTCCATGCAGGGGCTCTCAGCATCCACCCACTGGTTTGCCTCTCAAATACTCCTCTTGCTCTTTTCCATTACTTCTTTAACAATGTACAGCCCTTAGAATAATTATTTTTTGGGGCATTTAAGGAACTTTAGAGGTTGTCACAAACTCCACTCTGAGTCATAACAAGGTTTGGGGCAGCCACCCATATTTTTGGCATCCTGGCTGAGATGTTACAAAAGTATAACCAGCTCTGATGTGCACAAAACCGAGTCCAAAACAGAACTGAGGGAATAGGGAAAAGGTGGAGGCTTTTAAAGGGGAAGACAGGAAGTGAAGTCAAAGGGGTCCAGTTCATAAGGGTCTTCAACCATAGGCTCAAGCCCAGACATGACATCATAGGGGCCGGAGCCAGCAAGGTCTTCTTCCAAAGGCTCGGACCCGGAAGTGACATCAAGAGAGCCAGGTGAGATCTCCCGTGAATGGTCTACAGGCAAGGGAGAAAGAGTCAGTGCACTCTGCCACATCCCGGTCTGATTCGGAATTGCCCTTACTCAAGCCCTTTAGCTGCTTCCCATGCACACGTGTGTGACAAGGTATAAATTACTTTAATGGTAATTGCTTATCCATGATGTCTTGACCATCTTTTTTTTTAAGAATTAGACATGTCTCTAATTTCTACTGGTCCATTTAATAACTCCTGCAAGTCAGCTTAAATCAGCTGCAAGTCACAATATCCATATATTCATGTGTTTGGATGGATTGTAATTTCCATTACAAGACTTTAGGCCATGTGTGTACATTTTTAGCAAAACTGGACAAAAATAGGAAACAACAAAATATATTTACACAGTCACTTGAGGTTTGTTTAGATTGTCCAGTCTAACATCTTTAGGCCGTGTAAACACTGGAAAGCTGCCTAAATCCATCGAATGAGCTATGAATCAAATCCAGGTCCACTGGGCTGTGAGGCAGCAGTACTAACTACTGAGCCACCATTTCCCCCACTATCTGTCTCATTCTTCCTGTACAGGTATTTGTACATTTACAAGCATAAACCTATGACCACTATTGCTTTGCTCACATATTTTCTTCCAGCTTATTTAATATAAAAATGCAGATGAATCTCAAATAATAATTTCCACTTCCTTCTCAGTTTTAAACAGTGACATTTGTAAACTGGGTTAAACTTAATTAAACTTTCTCCTACTGTAATAATCCCTTCTGCAGGCAAACAAGAGGTAACTATTTATATAGTTACACATGACGAGGCATTCACCTGAATACAGACTTAATGTCTTTTATCGAAGATTGCGTGTATTATTAAACCAGACACATGATTAATTATAGTAAGTCGTTAAAAAAAGATCTTGCTACAAACTACAACAAAAAAAAGTGTCACACAGGCATTACCTGCCTTTATGGTATTCAGGTTGTTTGCTTGTAAAAGCTTCCTGCAGGCTACATTCGTGCAGACAGAGTAAAACATTTCTGACTATGACGGAATCCCCCCAGGTGAAATTCACCTAGATAATATCACAGTTACTACATAACCTGTTTGGGTTATTTTCAAACACTTCACAGCAGCACCAACAAAGACTATGCGTGATAGAACCAGTAGCAACTCCCTACAAATTAACCTCTGGAAACACAACCTTTGCACGAAACACCCACACACAACATTTCTCCCTCTCCCTCTCCCTCTCCCTCTCCCTCTTCCTCTTCTATCATTCTGCCATAAAGCTTGAACACTACTTATAAGGTTTTCTTAGTTTTTTAGATCTCTTGAATGATGGATCAAAGCAATTCAACAGAACGAAAAACAGAAAACAAAAGGAAAAATTCCTTAAATAAATTGATGTCGGTTACATTTGGACATTGATGAGGTTCAGATGGAATGCATATATTGTGCCTTTAATTTATATAGTCAACTCGCTTATTTAATACATTTTTAACTTGGCAGATTATATTTTAGGAGTGCAGTAAACTTCTTGAACATATCTATCTATATATATAATTTTCAGTGGAACTCCATTTGTTCAGCAGACTGACTTCCATAAACTAAGTTTGCTGGTGGTCCATATGTTTCTTTGCTTGAAAAGGATTGTATAATCTAGAGAAATGGGCTGCTTATACAATGACTGAAATGAAAGGAAAGGCATTCATGCAAGGGTATATGTTTCAGAATTTCTTTTCTAAAACTGGGACCTCTCAGAGCTGACAGCAGTGTTTAATTAATTTTTTCCTAAATGTGTGCTGCAGCCAGCTTTCAGCTGAGGGCCTTAAAAGAGTTGAAAGTATGACAAGCTGAGTACTGTCCAGGAAAATGTGCAGGTTTCTGTCTAGCTTATGTATTCTTAATTTTTCCTGTCAGTTAATCTGTAACACTGACTGATACTGATAACAAAAAGGGGGCATATATGTAACATATTGTATATCAGACTTGACTGACCCTCAAAGCAGAAGAAGTGACCTGGTGACAGAAAATGTGAGCAGTGAGATTGGCTCTTACAGATTTAAAGCATGTGCACAGTTTGATAAGGATATTCATTAACTCTAGAATTACCAGAGCCTACGAAAAAACTTGTAGATCTGTCCCACCTTAAATCGCTCTGGTAATTGTAGTGTTAATTACAAATTATGACTTCATCAGCTTTTTTGCTTATTTCACTGCTTAGCTCTAGTCAGGTTTATGGTGGAAATAAAATCAATCCTGACACAATTAAAAGAAATTCTCTCAAATGTTCTACTCTATTAGAGGGTCCCCCACAAACACAGAGAGATTTACTACCCTCCCAACCCGTATTTAGAGAAGGGGTTTGTAAAAATTGTGAGAACTTGACATTAACCATATTCCCAATCGGAAAAAACAGAAGTTATTTTTTCAAAAATGTGTGCTCTTTAAAAGCCATAATCAACATAAAGTTTAGGCTATAGACTTGTATTTGCATTGTTATTTTTTAGTGACTTAAAGTGACTGGGCTGGTGTGATTGTCATAAATGTCTAGATTTTTCCATTAAATCCTGATGGACTACATAAGGGAAATTGAGCAGAACAGATTTTTAGGAGGTTATACGTGTCAGAAGGATGTCAACATTGTCAGGTAAATGGGAGTAAACTAATACAGAGCATGTTGTGAGCAGGTGATGATATGCTGTCCTGAAGAAGTGATTTTAACTGTGTTTTACTATCTGCACTCAATAGTATCTAGCTGTGTCCCACAACTGAGAGCGTATGATCACGCACAACATCCTAGCACATCTCCTTTGTGCTCCGAGGTCTGGGAAAGGCATAAGGCACCAGCTTCTGAGTGGGTAGCCACTATCACCTAGCACATGTAGTGATGTGAATGCTGTTACCATGAATTTTCCAGGCCATATGAAAAACTGAAAGTTCAGCCAGTTACCTTACTATCAAGCCATTCACCATGTAGAGTACCGTCACCTCTGCCAAAGCTCCATTGCCTCAAAATAAATTAATCATGGGCTGATCCAGGCAACTGAGACACAATGTTTACCAGCCACATCAATTACATACAGTTAGCAAAAGCAGCTTCATTCTTGCTTATTGCAATTTGAATGCAATCAATTTCTCTGATTAAGTTAGGAGAACCAGACACTTTAGAAAATTGCTATTTTATGTATGTGTATGAATGTAGTGCCTTGCTGGTCAGTTAATAGCTTACAGCTCTGCCGGCATGATGGAATGTAACTTGGCTAAAATATTCCTGACCAGTCTGACAATTTCCTAAGAAGTAACAAGTAGCTGATATAAACTGATGAAAAACCAGAAAAGTTCTTCACAAAAATATGTAGCTTTGGTCCTGTTAAAAATGAACATAAAAGCAGTTTGTATATCATATTCATCACTTTTGAGGTATAATATGTTTGAAATGTCAATGCGCATTCTAATAATGGCTTTGTGAAATGAATTATTATACTTGTGAGGCATTATTTAGCTGGTTTTTCTGCATTTCTCTGCTTTATCAAGGGTGTCATCATTTCCCAGTTTCTTCAAAATGCTACATAATCATGGGTCAGAGTTGCCATAAAGGTATACACGTTCTCCTAAAATCTCGGCACAAATTCTTGTCTGGTGGGACATGAGTTCTTGATATGTTTTAGTTTATAATTTAAAAACAGAATAAGAATCTGAAAATCTAACAACTTCACATTAAAGTTCGATAAATTCTGAAAAGAATGATACCAAACATATATATGTAGGCCTGATTTAAAGCGTGACAAAAAGTGTTGCACTTTTAGGCTTAGGATTTTATATATATATATATATTGTCCCACATGTGCGCATAGGAGACAGTCAAAGGGCTTAACTGAGGATAAGATATAAGATGTCAGCTCTGGGGTTGATGTAGTGCACTAACCTCTTTTATCCCTCTTTTACAGATCTTCAGAAGGGAAACTCAGCTAAACCGGCATCAACTTGCGCATTCCTGTCCAGACCACACCCTCCTACTGACCTCACTTCCCCCACTTCCCTCATGGACCCAAATCTTCATGCACACCACCTATAAAAGCCATGCACTTCTCCTCCCCATTCAGTTCTATTGGCACTCCTTTATGATTACTCACTGATTTATTTTGCACTGTTGCAATACTTGCTCTATTACTGATTTATTTTGCTGTGCTATTTTTGTGTGCTATCCCTTTTTACTATATATATATTGTGGACTCGACCCGGACACAGACAGGCGGACATGTTAAATACCACCACATGTTTATTATTTATACTATTTACAAAGATTATGTCACTCAGACACAGTCCCGTGCACACCACAAACCCCAATATACAGTCCTGGCCACTCAATGCCTTTCTTTGGGCCGCCTCCACACTCCTCTCGTGCCTCGTCCTTCTTCCACCCAACTCCAGCCCTGAATGAAGGGAGACGGCCCCTTTTATATTCTCCCGGATGAGCTCCAGGTGATTCCTGACACTCTTTCATTGGCCACGCCCCAACGTGGCGGAAGTGCCGGCTGTTCTCCCGGCAGCTCTCCGGGCGCCCTTTTAATTCTTCCCCCCAGCACTTCCTGATGTGGGGTGCGAAACCGCAGCCGACTCGGGGCGGAGGGCGCTAGGACCTGGGGCACTTAACAGCCCGTGTCCACTCAGCATCCTCACGGACTCCCCCCTCGGCGTGCGTACAGCCCGCAGCGCCGCACCTACTGTTGGAGGGCTGCTTACTTGAAGCTGATCTTTAGAATCACAGCCATGTTCAGCAGACCCTCTCTCATGCTGTATGGGGACGGCGAAACCTACCTTCCCCGCCGTGTCGCTCTGGCTGGAGAATCCAGCGCCGCGCCATCGGATCGCCATCCACAGGTCCTCTATGGACGCGACTGCCTTCCTCTCCAGTACCCGCATCTCTGCCCGGAAGGCACGTAGCACCTGGAATAACCGCTGCTCCGCGGGCTGAAGGCATGCCTCCAGCTCCGACAGAGCAGCCGGCAAAGACAGGGAGTTAACCGACGCGGAGCCTACCTGTCTGCCTCCGACGTCGGCAACTTCCTGTGGGCCTCCTCCTCTGACCCAATCGGGTCTCCACCCTGCACGCGAAGGACATTCCTTGGTCCCGCCTCTCTGCAGTCATTGGCGGACACACAAGACACACCATCCAATCGCGTCGCGTGCCTGTCAGGGGGAGGGACTTCTGGTCCGCGGCCATCTTGCCTCCCCTTCTGCGGCGGCGACATGCTTGCCGGCAGCCTTGTTGTTGCCAGCACCTCTCGAGCTGCAGCGTCTCCTCCTCCTCCGCCCTTGCGCAAACCGGCATGCGCCCGCCAATGACGAGGATCCGAGAGGTCCCTGACTGGAAAACAAAACACATGCCCAGCCTCCAAGGGCCAGCTGCCGATAGGCAGGGAACTCACCTCCCAGGTCCCGTCTAACCGAGGAAACCTCCTTGGCGTGGCCTCTCTGGATGCCATGTTGTCCCGGGTGCCTCCAGCAACGGCGCGCTCGTCGGAGACCGCTGCACTCCTTCCATTCACGCCGCCCGCCCGTGGCAGGGGAAAATGGCCCTCCTGCAGATCCCTGGCGGTCCATGGGGTTTCTTTACGTGGGTGGGATCCCCTGCTGCGCCGGGCCATCCACAACAAGATTTTTATAATCAGGTCCCCGCCTTGAAACAGGCGGAGCATCCTGCCAGCTACGCCAGATGTGGACTCGACCCGGACACAGACAGGCGGACATGTTGTTAAATACCACCACATGTTTATTATTTACACTATTTACAAAGATTATGTCACTCAGACACAGTCCCGTGCACACCACAAACCCCAATATACAGTCCTGGCCACTCAATGCCTTTCTTTGTGCCGCCTCCACACTCCTCTCGTGCCTCGTCCTTCTTCCACCTGACTCCAGCCCTGAATGAAGGGAGACGGCCCCTTTTATATACTTCCGGATGAGCTCCAGGTGATTCCCGACACTCCTTCATTGGCCATGCCCCAGCGTGCCGGAAGTGCCGGCTGTTCTCCTGGCAGCTCTCCGGGAGTCCTTTTAATTCTTCCCCCCAGCACTTCCTGGTGTGGCGGAAATGCTGAGGGAACAGGTCCCCAAGGCATTGGGGCGCCTCCTGGCGATGACCATGGGCCCCTACAGGGTGGGGCTTCCATGCCCTCAACCTGTGGCCCCCAAAGCAAACAGGAAGGCGGCCCCCACGTGATTCAGGGTGGGTGTAGACCCACATCCGGTCCCTCACATGCCGGGTCGTTGCCTGTTGGATATATCATCCATCCATTCATTATTTAACCCGCTATATCCAAACTACAGGGTCACGGGGGTCTGCTGGAGCCAACCCACCGCAATATATATATATATATATATATATATATATATATATATATATATATATATATATATATATATATATATATATATATATATATATATATATATATATATATATTTAGTATCTTAAATAAGGTTTAAGAATTTTTTCTTTATTCTTGAGGAATAGGTAAAAAATATTAAAAAAAACCCAACTACAGTTAAAGACCTTTGTCAGAATCATATCATCCTCAGAACAACTTTGATGACCTTACAATGTAGCACAGCACTTTTTTTGTGACATTTATCTGATTCTTGTAAAATAAAACTTCCTTTTATTGTAAACGGTTGTCCAGTGGGCAGAGGCAGAAAATGGTAGAAAAGAACAGGGACAAAGGCCAATAAGACCAATAGAAACATGTCAGCAGTGATGTAACAACATCTACCAGAATGTGAAGAAAGGCAATATCGGGAAATGGTATGCCTTATATACTGTATATGCTAGTGGCTCTGGAAGGTCAATAAGCAGAGCCACCTGTTAGTACCCTTAAGAGCTGGCAGTGGTTAGAGTCATGATGTCGGCGCACTATATAAAAGTTGGTGGTGCACATATGCTGGTGTCAAAAATTAGGGTCAAAAGTGAATTCAAAACCCATTGGCTTAGTATTAAGACAACTTAGAAAAATACAAAAAAGGTTTAATTTAGGTGTGACAGGAAAAGATCTGTGACAACAGGCTTCCAGCAATGTTTGGGATTTTAGGAAAGGAATTTTAGTCAAAAATGAAGACTAAAAAGGTTTATTGTGGTTATGACTCTGGTTTTATTGTTGATGATGATATTTGAGCAATGTTTTTGTTTTAGTTTTGACAAAAGATGCAAAAGACTCTTGTTTATCATACCACTGCCTGTTTAAAGACAATTACTTTGTCCCACTCTAAAAGCAAGTAACACCACTTCATCTAAACTGCTCAAATCAAAGATTATTTTAATCAAATGAACACAACAGCAAATCTGGCAGGCAATGCTTTTCTTTATATAATAAAGGAAGGAAGAACCAAAAATTGAAGAGACAAGCATTAAATAATTTTGTGATATAAAGTTATAATTCAGTTCACTTCTGCTATATTACTTAAAAAAGAAATACAATCACATATATTAATATATCTAAAAGCAAAGATTAAAAAATTGATAGGGGTGGAGGAGTTTCTTTTATGGCCATGAAATAGCCATTCATTAATATAGTGCTACAAAAATGTACGCCAAAGCAGCTGCCCAGGGATGAACTTCTTTATCTTTGATAACTGCATTGAAATATTTGCTTCTTCCTCCCTCTCTGTCAGTTGAAAATATCAGTGTTGTATAACATTAATGTCCCCCACCTCCATCGGGACGTGATTGAAGTTCTGCCGGAAGTGGGAGTTGAAACTACTTCTAACAGGGGACTCTGCCAGATGTTTCCAGCAGACCCTCACAATACGTTTGGGCCTGCCAGGCCTGACCGGCATCCTCCCCCACCATCGAAGCCAACTCTCCAGTAGGTGGTGATCAGTTGACAGCCCCCCCCCCCTTTGCCCAAGTGTCCAAGACATGTGGCCGCAAGTCCGATGACACGACCATGAAGTCGATCATTGAAATCAGGCCTAGGGTGTTCTGGTGCCAGGTGCACATATGGACACCCCTATGCTTGAACATGTTGTTCGTTATGGACAATCCGTGATGAGCACAGAAGTCCAATAACAAAACTCCGCTCGGGTTCAGATCGGGGGGGTGGGGGCATTCTTCCCAATTACAGCCTTCCAGGTCTCAGTGTCATTGCCCACATGAGCATTGAAGCCTCCCAGCAGAACGAGGGAGTCCCCAGAAGTTGTGCCCTCTAGCACCCCCTCCAGGGACTCCAAAAAGGGTGGGTACTCCACACTGCTGTTCCGCGCATATGTGCAAACAACAGTTTGGACCCGTCCCCCCACCCGAAGGCGGAGGGAGACTACCCTCTCATCTACTGGGGTGAACTCCAATGAACAAGCTCCAAGTCGAGGGGCAATAAGTATGTCCACACTTGCTCAGCACCTCTCACTGGGGGCAACTGCAGAGTGGTAGAGAGTCCAGCCCCTCTCAGAGTCCACGCTGTGCATCAAGGTGAGCCCAACTATATCTAGCCGGAACCTCTCGACCTTGTGCACTAGCTCAGGCTCCTTCCCCTTCAGAGAGGTGACATTCCATGTCCAAAGAGCCAGCTTCTGTAGTTGAGGATTGGACTGCCAAGGTCCCCGTCTTCGGCCACCACCGACTCACACTGCATCCAAACTCCTTGTTCCCTCCTACAGGTGGTGAGCCCATGGGAAGGGGGATCCACATTGCCTCTTCGGGCTGTGCCTGGCCGAGCCCCATGGGTGTAGGCCCGAGGAGATTCTGGTCCACAATCTGGCATCTCAGGAGGGGAAAGCAATGCAGTGTCAACACTGTGTATTGCGGGGATGGTGCACTGCTGACCTTTACTCGGGACGTTGTGGGTCGGTGGGGGGAGTACTATGAAGACCTCCTCAATCCCACTAACATGCCTTCCAATGAGAAAGCAGAGCCTGGGGACTCGGAAGTGGGCCCTCCCATCTTTGGTACTGAGGTCACCGAGGTGGTCAAAAAACTCCTTGGTGGCAGGGCCCCGCGGGTGGATGAGATATGCCTGGAGTTCCTCAAGGCTCTGGATGTTGTAGGACTCTCTTGGTTGACACGCCTGTGCAACATCGCATGGACACTGGGGACAGTGCCTCTGGATATGCAGACCGGGGTGGTGGTCCCCCTTTTTAAGAAAGGGGACCGGAGGGTGTGTTCCAACTACAGAGGGATCACTCCTCAGCCTCCCTGGAAAAGTCTACTCAGAGGTCCTGGAGAAGAGTCAAACCTCGGATTCAGGGGGAACAGTGTGGTTTTCGTCCTAGTCGTGGAACAGTGAACTAGCTCTACACCTTTGGCAGAGTCCTAGAGAGTGCATGAGAGTTTGTCCAACCAGTCTACATGTGTTTTGTGGACTTGGAAAAGACATTCAACCGTGTCCCTTGGGGAATCCTGTGGGGGGTGTGCTCCGGGAGTATGGGGTACTGGACCCCCTGATAAGGGCTGTTCAGTCCATGTACAAAAGGTGTCAGAGCTTGGTCTGCATTGACGGCAGTAAGTCAAAACCATTTCCGGTGAGAGTTGGACTCCGCCAGGGCTGCCCTTTGTCACCGATTCTGTTCATAATTTTTATTAACAGAATTTCTAGGTGCAGCTAGGGCGTTGAGGGGGTCCGGTTTGGTGGGCTCAGGATTGGGTCACTGCTTTTTGAAGATGATGCTGTCCTGTTTGCTTCATCAGGCCATGGTCTTCAGCTCTCTGTGGATCGGTTTGTAGCCAAGTGTGAAGCGGCTGTGATGGGAATCAGCACCTCCAAATCCGAGACCATGGTCCTCAGCCGGAAAAGGGTGGAGTGCCCTCTTAGAGTTGGGAGTGAGACCATGCCCCAAGTGGAGGAGTTCAAGTATCTTGGGGTCTTGTTCACGAGTGAGGAAAAAATGGAGCGGGAGATCGACAGGCAAATCAGTGCGGCATCCGCCGTGATGTGGGCTCTGCATTGGTCTGTCGTGGCGAAAAAGTAGTTGAGCCATAAGGCAAAGCTCTCAATTTACCAGTCGATCTACGTTCCTACCCTCACCTATGGTCATAAACTGTGGGTAGTGACCGAAAGAACAAGATCGTGAATACAAGCAGCTGAAATGAGTTTCCTCTGCAAAATGTCTGGGTTTTCCCTTAAAGATAGGATGAGAAGCTCAGTCATCCAGGAGGAGCTCAGAGTAGAGTCACTGCTCCTCCGTATCAAGAGGAGTCAGATGAGGTGGCTCGGGCATCTGATCAGAATGTCTTCTGGATGCCTCCCTGATGAGGTGTTCTGGGCATGTCTAACTGGCAGGAGGCCCCAGGGAAAAGCCTGGACACGCTGGAGGGACTATGTCTTTCGGCCAGCTGGGAACGCCTTGGGATTCCCCCGGAAGAGCTAGTAGAAGTGGCCAGGGAGAGGGAAGTCTGGGCATTTCTGCTCAAGCTGCTGCCCATGCGACCTGATCTTGGATAAGCAGAAGAGGATGGATGGATAACATTAATGGCATGCTGAAGAGTTTGCATGCACTCTAAAAAATAATGGTTCTTTAATGGCACTATATGGGTCTTTACTGACTTGTGTGGTTCTTCTTCTAGAAAAATAACCATTTAATTCTGAGAAGAGTTCTTTGCATATGAAGTTGGTTCTTTGTGCTTTGAAAAGTTTCTAATATGTAGAAAAAAAATGAAATTTTTAAAGTATTGTAGGTTACCTAGAAGGACACTAACAGATTAGGAAAACTTGAATTTTGTCTGTATTATTGTATGCAGCCAGAGATATTTTAAATCAAGACCCATTGGTATTTCACAAATCTGTTATCATCTATTCATGATTATTTATGAAGCATATTATGGATCTAAATAAAGTAAGGTTCTTTCTGGAATCGTCACATGGATGGTTCTCTTTATGGCATCTCTCTGAAGAACTACTCTGGCACATTTATTTTTAAGACTGTGGGTGAATTGAGTTTTTGGTATCAAATTTTAAAATAGCATTCCAACACTGTTTTCTTAAAAATACATATCTATATTTTTACTTTAAGAAATGTAATGATTGAATGTTTTATAAAATTTTCAAGTGAATTAACTTTTATTGCTGGAAATTTAAAAAAAAATAAAGAATGTGTAGATTCATTATTAGCTGTAGTAGTAGTGCCTAGTAACTGAGATGAGTTGGCAAAAGGTGGCAAGACTGGTCCAACCAAGCTTGTTTCCGGTCTTCATTTTTGTAGCCTATTTTGAACATTTATCTTCTAGGTCAGCCAAATTTTGCACATTCCAATATACAACAGAAAAGTTTGAAACAGAATAATTTAGGATTGCCAACTACATGGTTTGCTTTGTTTACATCTATATAAACACTGAAGCAGTCTGCTTAATAATTAAAATGTGTCGCTGAAATTTTCTTAAGGCACTTTCACATCTAACAAATATTTAACCTTTATATGCAAATATGTTTTCATTTGAGCTTCTTATGTAGTTTCATTTTTGAGTTAATTAAATAACAATTACTGGAACCAGCACATGGAGTAAAGATCTTTAAAATGTGGTGATAATAATCTATGAGTGTGCATTTTAAATGTAGATGTCTGTTTATTTATTATAGGTATGTTTGAAAGATTAATCGTGCCAAAATCAAATACAATCCAATGTCTTAACTATGTTGAAATGCAATGCATATGCAGGTGAGTTATTTAATTTATGCATGGTTTTATTGTGTCATAATTAAAAACATATCAACCAAATGATTGGTTGTTTTTCACTATGGCACATAATTTCCGTGTTGGTTTGAAATGCAATATGAAAGTGCACTGCATTTTAATCCATGTCCATAGATCACATGTCATAACTAAACACAAAGCAGATGTACTGCAATTCGCTTAGCGGCAGCTCCGTGTGTATTGCAATTTGCTTTGAGACCACACTTAAATTGTGACAAAAATAAATGTAATGAAATAATTAATCAGTGTCAAAATGTTTTGCTTCAACAGTTGGGGAAAAGAGGCATTCTATTAACGCGTTTGTTGTACTTGGAAAGAAGGTGAGCAGGGAGATAATAAGGCAGAGGATCCACCACCTCACTGAACAGGTGGAAGCTGGCAATCTAAACGATGATTTAATTCTCCTGTGTGTCGAAAGAAGGGGAAAAATATATGTAATATCTGTTTAATCGACAAATTTTTCATGATTCAATAAAATCACTAACAGTCCACAAGTCTAAAATTGAACTGAACTGCTTAATCGAACATGTATAAAAAGAAAATGACTTTAGACACATTAACATAAGAGTAAACTTTTCTCCGTTTACTCATTACTGCAGGTGTTTTATTGAACATGGCATTGGAACTGAATGGGGCAAAGGCTCAGTTGTCATGGATGATGCTCTGCCATTGAGCTCAGGGAGAAGTCCTTGTGTTACTAGTTTGAGTCACAGTAGTTGAGCCAGTGCACCTTACAAGTCCAATTGGCAGAAACTGTTTTGCTTTTGATTTGATTTGTTAATTTGATATTTTTGAGCACTCACTCTCTTTAATCATTCCTCCCTCATGTTGATTACCACATCACAAACACTTTTAGTCCAAATCAGGGTTGAGGGTGGCCTGAGTCTTTCCCAGCAACATTGAGAACAAAGCACGAACAAGCCCTGGACAGGCTACTAGTCTATTGCATAGGCCCACCTCATGCACATACTGTACACACAATCACACATGTATTACAGAAGTATTATTTCTAATAAACATTTTGGCATTTTCTCACATTATAGAAAAATGACCTCAATTGAATAGCCTCAGTTTTTTATTTTTTATTTCCTGAACATAAGCAACTGTGCTTGCCCTGTTTATTAGGTTATTCAAGTTCAAACACTAAAAGTATAACTCACCTTATAGAGCCTCCCTAAATAAGCCTTGCACCTTGTGTTAATGCTAGGAATGGCAATGCCAGAGGAAATAAATTAACTTTTTCACTGTCAGGGAGGGGTGAACAACGTGACATTTTGCTATTTTCAGTTAAGGTTTATGGGTGTTAATGTATTGTGTAACTGCTTGGAAATGACTAGAAATACAGGATTATGTAGAAATTAAAAGACGTAAAAGGCAATATCATGATTTCAGTGTAGAATTATCCACCCAGTTAAAAGTAAATGCTCTGCTTCAGTACAAGAAGTTCATTTTTAATTGTGAATTATATAACCTAGTTAAACATTTATGTTGGATGTAATCAAAGAACTGGCCTAGGGCTATTATTAAGCATCATTCAATTTCATCAGAGAAGTCTTACAGATAATATTCCATTGGTTACCATATCATAAGATTATTATGAGTGTATTTTTATTTCTATTTAATCCACTACAATGAGTTTAGTTTCTTCTGTCATTCTTTAGCTTTGTAGCATTTTGTGGCTCTCACTCACAGTTGCTACAGTCAGAAACATTCAATGTCCATGCATGGATATTCTGAATGTGCTTTTTCTATAACAGAGAAATAGGGTGCATCAAGAAAAAGGCAGAAGACAGATTTGGAAAAAACACCAGCCGAACAGACAACACTTCGTATTATATACCCACGCCAATACTCATAGGAAGATTTGATCTTATGTCTCTGGAATAGTGAGGCAGTATCAGCAACAACAGCCCCACCATGCCATCTAAAAGTTAAAGATGTTTCACATTTTAGTTTCAGTTTAATACACTGAAGTAATGTTTTCCCCTTCATATATTTTGCCACTTCATTTTCATTCACACATACCTTTCCTCTTTATTTAACTTTGATGTTTTCCCAATTTTTTAAAAGATACAGAACCCCAGCTTTCCTTGTAAAGATACAGTACATGGGAAGTGCTAATGTCAGTTTGGCTATTTAAAAGACTCTATTTGAGGTATCTGTTTGTTGCATTATTTAACAATTGAATTATACAAATATTTTAAAGAATTATAATGCCTTCTATCTGAATATTTTGGCATTAAACTCCAGGATCATAACCTATGGAGGGTGCCTGCTTCTACAGGTCATTGTGTTACTTTCAATCTCTGTCACCGATATTTTATTTAAATATTCAAACTAACAAAGACATAGTTAATGATGGACTTTACATGTTGTCTGAGGTAGTAAATGTTAGTGTTAGTGTCAGTTGGTTGTTGTCAGCCATTCTTACAGGCATTACACCTTATTTATTAACATGTCATGGGTGAAGGAACGAGGAAAATTAGTCGATGGTGCAATTAAACAGGGTAACTGGAATTTAGGACATGAATGCAGATTTCTTTTCACAGATTCCTATTAAAACTGTCATGTCAGTCACATTTATGTGAGAGCCATTAAACAAAAACCTTATCCATTTACACAATGAAGAAGAGTTTAAATTCCTGACCATGACACTGACTGTGAATAGGACTAACTGCTATCTTATGCTCATTCATGAGGGTCAGAATGATGGAGTCACAAAAGTAGTTAGCACATTTTATTGTAGTTCTGCCTAAGTTCTGAATACAAGTTCTCCAATTCTTTCAAACTTCATTGGAAAATTCACTAGATACAATTGTTTTACAATTAGTCCACAGGGTGCATTTTAAAAAAGGCCTGGCTTGAAAAAAAGTAATAACTTTTCCTTAGTTTGTCTATGTATGCTATATAATAAAACACTAAAGTCTGCGTCTAGAACCTCAGAGCTATCTGATTTGTAAGTTTGGCTTTGGTGTGATTGGTCAGTTTGGCTTTAGTGACATGAAGAAAAAGGAAGTGCGAGTATAAGACACACGAGGAGGAGTAAAGGTGCATGCTGAGAGGGTCGCCTTCAAAGATGGAAAGTATAAAACCAGACATAAGGGGAGAAAGGCACCTCAACAGTAATGACAGAGTGTGAGAAACAGGCTTTACGGAGACAAACTTGAGAAAGAGAACAGTGGTGAAAAGAGGTTCAGATACACGCAAATACAGAGGAAAGGTGCTGAAAGTTGGGCAAGAGATGGCAAATATTTTAAAATTAAATCTGTCTTTCACAGGTACTATGGCTAATATTCTATAAAATTCAATTTCTTTAGCATCATTTTAGCATGATGCAGTAATAATAAAGATGACAGTTAAATTTAAACTGAGAAGAAAGCAATCTTAAATGAGTTTAAGAATAATCTGGAGCCTATCTACGCAGCAATGGACATTCATGTGAATCCAGTTATAGACGGATCAGTGGTCCTTCACATGGTAGACACTCACATGGACCTACACTAAGCCAATTAAGAGATATCAATTACTGTAATAGCATGTCTTAGAATTATGATGTTTCATGATGTAGTCATCTTGAATATTACTTTTTTTCTTAATTTGTGCTGTGTTTTGACTGAGCTTTATTTATAATTTGCATGTAGTGCTGGGGGGTTCTATGTGGAAGAATACATTGAATTTAACTGAATATTGTTTCTTGTTTTTACAAGACACACACAAGAAGAAAGGTAAGATGTTATTTTAGTACACTATCAAGTTATTCTTGATTTTCTGCCAAGGATTTTCACTTTCCAAAGAAGTCAGAGGTTGCACTTAATGCAGACATGGCAAGCACATGGAGTGTCTCAAATTAACTAAAAAGTGTCATTAAGTACAGCTTAAAATAGAGAACTATTGCAATATATTCAATGTCATGATATCTTGGGTGCTGTTAAAGACAGTTGTGTGGCTCTCTGAAGTATGAACAGCTGAAACAGCCCCAGATGTTTACATTTAATCATCAACACATCCTTCATTACTGCTTCAAATATACATTCTTCTTCTCTGACCCAAACATTCTAAGCTTGGTCCCATTACTCAAAAATGTGGAATAATTTATGGGCACTGAATGCTTGTGATTCCATAATTGAGAAAGTCTACAGATATTTTTGTTCAGTCTTGCATTGGAGAGTCCAAATAAATTACATAAAAATGTAATATTTAAAAAATGAATGACAATATTCCCTTATTTTAATTATTTGCAGTTCCTTACACTAAAAAATGTTAAATATCTTGTGTTATTAGCTCCCCTCAACAGTGACAGAATTAGAAAAGCAAACATTAAAGCACAAGTGAAGGAATTATTTTCTTCTAATTAAGGAGAATTACTTTCTTCCACAGAGAAGAAGTCATAGTGGCTAATAAGGGCCTGGTTTAGTCAGTGATTATGGAGTATGAGGTGTTAAAAATGAAAAGGAAACAGTCCAAACAAAGCTTGGATTCCAGAGTTAATCCTGTTTAATTAGGCATTACTGGAAGAAGATTTGGGAAAAATAGGGAAAACATTCATTCTTCTTTTTGTGTTCAGCTGAGAACTAATGCCATTTTGTCAAGAGACCAAGGTTTAAATGGTTGGAACCACCAGAAAAGGCAGGGATAGAGACAGTAGGAAGGCAAGATCAGTGCTCTTCTTCTGGATCATGGTTTTCATGGCTGAGGTTTACACCAAAGTGGGCAAGTAGTAGTGCTACATCCAAGTCCTTCTCCATGTTCTTCTCTCTTCCCTCTCCTCTGACTCTACCCTACCTGTAAACCTTTCCTTGTGCCAACTGACTTCAAAGTTCTCCTACTATAAATCAAGTCAGTGACCGGGAATGATTGTGTAAAATGGATTGTTTTGTAGATTTCTATTTGATCTTCTTTTTGTCATGCCTTGCTTATGTGGAGAGAATTGTGGGATAATTTAATGAGTGATGGATGAGCCTTCAGCATCACTTGTTAAAATATTAAAAGTGAATGTACTGTGAATTGGGACAGAACCTACCTAAAATGATTCTCAGCATAGAAAAATTTTGTTTAAAAAAGGAATGTTTGCTTAAAGTGGTCTCTGTGAAAGACTGCTATGCACTAAACTGCCAGGATGGGTTCCATTTCCTTATAACCTTGCACCAGCACAAAAATGGATGGATGACTAATCTCTTTTTTAGGTTTTAAAGTTTTAAATTATAATATCTTATGACCCCAAAAATATGGGTTCAGTTCATCTTCATCTTTTTAATGGATTCTCTCTGTGAACTCCAGTGTTTGTCCCAGTTCACATCTCAAAGACAAATGTGTACAATTATTAGCTAGCTTTAAATGGCTCTTGCATTTGTTAAGGCTGGTTGTCTACCTTGTCACCAAAACTGCTGGATTCTCTCTTTTTGTATGTCAGTATGCATAAAAATTTTCATTAGCTTTGCATGTTTACTACATTTCATTAAAATATTTTCACACACAGTCACAGCATGTAGAGGATGTTTTTGAGGGCCATTTTGAAGTAATGCCCACTGCTAAATATGTTATACACACTTGTTCATTTATATCATAAAATGTTTACTATGTGAGAAATAAATGTACTGAAAAATGAAAGTGAAAGTAAGGAAGGTGCCTGCTTAGCTGGCCCTCATAATAAGGCCAGATAAAATTCTTTGCAATAAAATTAATGCTCACATAATATGTCTGTTAAATTGTCAAAGGCTATTTTTAAGTTCAAGAGCTGGGTTTAGAAGCAGCACATTGTAATTAAAGGCTCCAGTGGAATAAAACCAGCCAACACAGATGTCATCAACTGAGATTGAAGCCATTGCTCTACACTTGTTCATGTGAAGTAACATTGTAATTGAAATCAAGGAGTATCTGTTTGTTTTTTGATTCTTTCAGTAAATTACTGTTTCCTCCTATTCCTCTGTATCAACATTTCTTATCATCTTCTTTGATATTTTAATGCTTATGCATATACACTATGGGTACTAAGCCCTGCTGCCTCACAGGTTCCCTATTCTGTGTTTAAATTCTGGCCTGGTCTTTACTTTTTTTACTTTCCTTATTCATCCAATGTGTGAATGATTTTTTTTTCAGATACTCAGGTTTTCCTTTTATAGATCAATGATGTGAAAGTTGGGTTAAATGATAAATATGTGAATGTGCCTTGTTATCTCAAATGCATTTCAAGATATCTGAAATACATTTTCAAATATCTCAAAATAATTGTGTCTGCATTTCAAGATATCTCAAATGAATTTTCAGATATCTTAAATTGACCTTTCGTGCATTTTAAGATATGTTAAATGCATTTCAAGATATCTCAAGATCATTTCATGTAAAACTGCTTATTATTTCAATGGAACTTCTTGTTTATTGTAAGATATCTTAAAATGTATTTGAGATATCTTGAAATGAGCAGGACGTGATGTTGAGATATTTGAAAATGTATTTGGGATATCTGAAAATCTGCAGTGGGCTGGCACCCTACCCGGGATTTGTTTTCTGCTTTGCGCCCTGTGTTGGCTGGGATTGGCTCCAGCAGACCACTGTGGCCCTGTAGTTAGGATATAGCGGGCTGGATAATGGATGGATGGATATCTGAAAATGAACAGGAAACTGTTTAGAGATATCTGGAAATGTATTTCAGATATCTTAAATTGAATTGTAGATATCTGAAAATGCTATTGAGATATCTTGAAATAATTGAGTGACATTTTAAAGATATCTTAAAATGCATTTTAGATATCTTGAAATACAATTTGATATATCTTGAAATAGACTGTTAAATATCTGAAATGGAGCAGAGACCCATTTTAAGATATCTTGAAATTAATTTTAGATATCTAAAAATGTATTTTAGATATCTCAAACAACAGCGAATTTTAAGTTATCTTAAATGCTTTTTGAGATATCTTAATTATATTTTGAGATATCCCAAAATAACTTCCCACTAATTTTAAGATATCTCAAATTCATTTTGAGATATCTAAAATGCATTTTTAGATATCTCAACATACAGTAACTTCACGCACATTTTAAGATATCTAACATAGATTTTCAGATATCTTAAAATAACTTCCTGTGCATTTTAAGATATCTCAAATACATTATGAGATATCTTAAAATAGACAGGAAGTCCCATTGAAAGAATAGGACATTTTACAGGAAGTGATTTCAAGATATCCCAAAATGTATTTAAGATATCTTGAAATGCACAGGAAGTTATTTCGAGATATCTCAAATTGCATTTGAAATACAGTATCATAAAATACTTTTAAGATATTTTAAAATAGATGCATTTTTAGATATCTGTAATTCAATTTGTGATATCTGAAATGCATTTCCAGATATCTTAAAATTCATTTTGAGATATCTCTAAATGTTAGTTTGGCTTGCCATAAAGATTAGAACAATTATGATGAGAACAGAGCATTGAACCCAACAAGCTTGCCAATCCTATTCACTTACATTCTCCAAAACAACATCAAGTTAAGTTTTGAATGTCACAAAAGTTCTGCTTTCTACCACACTACTTTGTACTTTATTCTTTGTGCCTATGGCTCTTTGTGTGAAGAAAAGCTTTGCAACATTTGTGCAAAATTTCCCACTGTGTACCTGTTTTGATTTTGAAGACGTTATTTTACAGTAACAGCTGGGATCCACTGTAAAAATTCCCTTAATAAAGTTAAACACTTCAATCATGGCACCCTTTAATCTCCATTTGCTCCATATCCTCTGTGTGGCACTGGCTCCCCATGACATTGAACTTAATAAACTGTTTTGGACTTGAATTCTTCACCAAGGTCTTTTCTGTGTTGAATCTGCATATTTTTGTGTCTTTGTGGATTTCTCTCTAAGTACTTTAATTCTCTTTCGAAATTCCCAAAGAAATGTAGGTAAAGTGTATTGTGTATTGTATTGAAAACACCAAATTGTTCCCCTATGACCCTGAATTGTACCTTTAAGAAGGCAAAAATTATCATTATACTAACAAATGGACACCAGTTAATTTTCAGTTGGAATCAAACTTACACTCTACTTGTTATGCTGAGTTCTATTCTGTTTACAGTAAATGATTTTTATTGTATGCACACACTATTAAACAGTAGCACAATGACATGTCAACAAACATAATGTGTTTATGCTTTAATTTCTTTCAAAGTAAACTTCAGAAGAGAATAATTTTGAAATTCTCTTTAATTTTAATTTTTCCTAAAAAAATAAAGCTAGTGATGTCACAGTAAATATAATTTTAAATGCTGTATAGTATACTATTTTAGTGAAAATGTATTTTAGAAAAAAACTGTATAAACTGCACATGCCTGCCGATGTCCTTCTGAAAATATATGATCCATGTTCCAGTGCAGTGCATTGTTAGAGCAAATCAATCTTTGGAATGCATGTTGATCGTAGAGAGTAGATGCTGATGCAGTACACAATTTCAGTCAGGGAGCATGACAAACTTTGAATTGCAATTGCTGGCTCTCATCTCAAAATATGCAACTAGACAACTAAAGGTGATATTACCCAAAAACCCACTGAGTTCTCAGTACAGCCTCAGGTTTACAAAGCATTGCAATCTTGTCTCATTTCGACAGCCAATTCACATGCTGCCTGACATTGCGAATGGTTGTACAATTGTTTCCCAGGTATAGTAGGTTTAGCCACAGTCTTCTTTTGCATTCCTTCATGGTATGACATACACAAGGTATCATAAAGACAAACATCTCTTCTGTGTCCATGGTCCAAGACACTCGTTTTACTTGTTTTATTGTGGTTGCATTTTGTACATAGTAAATCTCAGTGAGTGCTCATTGATTGATAGATCTTGCACACACATGAGCCACCCGCACACATGAATTTAAGACAAAATCCATCCTGCTTGATTTTATTGGGGTAAGTCATATAACAATTTGACAAAGCCACTGGTGGATGTGAAACTCTATGACTGGCTGTCACTGGGGCATGTCCCCAACTTACTGTAAAAGGAGATGCAAAAACATGAAAGCGTTGGGGCGCCACCCTGGTAACCCCAGAAAATTGAAAGTTTGCACAAAACAACAATACACAACAAGTTGTGGAAACATCTTTACAGACGCAAGTTCTAAACAGAACTTACTCCATTATGTCCAAACTGCTTGTCATATTCCTTCCAGGCAGGAAGGGGCGGGTCCAGGAGGGTGGATAACAGAAGTGACGTCATAGGTGGAATGGCTGTCAGTGTTCCGCTTTACAAAGGGAGGAAGAAAGAAAGCATTAGCAAACAGCGGTAACCCTTGGTTCAGCAGGTGACTACCATCACCACGATTATGTCTCCCAAGACTAGTAAATGAAGATTGCAACTGAAAATTGCTTGAAAAGACATTTACTGTGATGGCGACTATGTCCATGCTGCAGGGCTTTCTGTATGAATCTTTTATTATTTCCCTGCAATTGTGTAATCGGGTCATTTTGTATGGCCAACATTTTTATCTGCAAGCATCTTTCCCTTTGAAAATAAGAACTAAATTTATGTGCTCCACGTGAAGATCAATAAGTATCCATTCTTACCAAAGAAAAATTCCTTTGCTAAGTGGTCAATTAAGTCTTTTGATTGTAAGTGTTCATGTTGAAACCAGCTCACTTCACTGTACTCCTACAACAGTCTACCTTGATGAACTTCATCGTCTGCTGCAAAGTACCAGAAAAAGCATTGATGTAACATGTACAGTTCAGCTGTAATGCGAGTTCAGCTTCTGCCCTCCACACAGACTGAGAAAAGCAACACATTTAACCAACTGATCTGGAATGCAACTCCTCATGTTCTTTCTGACTACTCAAGCTTTTAATTGTAAGTGAAGATCTTGTTATGCATTCACACCATTTGAACCCCATTGCACTTTCAAAATATCAGGTTTGGATTAATCTGCTTTAATCTTGTAGTCAAAGCTTAAGCTTTCAAATTTTCTATAACTTTGACTGTATACTGTACTATCTTGGTGTTTGTGTGCAGTTGTGTTTCTTCATCAAGGGGAAGAATAACCCTTAGCCACTTCAGCTTTTTAAAACATCTGATAAAGTTTTCACATTCATGTACATTTTCTGTATCCTTGGTAAGCTAACTGAAGATTTATAAGGCTGTATCTAATATTATTATTATTATTGTTGTTGTTGTTATTATATGAACACATTTATGTTATGCCTGATTCTGCTGGGATACACCCTAAACTGAAATAAGCAGCACATTCAAATACAACAGATAAATTAATGGATTATTACAGAATTTAGCATAAAATTTTCTTTTAATAATTTGGAAGTTATTTAATAGGAGAATAAACTCACAAACATATCACCTTTATGGCAGAGAATTTTTTTTTTCTCAGAAAGGTTATTTGTACATTTATTGATTTGCCTGGACCTGCCTTTCTAAAATCTCAGAGCTCACGCTAACTTCTTTTGTTTAGGTATTAGACACAAAGGCTAACCTTGCTTCAGCATGCCTTCAGCACTGGTCTCCTTTACTTCCTGTAGAAGACCTCGATAAATTTGTGTAAACCTGCCTGTTAGGCTTCTCACCTTTTGCAGTTTAATGTAATCACAGTTGCACTTAAAGAAGAAGAAACGTGAAAACATTATTTTGATTTAAAAGCCATCTAAAGAGCATTTAAGCACTATTCTGACTAGCAAAACATGTAATTTAATTCTTTTAAAAATATATCTGAAACTTATGAAACACCATGACATGTTTTGAAGCAAATGCTTAACTAAAAGTCTTTCTTTCTTTCTTTCTTAGCATCCTTTTCATTCATCATTTTCTTACAAGCAAAATGCATTACTTAAAATTGTAATGGGTTAATTGCTAAGCTTATAATAGATCTCTTAAGAAAACTAAACCTTACTCTTTACGAAAGAACTCCAAAAATGACAAGGATGAGCTTGGGAGGAGAACATGCGTATTATTTTTTCAAATCACAGTCTCTACCCTCGTCATACTTTGTCTGCTTATGTCATTTGGCTCATTTACATAAATGCCTTCACCTAATCCTCTTGCAAAAAAAGTGTCACTTAAGAATATGACATATAATTCTTTATGATAAGCTTCTAAGAAAATGAATGGAAACAAATATATTATGTACAGTTCACTAAATGAAAGAAATGACGTTTACATGAAAGTTATATGAGCACTGCATTGTACAATTTATGATAAGAAAATACAGACAAAATACAAAAACAAATAATAATGAATATATTTTACTGGGTCCTCAAACATTGGAATGATCTGTCTATTAAGGTAACAGGTTCCCAATTTGGTCTCTGTTTTGGTCTAGGTTTAAAATCAATTATTTTGGCATAATGCACCTTTGTTATACCTGCATTTGTCAGTTAAGTACTTGTCTAAAGTAAAATGTTTTCCTATTTACTGTGCCCAAATTAATTTTTAATTAAATGGATTACAGGTATAGATCAAAGGCATTACTGTATACAGTTTGATAAAGGAGAGCAGAACACCATAAAATTTAAATCAATCTGCAGTTTCTCCAGCCCATCAAAATCAGTTGTTTAAAACAGATTATAACATTAAGAGATAATTTAATCCAACTTCAAGGTAATGATGAAGTTTAAGCTTATTTTAATATGTTCACAATACGATTACACCAACAACATTTATTTATATAGCACATTTTCATACAAAAGAATGTAGCTCAAAGTGCTTTACATAATGAAGAATAGAAAAATAAGAGACACAGTAAGAAAATAAAACAAGTCAACATTAATTAACAAAGAATAAGAGTAAGGTCCAATGGCCAGGGGGGACAGAAAAAACAAAAAAAAACTCCAGACGGCCGGAGAAAAAAATAAAATCTGCAGGGATTCCAGGCCATGAGATCGCCCAGTCCCCTCTGGGCAATCTACCTAACATAAATGAAACAGTCCTCTTTGTATTTATGGTTTTCACGGAAGGACTTGATGATGATGATGATGATCACGTGGACTTCTGGCTTTTAGTCCATCAATGCTGGGGCATCATGGTGCTTTGAGTAGGTTTGTGTTGGCGCAGGCCGCCACCACAGAGAAACCGGAAAAAGAAACAAGAGAGAGTAGGGGTCTTACTAGGTAGGTTCTTACTTGCATGTCTCCTACAAACTAGTGTCAATGTTACATATAGAGGCTGTTGGTGGGCACCCCAGAGACCCAAACATCAGACACAATTCAGCCAGACATGAATTCAGGTGAAATAAAATGATATTTTTTACAGAAGTGTATCTTGCAAGAGAGTCCAGAATAAATAGGCAAAAAAATCTCCATTTCCTTTATTCCTCTCTGTCTCAAGTATTGTTCAGTACCTCCTGACTCTGATTTGGAGATGAACAGAGATAGTCCCTTTTTATCTTGAACCTGAGTATATTTCTGGTGCCATCATTGTGTTTGCTGAAAGCACTTCCAGGTCAAATGGAAGCTCACCACAATAAGGAGGTGCATTCATCATATCACTGGCCCCACAAACCCCAATGCCCCCTCACCTCTCCATCCCCATGGTGCCCACGGACCCCGAAACAGCTGGGCTTCCATCAGAGAAATACTGCCACCTGCCGAATTGGTGGACAAATTGTTCCTGAAATCTGTTTGTCCCCTGTCCATAAATTATTGGGTCAACCTGACTGGGACAGGAACATTAATCCAATAATGCTTACCATCCATTATGGCCTCCAAGCAGGTAGGAACTCCTACTCTACCCCAGTTGGAATGCCAGTCCATTCAGTCCAACACTTGCAAAAAATATACTGTGAAGGTTAGGAGATGCCACTGATCCCCAAACCCCAATACATGAACACACAAAACACTTTCAGGTTCATAGAGTTTTTTATTAAACAAATACCTCTTATATAACAACTATATAAGGTGTCTCTCTCTCTCTCTCCTCCCCCTGCACTGCTACTCCTCCAAGGTGAGTGTTGCCTGTCTCCACTTCCAGCTCCAAATCACCTGGACAAGGCAGTGCGGTCCATTTTATGAAGGACTTGGGAGTACTTATGGTCCCAGAGCTTCACCCATTGAATTACTTCTAGGCCACACGGAAGTCCCAAATAGTAGGGAATGTAACTCCTTGCAGGACCCTCTAGCAGCAACCACAGACCGTACAGACCGTAGCAGAACTACAATTCTCGGCATTCCCTGTAGGTATCCAAATGGGTACCGATATCTAGGGCTGCTGCCATCTAGTGTATGGGGGAGACAACAAGCTGAAATTATTGCTCTCCCCTGTCCTTCCATGTTATGGGACGCAGGTCCCAGTATGCTGTCCCTCACAATATATACAGTATATATATATTTACTTACTGCCCTTACACCCTCTGGCATGTAAAGCAGCAACAAAGTTCATCTACAGCTGTCTGTTTTTGGCCATCGTCTCCAGTGTACGCCAAGCATAGTTCATAGCTTTCATCTCGTTCTCCACTGTTCATTGCCAGGTTGTTCTTGCTCTCCCACATTTCTTATGTACTTCTGGTGTACACATGGCCCAACTAATTCTAGCGCCTCTTTATTATGATAGTACCCATGTCCTCTTGTTTACATTGGAGGAGGAGGAGATCATGGTTGGAGATCTTTCTGGGCAAGAAAAATCCTAATATCCCCCTCTACCTTATTGTGTGGAACATTGACATTGACAGCTTGGTTAGGTCATTTGTCGTCATGCACCAGCATTCTGAAACATACAGCAGTGTACACAGGACACAGCTCTTAAACAGTTTTCATTTGGTGTGGATGCTATGCTTGGATGACTGAAGGCATTTCTTGCTTTTCCCAATCTGCTCTTTATGTCCTCACCCATCTCTCCATCTTTGCGGAAGACACTGCCTAGGTAGTTGAACTTCTCTATCCTGGGTAGGTCAGCACCATATAATTTGATTGATGCAGGGAATTACAGACTCAGTGTCATGATCTCTGTTTCCTTTTGGCTCTCTCTCTCAATCCCTTTCTCTTTCTGTACCCTAGGCTTGCTTCACTACTCTGTTCATAGACTGTTGCAATATTCTTCAACATAGTGCCAATTCTTTCTGTTCCTGACACTTTCTCATCAAGGTCATGTAAATCTGGAATCTATTCTTCATCTTGTGGTATAGCGGGTCCACAGCTCCCATTCTAAGGCCAGTTTTAATAAATAATTGTGGCCGAAGTGGTTCCTGAGTAGTTTGTGATGTGGGCATTTCTCACCAAAGTGCACAGGTGAGAAGCAGTCCACATCCGTAATTGTTCCCAGGGGCTGCTGATTGCCACAAGTACCACATTCCCTTTCATAAATAGAAGTGTGAGTCGGTTAAAGAAGGAAAAAAGGAATGAGAAAGAACGGAGATTGTAGGAAGAAAGCAGGAAGCAGTGGAGAGAGGGAGAAAGAGAGAAAGCCAGTGCATGAGAGCGAGCGAGCAAGTTTAGGCTTGCGTGCAGCTGAGCAGGGACCCTGGGTATTGGGACGACACCCAGGAAGCAGACATAGTGGTAGCTCCCGCTAAGTTTATAGTGAAGAGCGGGAGTGACCAGAAGGCGCATGACTCTCCGCGTAAGGCCGTGGAAGGCAGCAGGAGTCGGGACTTGGGGTGTGCATTCCCTAGCGTGGGCGCCCTGGTCACTGTGGAACCTAAGTCGCTGTCTGGAGGAGCCTACCAGAGCCAGGGGTCGGTGAGACGATCCGATCAGCTGAAGCAGGTAGAGAGAAGGTCAGCTGCAGGTAGAGCGACTCCCCTGTTGAAAAGCCCAGATGGGAGAAGCAGGGGAGCCGCCAAGTAAAAAGAAGACACGGGGCTTTGTGTTTTTAAAGGATTGCTTCCTGCAATATTTTAACCTCGTTGTTTTAAAGATTTTTTTCTAATGGATTTTAACCTCCAGTTTTCACTTCTGTTTCTATGGATTATTTATTGACTTTTGAAGCACTGCACTCTATTTAATTTGAACATTGTTTTTGATTATTATTTTAATAAAAGCACTTTGCACTTTTGCACCATCCCCTTGCTATGTTGTGTTAACATTATAGACGGTGTAGGGTTCAAGGGCTCCGTAAAGATAGATGGGAGCGTGGAGGGAACACACATTGTCACACAGCTGTGTGGTAAAGGTGGGTCTTATATCAATGTTTCCCAGCCTTTCTATCATAAAGCATTTGTGAAGCTGTATTGTAGTTCCTCCCTTTCTCAGCTCGAGTTTCACAACTGCTACAACTAGACTGTGTTCACTTTCTATATCTGCTCCTCTAATAACTTTTACATGTTGTAGTGATCTTCTCCATGTGCCATCAATCAACAAATGGTTGATCTGGTTCTTATCTTGTCCATTGGGTTAGTAACATATCATCTTATGGATTTTGCATTGTTAAAAGAGAGTCCTTTCAACAACACAATTGTTCATAGCCCAGAATTCTACAATTCTTTCACCATTTTTTCATTTATTATTCCTCTTCCATGCATGTCCATAATTCTTGTATTATATTTATTGCTGCTTCCAACCTTGGCATTCAATTGTCAGATCACAATATATGTTTTAAAAAGATAGACAAGAAAAAGAAAGTGTTTTGGGGCAACTTGTGGTCAACCCCATATAATTAAAAAAGTTTGAATTAAAAAAAACTATGTGTTAAAGATGCAAAACACATGACTTCTGTATCAGGCAGACTGACTAAGATGGTGGTTCTCCTGTTTATTAGGCATTCTGGAAGGATGAGGTGGGCAGACTCCCGGAAGTGACATCAAAGGTTCTTTCAGTCTTTCTTTCTGCAGAGGAAGGAGAAGAGAGGTCATTATCATGCTGTGCCACCTTATGTCTCGGTAGAGAATTGCCATTAACCAAGCACTTAAGCTGTTTCTCAAGTGCATGCATGTGACTGTACCCTCCCCTTAGCCCGCAAGGTCATAGATGTGAGACAGCACATCAACAATAGCATGGAGAGAACACCAATGATGCAGGACTTTTAACCAAAAAAGCAGCAGGTCCAGGCACCATCTGGTAACACAGGGATTCAACTCCTTGTACAGAGCCATCTGCTGTAAAGATGCATAGTCTATCACTAGGGTGAAGTTGTGCCCCAGGAGGTAGTACTTCAGCTGGTTAATAGCCCATTTAATTGACAGTGCCTCTATCTCCACTACCGTATACCTGGTTTCACAATCCAGTAGTTTTTCCACTCAGACACCTAATGGAGTGTTCAATATCATTGATGCTTTGGCTCAGCACTGCAAGACATTTGTTCGAAGCATTGGTCTGCAAAACAAAAGGCAAGGAATAATCAGGAGTCATTATAAAGGGTGCTGAAGTGAGAGATTTTTTCAAATCACAGAAAGCGGCCTCCGTATTATCATTCCATGACACCATATTAGAAGCCCGTTACTTTGTCAAATCCATTACAGGTTCTGCCCTCTCAGAATGAACCAGTGATAGTACCATGGAAATCCTAAGAAGGCTCAAACATGCCTCTTTTTACCGACGGGGCCAATTCATTATAGCATCATCTTTGGTACATTGTGGACATTCAGCGCTTCTGTCCATCAAGTAACCAAAATATTATGCTTCCGTTAATCCAAAATAACATTTCTTTGGATTTGTTCTGAGTCCGGCTTTGCTTGCTGTCAGATGTATTGCACTGACCAGTTGTATGTAATCCTCCCACGTTTCTGGAATAGATGATGACATCTTCGAGGTAGGTGGCCCTATAGGCTTGGAGGGGATGAAGCACTCTGTCCATCAGATGTTGGAATTGGATGTTGGTGTTCCATGCAAACCAAATGGGAGAACCCTTTACTAATAAAGACCACTTGGGGTAGTGAATTTGGACTTTTCCATTGGAGGAAATTAAAGGAATTTGCCAATACCCTTTTGTCATTTCAAGAGTGGTTAAATACTGAGGCCTTCAAAGTTGCTTGAGGAGTTTGTCCACTCATGGCATTGGATAGGCATACTTTCATATGATATTGGGACCAATACGATGGGACTGGACCATGGATTAAAAGTTTCTTCGATTATACCAAGGTCCACCATGCATCTGATTTCAAGCTCAACCACCGCTAATTTGGCTTTCAAGAGAGAATACAGGTGTTCTCTGACAACAGCCTCTGGCTACGTTCTTCCGTGTCGCTCAATAACCACTTCCAGGACAGAAAAAATAGTTTCCATGATCTCTCATTATTGTTTTGGTATTAAATTAGAACCAAAATTAAGAATATTGGAAGCAAAGAGGGAACAAGGATGAGCAGAGTAGGAATCAAGGTCCCTTTCCTTCCATGACTTCAACAAATTTACATGATAGACTCACTCAGCTGGTCGTCTATTTGGTTGTTTAACCAAAGCCGTTTACCAAGCACACATGTGTGACTATATATATATATATATATATATATATATATATATATATATAGTATATAATGTATATATATATAGAGAGAGAGAGATAAAGCACTCATTAGGTACATCTTCTACTACTAACATTAACTTTAACACAGTTTTTGCTCCAGGGGAAATAGAATGTTAAGTTTATTATTTTCAATGAAAGTCATAATATATACTGGAATCCCCATTTAGCATATTAGTCTTTCAGAGTATAGGATAGAGTGTATACATCCTGAAAACCACAGTTTGTCTGAACACTATTCAATAAGAGGAGCTTGAATGTCATGTTTGGTTTCTGTCACATGTTCTTTCAGGGCAAATGACTGCTTTGAACTGACTACACATGTGACTAACTGAAATACTGATGTCTCTCTCTTTTGTTTATTACTGTGTGGGGATGAAGAGAACACAACAGATAGAAAAAGGTTTGGGGTAGCCACCCCATATACTTGGACGAAGTAGGTGAGAAAAAATATGTGAGAAAAATACTGGTGTCCAAAACAGAACCGAGTAGTACAATGAATATGGCGGTTATATAGGAAGTGATGTCAGAATGTCTGAAAATGGAAGTGATGGCTTTAGGTATTCCTTTGTCTGGTCTGCAGAGGAAATAATAATAATAATAATAATAATAATAATAATAATAATAATAATAATAATAATAATTCTTTGCATTTATATAAGGGAGAAAGGGTTAGAGAACACTGCCATCCCCTGCTCTGGTGTGTAATTACATTTATTCGAGCCATTTAGCTGCCTCCCATGCACACGTGTGTGACAAATGTTATTACAGGCTTTGCCTATAAACAACCCTGAATTTGACAATCAGAATAAATGCAAGAATTTGAGATTGTTTTGAACTGTTAATGTGACTAAATCTGTGAGAGTATGATCGAAAAAAATAATAATCTATTTTATTAATACAAATTAATCACTTTGTATATATAAAAATCCGAATCACCTTGCTTTCAATCAAAAAATAGTCCATACATCCATTTTGTGCATAATCTTTACCCAGTGTACTGCACTGTATCAGGAAAAGGGTTACAATTTAAAATCCATGTTCACCTTATGCAAATTCAGTGCATGCAAAGCCTTAAAAACATTAGCTTGCTTTGTGTTCTTCTTTGCAAAAGAAGACATAATATTGTCATTATTACCAAGAGGCATTTTTTGCAGTTAGTTTGCCTTAGATGTTTTTCTGCTTTTGAATTATGCTTCATTTGTTATCTTGAAGTGATCAGAGGTAACTCTCCCTTCTATGAAAAGCATGTGTCATGCATTCCTCTAAACTGAAAAGTGATTGATGTGCAGAAGTCAGAGTGTGACGAATATGATCTTCTTGTATAATTATTACTATTATTTTTTTAAAGTTCAACAGCTATGGATTACACTGATTATATTATTTGTTTTCTTTAACAGCAAACAACTTCACTTCCCTAAGAGGAGCCCTAGGCACCCTCAGATTTGTAAAGATTGCTATCAGCACTTAACACGTGCAAAGACCCTCATTAAAAACTGTGACATGTTTTGTAGACTTTATGGTTAAATGCTTTACACTATAACTTTGTTTTTAGGATTTTTTTTTACCTTAATTTCCTTGAAAGGCAAATGTTCCCTGTGTTAAATCTGTGCTGCTTGTTAAACAAAGATAAGTGACCAAATCGTTTTTTCCGCTTTTGCATTGGCATAAGCAGGAACAACTGTAATAAGACATGTCATTCAGAAAACACTAAAGAGTAGATATTTTTAGAAATTATTTAATACAATTTTAATTCTGTTTTTTATATCCCACCTTTCTTCCAATGGGAAATTAATGGGAAATAATGTAAAACTTTAACTTATGTGCCGTTGTAGTGCTGTAGTCCTACAGTAAGGAGACCAAAGATTTGAGTTCCAAGTCCTTTTTTTTTTCTAAGGATGCACATTCTCTCCATGTCTGCGTGGATTTTCTTTTGGTGCTCCAGTTTTCTCTCACTGTCGAAAGACATGCAGGTTAGATGAATTGGCAACACAAAAGTGGTCTTAGTATGTGTTTGGTGTGTGGATGTGTGTGTGTGTGTTCACCCTGCGATGGACTGGCACCCAATCCAGGGTTTGTTCCTGCCTTGCGCCCTATGCTACCTGGGTTAGGCTCTGGCCCACTATGGCCCTGAATTGGATCAAGCAGGTCTGAGAATATTGTTATATTAATGAGTTTTAATCACTGCCTTTGTAGAGTTCATGTGTTCTCCTCATATTTACAAGAGTTTTCTTCATACATTTCAAAGACTCCCAGGTTAAATTCACTGCATTAGCCCAGTGTGTGGGCTTGCCCTGGGATGAGATGAGGGTTAGATCCCTGCTTACACAGAATAGGCTTTAAACTGCGACTCTGGATTTAATTAAGGACAATGAGGATTTATAAATTTACAATTCTGTGCATACCATGTGAGTCTGTTTTGAATGAAAGTACTGTAAAAGAAGAAGAAATTAACTTGAACTTAATATAATAGCTCACTGACAGAATCTAATGTGTTCTGGGTTAGTTTTTATTCACTTTTCAGACTTTGCTTAAAACATTGTGCTTGTTTTAAAGTTTCATTCATGCTATCATCAGCTGTGTCTTAAAGAGCAGCAGGTATCCAATGTCATGCTGATCCACACCTATGCTGTCCTAAAGAAGCTGGAAGAATCATGATGAGCAGCGGCACTTCTGTCTTTAAAAGATTAAAAGCAACCATGAATCTGTGACTCAACAACCTTTGTATTCAAGAAGTATTTACCTGCGTAACTATCATTTTATTTATTTATTGGTTAAAAGCAGTTTCTTTTTCTTTTGCACCTTTCCCTACTGTCATATTCACAAGACAGTCATTTGTTTTTCATTTCCACCATACTTAGGAATGTGAATTGCTGCCATTCTTCTTAGCTGATGACAGAAGAGTTTAACTTAGTTTAACCTATTGTTGTATTTAGTTAAGGGCAGTTTCCACCTCCATATATAAAATGATCAGTATACAATGGTAAATGCAGAGTATAGTCTTCAAAGATCAATTATACAGTTTTGAGCTAATAGTTTACTGCCCTTAGTACATTTTTATTACACTGTTGTGTGTTATTTTTATTTTGTTTTGAAAGCACAGTGTCATCAGAAAGTGTTCATACCCCTTCACTTTTTCTCATTTTGCTATATTGCAGCCTAATGCTAAAATCCTTTAAATAATTTGTTTTCCCTCATCAAGCAACATTCAATACTGCAGAATGACATAGATAAAACAAGATTTTAGAAATGTTTGCAAATTTAATAAATTAAAAAGTAAAGGGGTCTGAAGGCACTGCACATAAATTTAAATATTATATGTTAATATTTTTGCATCCTAAAGAAAAAGCATAATTTTTAAAGACAAAGCATGTTTTTATTATTTGGTTTAGTAACAAACTGGTGTAAATAAATATGTAGAATCTGCTCAGAGAAATGGTCCATTTGAAGTTAAACTGAGAGCAGTGGTGCTAGGGTATGGTAAAGGTTTTAAGAAAAAATTCTAGCACTAAAGTAAAGCTAATCTTCTAGGATATGTAGTCTGGAAGTGTAACGTGAACATGGTGCATAATGTTCTGCCAGTAAGCTACATATAAAACATACACCTTTGTTGCGTGACTTGCATTTCTTTTTATCTTGCACTGATTATGTAATCAGAATCTCTTGTTGTAGGAAAACATTGCAAATAGTCTTTAAAGGTGCGTGAGAACTTTTTCCACTTGATCCAATGAATCATTCAACTTACATCAGATAAAGGTGATCAGATTAAGCTTTAGTCATTTTATATAAACATTCATGATAAACTCTGAACAGGAATAACAGAAAGAGTGGGACCCTGATAAGTTTCTTGGCTTTTCTCCAATTGCTATACTAATGTCAAATACCTTACAGTTACATTAAAAACAACATGTGATTGGCAGTTGTGTATAATGTTATGCATAAGCTCAACTTTTGAAAACTTTTCAACACATTATTCTCTTTAGCTCCCTCTTCGGCATCCCTTTTTTATATTTATTGCCTGCTCTACGGCAAATTGTAGAGAGATATAAGTATTTCTTATACATTTTTGACACAGCACTGATCATGTAACATTTCACCAGTTCTTTCTTTCTTTCTTTCTTTCTTTCTTTCTTTCTTTCTTTCTTTCTTTCTTTCTTTCTTTCTTTCTTTCTTTCAATAGGGTGGACCATGATTATTTGTGGGAGGTTCTTAAGGCCTTTGGATTTAAACCTGGCTTTATTTCAAGGGTAAAGATGGTATATAGCGACATTCAAAGTGTTCTGAAGATCATGTGGTGGTCTAAGTGTTCTGTTTAGAGTAGCTCAGAGGATTAGACAGAGCTGCTCTTTGTCAAGGGCGTTGTATTCCCTGGCTACTGAACCCTTGCTAAAGGAATTAACAAAAATAGTGGGAGGATTGTCTGTTCCTTGGTGCCCCTTGCCATTTTGGGCAGTGGCATACACAGATAACAGCATGGTGCTCATTGAAAGCCAAACAGATGTTGATGGCATGGATTCTGGTTTGGATAATTTTCAAAGAGTGTCAATTGGATGATGAAATAGACTGAGATATCACTTAAATTGCCTTCAGGACTCCAGTGGATGAAAAGTTGCCTGAAATATCTTTGAGTTTATCGTAGAGATGACACTTTTCAGGAAAAGAACTGGGAAGGAGTGGTGGACAACGTGAAAAGTTGCTTGACGATTTGGCAATAGCTTTTGCCACAGACCTCATACAGAGGAAGGGTTTTGATTATTAATAAGTAGCATCATCCATGTGACATAAGTTGATGTGTGTTGAACCCTCTCTTGAACATTTATTTAGCATTCAGAAAGAGCTACCAATATATATGAGGTAGTGTGTTCTCGATTTACCTGTTACTTAAGGAGGACAAGGACTTTTTGATATTTGCAGCTGAAGAAAGGCTTTCCGGTTGCAAGCTTTGCAAAAATTTTTGCATCAACTGACAGACCTGTCCTGAAGGCCACTTGCTTGCATCTTCTTATGATGAGTGGGAAACCTACATATTGACAAGACACTTTTTAATGGACAATAGACAGCCGTCAACATCTGTATTTACACCCTTCTACAGCAGTTTACTCAGAGTGTGGAATCTCTATGAGCCTGGTGTTGATTGAAGCTGTTAAAGTCACTTTTGGGTTCTAGAGTACCAAGTCCTGGACCTCAAGATCACAAAGTCTGTCAGAGTTCAATGACTACTAAACAACTCTGGAAAAATTCAGGCCCACTATATAATAGATATGGAAAAGCGGTGCTACGATCAGTCTTGAAGACTCAGATAGCATCTCTGCAAATTATAAAAACGTTTTAAAGTCCCTTCCTTTCAAAGAACCCAGGGCACAATGGGGATTGGATCCTTCATTTAACATTTCATAAAAGGAGTGGAAGGCAGCCATGCAAACAATACACTCTAGCTCCGTTTGTGCAAAGCATTCAATTAGACAACTTAAAATCTGCTATCAAGCTAATTTATATTGATTAAAACTAACCAAAATGTTTCCAGGGCAAGATTCATCCTGTGAATGTTGCAATCTTGCTCTAGCCTCACTGAATGCCCATCAGAGAGCCTTGGCTTCACAATCTATCCTAACCCATTGATAGCTGTTTTGGGTTGGTTCTCAGATGGGCTTAAAGTGGAGAAGGACAAAGAAATGTAATTGCCTTTAGTTCACTACTAGCACATAGACTTATATGGCTCAACTAGAACAATCCCACACCACCACTTTTGAATCAGTTGGTAACTGATGTCCTATACTATTTGAAATTGGAAAAAATGTAATCCTGGCTCAGAGGATCTGTTCAAAACGTTTTTAAAATATGGCAGGATCAAATTAATAACATTTTAGAATAATCTATATCAAGGAAAAGGATACTCATCCTTCCTTGCTGCTTCAAAGATTTGTTCTGTTGGCTGGCTCTCCTCTCTTTCTTTTTGGGGGTGAATTTTGGTTTTGAAAAATGTGATTTGATTGTATGGATTGGTATATGCTTTTAATTAAAATGAATACAATAAAAAAAGATAAACTGCTGCAGGTACATCACTGTGAAAATGGTGGAGACTACATTCACTGAGAACTGCTGCGAAATATCCATGCCATTATTGCTTATTGAAGACTTCCTTGCTGGCAGAGATGAACCTGTGTCAAATGAAGGCTTTCCTGATGTAGCCATCATACCAGCTGTTTTAAAACTCGAGGATACTGAAGTCATGTATGTATGCCATCTACAGCATAGAACAACTTTCTTAGATGATGCAGTGGAAAAAATACTCTACAGAATATGTGTTTGGGCAAATCACTAGAAACTACTGAGCTAAACACCAGAGACACCCTGGAGAAGCAGACTTGGTAGAGGGGGCAGAGACACCAGAGCCACCTTTAAACAAAAGAATGAGCGATTTGCAATGATGTGTGCTCCATTGCATCATTTCTGTTAATTCCTATGTCCCACTGATTGTTTCCTCGGTCACAGACAAATGTCCTTTATGTGGAGAGAGAGAGAGATCATCTTCCACTGCTTTTTTCTTTTCTGCAGTAGACTTAGACCTCTTTTAAATGTTCTTGACTGTTTTTAATGTTCTTAACTTGCCTTTTACTGATTGTTTATTTATTTGTGATGTTACTGGAAATTAGAATAATCAGGAGGAATGTCAGATTGGAAATTTCCTCATTGGCAGGCCAAGCTCGCTGTTTATTTGTCGAGAAAAGAGAAAGTCAAGGCAAATAGACTTGTGAAAGCCAGAGTGTATTTAGAATACAGCAATCCCTCCTCGATCGTGGGGGTTGCGTTCCAGAACCCCCCGCGATAGGTGAAAATCCGAGAAGTAGAAACCATATGTTTGTATGGTTATTTTTATTTATTTTAAGCCCTTAGAAACTCTCCCACACTGTTTATAAATATTCTCCGCAGTTATACAGTAAACCCTCGTTTATCTCGGTTAATCCGCTTCAGACAGATAAATGAATTTCCACGAAGTAGGATTCTTTATTTATAAATCTAATATTTTTACTGTTAGAGCATAGAAAACCTGTTTATGACCTTCTAAATATGTTTTTTAACATTATTACATGAAATAATACCCTTTAGTCAAAAGTTTAAACTGTGCTCCATGACAAGACAGAAATGACAGTTCTTTTTCACAATTTAAAGAATGCAAACATATCTTCCTCTTCAAAGGAGTGTGGGCGTCAGGAGCAGAGAATATCAGAGAGAGAGAGAAAAAAGTAAACAAGCAAAAATCAATAGGGCTGTTTGGCTTTTAAGTATGGGAAGCACCGCGATAAAGCAGCCGCAATGAAGGGATCAATGTGAAGATGGTCTTTCAGCATTTTTTAGAGGCGCCTCCGTATCTTCTAAGCAAACACCCACTGTGCAAACAGCACCTCTGCTCACATCCCCTCCGTCAGGAGCAGAGAATGACAGAGAGAGTGAGAGACACAGAGAAAAGCAAACAATCAAAAATCAATACGGGCTGTTAGATCTTTGAAGAGTGCGAAGCACCGCGGGAAGCATATCTTATATCACTGAGGAGTTTTATTTAATACGTAATACGTGCTCTGATTGGGTAGCTTCTCAGCCTTCCGCCAATAGCGTCCCTTGTTTGAAATCAACTGGGCAAGCAAACTGAGGAATCATGTACCATGAATTAAAAGACCCATTGTCTGCAGAAATCCACAAACCAGCGAAAAATCTGTGATGTATATGTTGATATGCTTACATTTAAAATCCGCGATGGAGTGAAGCTGAGAAAGTCGAAGCGCGATATAGCGAGGAATCACTGTATTAATACAAAATTACCAAAAATGTAAATTATTTTGTGTAAAGATGGTGTATTCATGAGACCATATGTTAACTTGAGGATAATGAGTTGATTTTTCTTATTTGAAATATGAATTAGGTATTGGTTTCTTTTTGGGGTGAGTTGAGTTTTTCTTTATTTTCTGAACTTACAATAATGTCAATGAGTTGTATTTTTTTCTTTCTGGGGAGAGGTCGATTTTTCTTTGGTAATGTAAATTTGTTGATTAATAAACTTCAATTCAAAACTCAAAAACTCATTCTTTCTGTCAGTCACTAGAGGGGCTAAGTAAACCACTAAACATCTTTATCTCTAGCAGAGAACAATACAGTGAAATACTCCACATAGAGTTATTAACAGATGATCCCATTTAACTAATTATGTGACTTCTAATACCAGTTGGCTGCACTAATGAATATTTAGGTGTGTCACATTAAATGGAGTGAATACTTGCATAGTTATTTTGTGTTTTATATCTGTAATTAATTATACCACTTTGCAAATATCTGTTTTCATTTTAACATGAGTTTTTTCTGTTGATTAGTGTAAAAAAAAAAACAAATTAAATTCCCTGTGATTCCATTTACATAAAAATAAAGAGTAAACATTTCCAAGGGGTAAATACTTTTTACAGGCACTGTAGGTTTAAACAGGACTCATGGATGTTGTTATACTTAAGATTTCAAGAAAGAGCTCCAGCTTTGGAAGTCTGTATCAGCAGAGGACAGCACCTTGTACCAGAAATAACCCTGCAATGAAAATGTAAAGGCTTTTCCTTGCCAAGGTGTAAGTAGGCAGTAATGTGGGCAAAGGAGTATAGGTAGCTGAAAGAGAACTCAGATTTCTAATAAGAGAAATTACAGACTGTGAGATAAGAAAATAGTAGGGGAGAGCATTATGAGAGTTGAAAAGGGTTCATTTTGTTTAAATTTTGCAGTTTTTATTTTTGTTTTTATCAGTTATGATTTGGTTTGACAGCAATTCATTCTGATTCATCATCTCTCATTTTTGGAGTTCTTACTGTTGTAATTAATTGTATCAATTGTGACCATACTGGAGTGCCAACGAGCCCCTAACCTCAGGCACAATTCCACCAGCATAGTCCTCAGTTCACAAACAGTGTTTTTAATATACACCATTCTTTTTAAACGCTCTGAAAGGCAAACAATCACAATACCATCCATACAGCCATCTGTCCATCCTTCTTCCTTTACTCCTCTTTATCTCCTCCTTCATTGCTGCCTTCTTCCTCCCAACTCTGACCTGTTAAGTGAGGTAATGTTGCCATTTTATATTTGACCTCCATTGCTAACAGATTACAACCAGTGACCACTTTCAGGCCAGGTTAAAACTCATTATAGAAGTCCTGGAGTCCTTAATGATCCCAACAGGGCAGTGTTCTTGAACTACATATCCCGTGTAGCACTGTGGGTGTCCCAACTGGGGGCAGCCCAAGATGAAACTGACATTTAATGTACTGAGGGACTGACTGTACTTTATACTGCATATCCCTCAATCCATTCATTATTTCCTTAACCATCCTGTCCAACTGTAACAGCCTCCTGGCTGAGTAACTGTTGATCCTAGTCAGGATGCCAGTTCATCCACTATGGCCTTTACACATTATATTCATGATGTTACTGCAGCATGATGTTGTTTGAGTTTTGTCAATCAGCATTTCCATTTGGTGTGTTATTTTCATGGATACCACCATGTTGTTACAGGCTGACTCAAACATGAAGAGTAATGTCAACGCATTGTCTCTATAAAACATGGTGTTTCACACAGACACACAGACCCGCAGCTAAATCTTTGGATCAACAAAAAAAACAACCATTGATAGCCTAGTACTAAGACAACTTGAACAAAACACCAAAAAAAAAACTGTTTAGGTTTTCATGTCTAGATGTAAAATAGGTCGATCAAAGACCATTATATTTTGAGCAGACAACAGATTATATTAATAATAGATCAAAAGTGGTAGCATAAGAAAAATCAGAGAACATGTGGAGAATCAAAAAGGGAGAGATCTAAACATAAAGCTAAGCACTGAGAATGAAAAACCCATTGCAGGTATTTCTAACTGTGACTAAAGAATAATTTTCCTAATTTATTCTAGACTACAATAATTTGTTTAAAGAGAATTCTTTTGCTTGTTTTTCAAAATGTTTAGATGCAAGATGATGCCCATATTTCTTATGTAGTTACCAGACAGAAAGGAGGGAAAAATAATGGCAAAATATTTGAATCATTACAATAGCATAACCAATAACCTTAAAAGCAAAATTAATTTCTAAAAACACAAACTCTTACTTTACATTTACTGACATTAAACTTTACCTACCACAAATCTGCCCAAGCCTGTATGCTGCCCAAATCCCTTTGTAATGATTCAAAGGATTCTAGATTACCTGCTAATTCACCTAGCTTGGTATCATCTGCATACTTAACCAACTTGATACTTATTTTCCTATCCAAATTATTTATGTATTGTGGTGTACAGCCGGGGCTGTTGCCTGGCCAGGATGCTCCTTTAATGGAAGGTCCGGGAGAGAGAGCCTATCCAGAACATTCCTTCCCCCAGAGTGCTAGAGGGCAGCCCCCCTGGCATGCAACAGTGCCACAGGTTTGGAACATGGAAACTCAGCACTGCTGGGGCCCGTTGCCATTGCTGGGGGGTGCCTGTAGAGCTGCCGAGCCCTTAATTGTGGCTCTTCCGCCACACCCGGAAGTGGGTCAGAACTGGATCAACAAACCCCTCGAGCACTTCCGGGTGCCTTATAAAAGAAGCGAGCAGCCACTACTGCAGGAGACAGATTTGGGTGGGAGAAGACAAAGCTTGTGTGGAGGAAGGAGAAAACAGAAAGAAAACAGTTTTGTGCTGTGCTGTGACTGTGTTGTGCTTATGGGATATGAGGGAAGGCATTTCCCACGAGAGAAAAAGAACAAATAAAAAACGTGTGCCCTGAACTTGTGTCCCACTCCTGTCTGTGTCGGGTTTGGGCGGTGGTGCACCCCCTGGTGGTCCACATTACATTAGAAATAGCAGCGGCCCTAGCACTGACCCCTGTGGAACACCACTCTTCATATCAGCCAATTCTGATGAGGTTCTTCACACCATAACCCTCTGTTCCCTGTGTCTGAGCCAATTTTGCACCAATCCACAAACAATACCCTGAATTTACACTTCTTCTCTTGAGAACATTGCGTTTCCCTAGAATCATTCATTCTTTAAGAATTTTATTAAATAAATGAAATTCTTTAATAAAACCTTGGTTTGTTTAACATTATTTTGGAGTGTACAAAGACACCAGGAGGTACGAAATTGTAAACAACAATAGAATATGACAGTATACAATAAACATGAAATGTACCTAACATACATGACATTCTCAAAATGACTGCCAAATCTCTGCATTTAAAATGTTTGCACAAGTGCAGATCAACATTATCAAATTTAGATGTTCAAATATTTAAATGAATTTCAGTTAGCTAAAATTAAAACTAGAAAGATGTTTGAGGCTCTGGTATGGCCTCTTGATATGTAGATATCCTACACCATCTAAAAATATTTCACTCTTAAGCCATCACATTTCTCTCTTTTATGATTCACGCAGCAGTTACTGAGACACTTCTAAAATGTACCCTTATGGTTTTAATAGAATGCTTAGGAAATAATACACTGTCCTTTTCAAAAATCTCTGTAAGTGCCTAGTGTAAACAAACAGGTAACGTTACACTTTAATTGAACAATCAGAAATATTTTTACTGTGCAAAGACAGAAAGGGTTTTGACCACATTATTTCACCTGTGGGAAAAAAAAGATTTCCTATTCAGTTTAGTAATTTAATCTAGTTTCAAACCTGTTTTCCTAGTGCGACTAAAAGGCTGCCTGATTAGTTAGATAGGTCAGCATAAGGATTCAAAACATAAAGAAACAACAATTTAACCAACATTTTAGAATCTTCAGAATGTAGAGAATGACTGGAATGGCAAGAGTTAATTAATATGATAAAAGATGTTTTGCTTATTTTCACCCATATTTTCTATTCAAGGGAAATACTAGCTACTATTGGTGGATTTTAGCTTCAGACTTCAGTGTCTTTTCCTAGCTCAGCACTGCCTTTGTTGCATTTAAATGTTCCCTATTTTTGTACATAAATTTTCATTAGTTACTCAGATTTTCCCTATTCTAAACATGTAAAAGTTAAGTTGATAGGTGACTCTAAGCTGAGTTTGCACAAAATATGTCCTGCAACAGAATTAGAGCTGTCATCCGGAATTCTTAGCTTGTGTCCAATGCCACCTAGGTAATATTCAACTCAAATCTATACTAATAAAAGGCAAAGCCCTCACTCACTCACTCATTCACTCACTCACTCACTCACTCACTCACTGACTCATCACTAATTCTCCAACTTCCCGTGTAGGTAGAAGGCTGAAATTTGGCAGGCTCATTCCTTACAGCTTACTTACAAAAGTTAGGCAGGTTTCATTTCGAAATTCTACGCCTAATGGTCATAACTGGAAGGTATTTTTCTCCATTAACTGTAATGGAGTTGAGCTGAAATGACGTGGGGGGCGGAGTTTCGTGTGACATCATCACGCCTCCCACGTAATCACGTGAACTGACTGTCAACGCAGTGCGTAGAAAACCAGGAAGACCTCCAAAAAGTGCTTAAGAAAACATGCATTATATAATTGAGAAGGCAGCGAAACAATAAGAAGCGAGCGAGTGACATATAATACCATATTCATGAGTGCTGCTACCTCGGAAAGAAAGCAAGGTGTAAACCTAAACTTTAAATTAAGTTCATAGACAGGCTACCGCTGGCGTTTCACATGCCCACAGGTAATGCGGGATACAAGTTTAATGAGAGGACGCAGGATATTAACGAGAGTTTTGATCACTTTGTAACTAAGTTAAAATTGTAGGTGAAGGGGTGTGCTTATGCAAATTCCGAGACTGTGTTTGTGGGGGATTGACAGTTAAGGCGGGTGGGGAGTCACGTCATCATCACCCCCCCCATTTACCTCATTTCGCTCTGAGCTGAGCTCCGCGGCTAACGCCGTCTTCCGAAGCAACTTCGTCAGACTGCCACCAAATACTCACAGAAAAATCCACAAGTTAATACACACGCTGTCTCTAGAGTTTCTCCACACTGAATCCTCCAGGCACTACTTACAAAATGTTACACTAACAATCGCACAGCTGAGAAGCTTCGATGCATGTGCTCCATAACGCATTAAAAAAATAATGCATTTAATCACAGTTTCAATTCCAACCAAAGGGGAACTTCTGTCAATGCATGATTTGCACAGAGACACAGGAGGTCGTAGAAACAAGAAGGATTTTTATTCAAACACTGCAACACATGCGCTTAAATGTGCTCAATGACAAGTCAGAGATGACAGTTCCGCTAGGAGCAGAGAGAGAGAGATAAAAGCAAGCAAACAATCAATTTTCAACTGACGGGCGCTGCACAAGGCTTTTAAGTTAGCGGAGTATAGCGCGAGGTTTGCAGTACGCGTTATAGCGCAAGTGAGGAAGTAATAGTGATGTGTCGTCGCGAGCGAGCGGCTCTAAGTGCCGATGCTTTCAAGTGAACGAGAGCCGATGTCCGTCGAGCAGAGCCGAAACCGGCCGCTCCACATCGGACTAGGATCATACCATTATGTGAAAGAAGGAAGGGGGGCAGACGCTCCGAAGACAGCGAGTGTTGGTACAGGCCAGGTACACAGAGCAACACTGTCGCTCTGTGTATCTGTCGCTGCGACAGACGAGGAGCCAGATTTAAATGCAAGCGCATCGTGAAGAAAAAAGAAGAGTAAAGAAAAGAGTGAAAGCCGAAAAAGAAGCAGCATCTGGCTGCATTTCAGTGATATTGGAGACTGCAAAGCTAAGTGCAGAATATGAAAATATCCGTTAGAGCAGGGTCAACAACAAACCTGCACAGACATATAAGATCCACCCACCCATCCGTGCAACTGGAAGAGACCGTGCCCAACCAATGGGGAACTTCTGTCAATGCATGATTTCGTGGTACATTGATCAGTGCTTCCCAAAACCTCAGTATGTAAAGACGGCGTTGGAATATTTCGGAATATATAATGTAAGCGCTGGAATATATAAAGTCAAATCTTGAATATATAAAGTCAGCGTCGGAATATATTGTCACGCTTGGGTCACAGATTTGCACAGAGACACAGGAGGTCGTAGAAACAAGAAGGATTTTTATTCAAACACTGCAACACATGCGCTTAAACGTGCTCCATGACAAGTCAGAGATGACAGTTCCGCTAGGAGCAGAGAGAGAGATAAAAGCAAGCAATCAATTTTCAACTGACAGGCGCTGCACAAGGCTTTTAAGTTAGCGGAGTATCGCGCGAGGTTTGCATTACGCGTTATAGCGCAAGTCAGAAAGTAAAGAGCAATGTGAGGGTAGTCTGTGTTTCAGGGGTTCTGGTTTGCCCAGGGCGTCTGTATCTTCTTGGGTGCGATCAGCCCTCCAGCTCACACCCTCCCCCTCAGCTTTATTCACATTCCCGTGAATCAAGCGACTCTCTGTACCAGGTTCATTTAGTCGTGATAATACGTCTGCGTTGACGTGTTCAGAACCTGGTCGATGTTTTACTGTGAAACGGTAAGGTTGTAAGCCCAGAAACCATCTCATGAGGTGAGAGTTTGTATCTTTCTGTCGGTATAACCATTGAAGTGGACCATGATCAGTTACCAAAGTGAAGTTTCGTCTCCACAAGTAATAGTGAAGCCCTCCACCTCACAATATAAAGTAAGCGCTGGAATATATAAACACAAAACTTCAATATATAAAGTCATCGTCGGAATATACAAAGTCAGTGCTGGAATATCCATCCATTTTCCAACCTGTTGAATCCGATCACAGGGTCACGGGGATCTGCTGGAGCCAATCCCAGCCAACACTGGGCACAAGGCAGGAACCAATCCTGGGCATGGCACATGCATCATTTTCAAAACATTAACCGAACCGTGTTTTTTTAATTAATTTTTCTGAATACGTTTTTGTTAACTTACTTCAGTTCAGAGTCGTTTCAATCAATATATTTTGACTTTGACTTTATATAATCAGGAATGACTTAATAAATTCCGACGTTGACTTTATATATTCAGGTTTTCACTTTATATATTATATTCCAGCGATGACTTTATATATTCAACTTTTGACTTTATATATTCAGAAACAAGTTTGACTTTATATATACTGACACTGACTTTATATATTCAAGTTTTGGACTTTATATATTCGGCAATGACTTTATATATGCAAGTTTTCACTTTATATATTCTGACGCCGACTTTATATATTCAGAAAATCAATATATTTGCCTGTTTAGCACCCATAGTATATGTGTGTGTGTATATATGTACACATGTGTATATATATATATATATATATATATATATATATATATATATATATATATATGCCAGCAACACTCATGACAATGACAAAACAATTACGTTGTCAATCATGTTACGTTATTATTAAAATGTTTCCTTTTCTTTTTACTTCTCCGCTGCCAAGCGCGGGTATTTTGATATATATAGATATAGATATAGATATAGATATGACAACAACACTCATATCAATGACAAAACAATTACATTAACAATCATGTTACCTTATTTTTAAAATTTTTCCTTTTCTTTTTCATAACTTCTTTTACACACTACTTCTCCGCTGCGAAGCGCGGGTATTCTGCTAGTTAAATAATAAATTACATTCCAAAGAAAGAAAATGTCAATTTTCACTCACAGAATTAACTATTCTAAAAAGTCAAATTTCAACTTAACTTCAGTAGTCAGCTTAACAGTCTGATTCTTAAAACCAAAGGTCCTTAAAGGAGCTAATGTGAGGGGAATGGTACCTTTGAGTGTGGTTTGCTACACTGATGTAAAGGGACAATAAAAATCCATATGAGAACCTGGCTCAGCGAGAAACCAAGATTTAAAACAAATACATTTAGTACTAAAAATCAATTTACATTGGCTGATGACACAGGAACTCAACACTACACCGATCTTTGTAAGGAGAACAGGACGTTGTCAGACTCTTCGATGATGATACCACCCTTGTAGAGAGCTACCTGAAGACGATGTCACACTACATACATTTTCCAGCAATTTTCAATTGTAGTCTTCATTTACATAATCTTAGTGAATTGCAGGCAGTTGGTGAGGTGCTCCCTTGAATCTAGTTGTATAATGTAACATGCCCTGCAATTCACTCCACCTTGGCCATGACTTGCTCAGACAAAATCAAAACCTGCCTGGCTTGTGCACATGAGCGATGACAACAAATGAATGGAATGCCCAGGAAGTACAATGCATTTAATGCAGCAACAAGGAATATGTAACATTGGAGCTTTGGACATCACAAAGAGAAGAGAAGCTCATCTGTTTGATTTCTCATGTTTTACTTACTAGGACTGAATGAAAAAAGAAATAAATGGGCCAAGATTATGGCTGAACATGCAGTACCTGTTAACTCTCTGTACAGCACAGGCTTTGAAAGGCAGCGCTATTGGCTGTTAGAAAAAAACGCAAGCAAAACTGTGTTGGAAGGTCTGCACACATTCAATACAAGTGAAATGGACAGTGATTTTCATCAGTTAAATTGATATGGTCCAGTGACAAGGCTGGCAACCTGAGCTGGCAAACCTGACATACCCCACAACTAGAAGTTGCATAATTTGACATAGGCTTTATGAAAATGCAATAAAGAAAGCTTGTCTGTAGACTTATTTGTAAGATTTTTTTTCTCCCTTTTCTCTCCATATTTGTTATTCACTCTTTCAAGTCAGATTTTTGTGTCCTCACCTAGGTCATACATGCAGGCCCGTCGCGACAAGGCAGGCAAACCAAGCAATTGCTTGGGGCCCCGAGCTGGCCTGGGGCCCCAAGACAACGACTGGTTAAGAATAAAATGCAGCGACAAACTGTGTGAGCGCCCCATTGATAGTGAATGCAGTAAAGTGCAATGACACTGTTATCGGGATCCCCCTCAAGGGGGCCCCCTCGCTGACAGCAGCCAGCCAACCACGCAATCTCTGCTGCCGGCAAAATACAAAACTTCCTCGGCAGTCATGAAGCGGAATTATGCTTCAGGAAGCCAAAAAAGAAAGAAGAGAAAGGAAGAGGAGGATAAGAAAAAACAAGACAGTGGTAAGTGATAAATTACACACATAAAATAGCTCTACTTGTCTTGTACAAATGGTGCAATTTTGCAGCAGGAAGGCTAGCAGAAATATGTACTGTATGGCTATGCTGTGGTTCCTTTGCGTGCGTGGGGCCTCCATGTCCATTTTGCTTGGGGCCCCCAAATTCCTTCAAACGGCCCTGCATACATGAATTGTACTAGGGTGAGCTTAGTCCTCCAGGGTTGTGTTTTCACTAAGGATGTATCATAAACCACATTGGCTTTTACATTTGTATTCCATTTAAATTCAACTAAAATTATATATCGAGCACATCTGTCTTGCTTAATATTGTCCAAAATGTTTCCAGGGCAAGATCCAACCTGCGAACGCTGCAATCAAGTCCCAGCCTCACTGGGTCACATGTTTTGGGCCTGCACCAAATTAACATCATTTTGGACAAAAAAATTAAGTGCCTTTCAGACAGCCTTGGTGTCACAATCCGTCCTAACCCACTAACAGCTGTGTTTGCTGTTCTTCCAGATGGGCTTAAGGTGGAGAAGGACAAACAAACTGTGATTGCCTTCACTACACTATTGGCATGCAGACTTATTTTGCTAAACTGAAAGAATCCTAACTCTCCTGTTTTAAGTCAGTGGGTAACTGATGTTTTATATTATTTGAAATTGGAAAAAATCTAATTCTCAGTTAGAGGATCTTTGCAGAACTTTTTCAAAAGGCCAAAGCAGATGAGTAGTGGGATTGAAATGAGGAATACAGAACACCAGTCGAGCTGCTGCATTCTGGGTGAGCTAGTGAAGTGTGATAGCAGCTGAAGGAAGTCTGGCAAAGAGAGAGTTGCATTAGTCCAGCCGGTAGAGAATGTTGCGTGGCATAAGTAGTGAGGAAGGCTTGAAACCTCTGAATATTATGAATGTTATGAAGAAAGGAATGACAGGACTGAGCCAATAAAGATATATGTTCAATGAATGAGTCCAGACTGATGGTTAAAGGGTGAAACTAAGGATGTCCCAAAAGTTCCAGTTAAAAAAAAACACTTTGTAAAGTTGGCCACTAGTTGAGGAAGAGTACCATCAAAAAAACAAACTAGAAACCCAAATGGCCAAGAACAAATCTTGTGAACAAATTCCCAGTACGGAATCCATAATGTGTGATCATAAACAGAAAAGTGGTTCAAAAATCCAGAAAAATCAAGAAGCCATAACAAAAGCACAGATACCACAAAAACTCTTCATTCCTTAGCACATTCATAATGAACTGGCAGGAACTATGGGAAGCCCTCCCTTAAATAGGGTGGAGGGCCTTTCCTGACTGTGATTGGCAGGTGAAGCTACCCACATAACTAAGGTCACATTCCTTTAAAAATAAACACAAAGAAAAATGCACACAATAAACAGAAGAAACATAAATACAAATAAATTACATGAAATTAGACATTACAAACAAAAAATACACAACTGTAAACCCCAGCCAGGGGGAGTATGCTGCCTGAACCATGACAGAGACACATCTGAGGAAGGAGAATGAGAGGGAAAATACAAGATATCTGGCTTGAAAGGTTAAGACTTTGAATCCATGATGAGATGGCAGACAGACAGCTGGAGATCTAGGCTGAATCCTGTGAGTTGTAAGAGTGACGTGAGAGGAAGATCTGTGCATCATCAGCATAGAGGTGGCCAGAGAAGCCATGAGAAGAAATGATAAATGGACTCAACATTGATCCCTGAGGCACACCTGTTGAACGTTTCTGTGGAGAAGACAAGTAGTTAGACCAGGAGGAACAATAAGAACTGTATGTGAAGTAGAACTTGAATCACTCTAAAACAGAACAGTTACTTCAGAGTTTCTTATGGAAAGAGATAGGTCAGGAATGGTTAACAGTATTAAAAACTAATAAATGGTAAAGAAAGATAAGAACTGATGAGAGAGAAGCAGCTTGAGCAGCACTAAGATAGTGACTGAAAGCAGTGTAGTTTCAGTACAGTGACCCATATTGAAGTGGATCAAGTAGATCATTGTCAGAAAGAAATGTGGAGACTTGTTTGTAGAGTATATATTCTAATGTCTTGGAAAAAATAGCAGAAAGGAGACAGGACAGTAGGTCTCAATGGCAGATTGGATAAAAAAGGGTTTCTTGAAAATACGAATTACATGATACATCTTGAAGAAAGTAGAGAAGATGACAGTGGTCAGTGAAACATTGAAAAGAGGACAGACATAGTGGATCAAGGGTGGAGAGATGGACTGAAGAATATGTGAGGGAATGTGGTCCAGTGTATAGGTGGTAGGTTTGTGGTTACAGAGCTGGTCAGAAATGTCACAGTCATTTAAAGAGAAGAATGACACAGAGGGGAGTCAAAGGATGTTTTTGAGCTCTTGAACTGTTTCTGGATATTGGTGAATTTGTAAGAGAAGAAGGAAGGAAGTACAATCATCAGGATAGAAGGGTGATTGTTTCTGGAGAAGCAGGAGTACATAACAGAGACCTGAAGGTAGACAAGAGGCGGTGGGCCTTTATTTCCATTCATCCATCCATTATCCAACCCGCTATACTGTATCCTAATTAAAGGGTCACGGGGGTCTGCTGGAGCCAGTCCCAGCAAACACAGGGCGCAAGGCAGTAAACAAACCCCAGGCGGGGCGCCAGCCCACCGCAGGGCCTTTGCTTCAGAGGATGTAATTAGTCTTTCAAAAATGATTTCTTTATAGATAGTAGAAACTCATGGAATAAGGCAGGAGAGGTGGATGGTTCTTCTTAGGCCAAGCACTTTAGTCAAGAGCAGTTCCCTGAGAGCAGAACAGACAGAGGAAACCAGCCAGTGCCTGGTAGGAAAGGTACAAGCAGGGCGACAGACAAAAAGACAGCAATTATCAGAAGAGGAAGAGCGGGAAGAAAAGAGAGTGCCTGTTGCAGAATCTATCGTGAACTGGGCAAAGTAATTGGCAGAAGGGAGTGCAGACAGAACACAAAAACAGAAAAAGTGGTAGGACATAGAGAAGAAAGATTTATTTGCATTTTGACAGCTGGAGGTAATGGTGAAGGAGGGGAGAAGGTAGAAAAACAGAAAAGAAAACAGTGGTCTGAGATATGGAAGAGAGTAATGGAATGGAAGGGGAGGGGTTATTGTGTATGAAACTGAGATTAAGTTGATGACCTGTAAAATGTGTTGGAGAGGATGGAAACAGAGAAAAACAGAAAAGAATGAGAGGATGGTAAGGAAACCAGATAGATGGCTGATGGATTCAAGGTTGATGTTGAAGTCTCCTAGAAGGGTAATGGGATCTGAGCATAAGGATATAGAAGAGAGAAAGGAATCGAGTTCATCCAGAATTATCAAAATCAGAATCAAGTTATAGGGAAGGGTTACTAGAACAGCACAAAATTCAAAAAAAGAAAATGAGAAGGTGCTAAGATTATCAGGAGCAGTAAATATCCAGTTGGGAGACAACTGGATCAGTGCCACCATCTCATCCGGAGGCACGTGTATTGTAAGAAAACCTGTAAGAGGAGGAAAGTGCAGCAGGAGTTACAGAGCTGCATGAAGTGATCCACATTTCTGTCAGAGCTTGGAAGTCAGGAGAAAGATGAGAGACATAGGTGGTGATGAAATTATGCTTGTTGCAAGTTGAGCGACAGTTCCACAGTCCTGCAGAAAGGGACTGTGGGAAGAGAAGAAAAAGAGATATCAGATTGGAAGGAGAGGAAACCCATCGGTCTGGGAGGCAGACATGGTAGTGGGAAGAAAAAGTATGAAAAAGGAGTGTAAGGCAGGAAGATATAGCTGGAACAACAAATGTCAGTGATAAATGAGAAATGCAGATAAGCTGAATATTAACCACTATCACTACTTCATTTGAATGATCAATTGACAATTGAAAACTACTTTCATCAAAAGGTATGGACTATGTGACAAAAAAGACTAAGAAAACCAATTGACAAACACTGATTTTAATAGCTGCTTTAAGAGTTAAATCACACTACTGCCAACTAGCCCCACATAACAGGTGATCCGCAACACTGAGCAAGAGTTAGGGTTAGGGCAAAACTACGACCCTCAGTTTTACCTGAACAGGTTGTCAACAATACCTTGCTTTGAAGCTGAAGTAGACACAAAACTAAGAGCAGTAACTAGAGCAAAAGAGCACAAAACTAAGAACAAAATCTAGGATCAGTAATACCACCATAACAACAAAAAATGCACAATTCCCAACTAATTCTCTATCACTAGACACTGTACAAACTTCACCCTAACATTCTTACTCTTACTGACAGATTTTTAAATCAAACAGAATAAAAAATGACATAAGGAGAAAAGTTTAAATGTAATAGTGCCAAATTTAGTATAAATGGAAACCAGGATAGTAGGTATCCAAGAGAGGGTTCACTACAGAATGTAAAGGACCAAGAGTGAAGGTAAAGTGGTAAAGATTAAGATCTGGAAGGGACAGCACTCTCCCATCAGAGTAACACTAGATTAATGTGAAGTTTCTCTTGCCCCCTCATAGAAAATTACATTGGAAAATAGGAGTGATATGATTTCAGGATTATTACCAGTAACAAAGTGAAATGACAAAAAGGGAGAGAGACTAGAGAGATATTTGAAATCTTATAAACTTCACACAGGAAAGGATGTTCATTTTTGAAGAGCTAAACAGGATCTGAAAGATAGCGTAAGATGAGCCCATGAGGAAAGAGAAGACTTAACATTATTAAGAATGCAGCATTAGTTAGACACAACAAACTCAAATACTTAGTTTGAAATACTGATGCTAAGATATCTGAAGGCATTTGTAAGGAGAATGATAGAGGAAAGAGTAAAATTCTGACACAGGAAACTAACAAGGAACAAGAAGGATTTTACCCAATTGATTTTATACCCAGATAAAGCTTTGTAGGTTTTCAATGAATTAAACATGAAAGGGAGATCTGAGGGGAGATTATGAAACAAACCAGAAGAGCATTGGCATGGACAGAAATTATTAAAGAGACACAGGTATAAACTGGAAATAGGTGAAATTAAAATAAAATTATACAGGAAAATAGTTAAAGTTTTCAAGGAGAGATTGAACAATAAAAGTGGTAATATTGATCTTTGCCTGGGGTCTCTGCAAATTCTTAATAGATACACTATATTGGCAAAGGTATTGGGACACCCCTCTAAAACATTGAATTCAGGTGTTCCAATCACTTCCATGGCCCCAGGTGTATAATCTCAAGCACCTAGGCATGCAGACTGCTTCTACAAACATTTGTGAAAGAATGGGTTGCTCTCAGGAGCTCAGTGAATTCAAGCATTGTACCATGATAGGATGCCACCCCTGCAATAAGTCCATTCGTGAAATGTTTTTGCTACTAAATATTCAGTGGTCAACTGTTAGTGGTATTATAACAATGTGGAAGCAATTGGGAATAACAGCAACTCAGCCACAAAGTGGTAGGCCACATAAAATCACAGAGTGGGGACAGCACATGCTGAGGCACACAGTATGCAGAAGTTGACAACTTTCTGCAGAGTCAATAGCTACATACCTCCAAAAGCTCAAGAACAGTATATAGAGAGCTTCGTGGAATGGGTTTCCATGGCTGAGCAGCTGCATCCAAGCCTTCCATCACCAAGTGCAATGCAAAGCGTCAGATGCAGTGGTGTAAAGCACACCGCCACTGAACTCTAGAGCAGTGGAGACGAGTCCTCTGGAGTGATGAATCACGCTTCTCTGTCTGGCAATCTGATGGACGAGTCTGGGTTTGTTGGTTGCCAGGAGAATGGCACTTGCCTGACTGCATTGTGCCAAGTGTAAAGTTTGGTGGAGGGGGGATTATGGTGTGGGGTTATTTTTCAGGGGTTGGGCTTGGCCCCTTAGTTCCAGTGAAAGGAACTCTTAATGCTTCAGCATACAAAGCCATTTTGGACAATTTCTTGCTCTCAGCTTTGTGGGAATAGTTTGGGGATGGCTCCTTTCTGTTCCAACATGACTGCACACCAGTATACAAAGTAAGGTGTATAAAGTGTAATAAGGTGCTATATATGCGCCCGACCCAACACAGATTGAACACGGAGGCACACGTATAAAAGAAATACATTTTTATTTTTCTTCACCTGTGGGGCACGTCTTCCCTGTAATCCCCACAGGCACAACACAGTCCCAAGTGAAACACAAACACACCTCATCACACTCTTCTTTCTTTCTTCAACCACCACTTCTCCTCCTCCTAGGCAACCTTGTCTTCCTCCACCCGACTCTGGCCACTGAGTGGTGGTTGCTGGCTCCTTTTATTGGGTACCCGGAAGTGCTCCAGGTGTTTGATTGCCGACATCCTGCTGCACTTCCAGGTGTGGCGAAACCAGTGCCCAAAAGGGGCCAGCAGCTCCTGCTGCAGCACCACCTGGCAGTGCCTACGGAACCCAACAGGGCTACACCAAACTCCAACCCCCATGAAGCCCTGGGGCACTGCTGCAACCCAGGGAGGCTGCCATCTAGCATCCAGGGGGAGATGTTATGTTTCCTATGCTTGCTGCCCTGGTAAATATGCTGCAGGGGCATCCCGACTGGGCATGGGTCCCGGCCATCTGTCACAAAAGAAATGGATGAGTGAGTTTGGTGTGGAGGAACTTGACTGGCCTACACAGAGCCCTGACCTCAACCCGAAAGAACACTTTTGGCATAAATTAGAGCAGAGATTGTGAGCCAGGCCTTTATGTCCAACATCAGTTCCTGACCTCACAAATGCTCTCCTGTAGGAATGGTCAAAAATTCCCATAAACACACTCCTAAACCTTATGGAAAGCATTTCCAGAAGCACTGAAGCTGTTAAAGCGGCAATATTAAAGCCTAAGAATGGGATGTCATTAAAGTTCATGTGTGAGTAAAGGCAGGCATCCCAATACTTTTTGCAGTATAGTGAATGTCTTAATTAGCAAGGATAAGAGAGGAAGGAGAAGAATAGAATTTTTTATGTTAATTGAATGCGGAATATGCTATAAATATTCCAAGTTCATTTTACAGAAAGCTTATTTGGGATCAAGTGAATATAGTGCTGCAGGTTCTGAAAGGAAAGAAACAATGTCAACATTGTAAATAAGACAGCATATGTTATCTGCTGTGTATATATAACAAATAAATCCAGTCTGTTCTGGATGTATTAGCTTATGGATAAGCCTTTGCAGACAGCCCATTATGAGTTTTGTTAATAACTTAACATTGGAGTTAATCAGTGAGACTGGGTGGTAACTGGAGCAATCAGAGGTGCTTTTAGTCTGTTTGAGAAGGAGTGTAATAAAAGCTGTGTTTATGGAAGAGTTCATGGTAAATTAACCGATAGCAGGTACATCAATCTGAACTGCTAAAAGAAAGGCTAACCAGTGTAGGCTGATTATTGTGAATAAGTCACAACTAACTAATGAAGAAAAACTTGTTCATATCTGCTTGCTGACACCCTTCCACTGATGTCACTCACTCACACTTATACGTATGTGCTAAAGCATCATAAATTTAAACTTACGTCTGTATGTACAGTATGGTATATGCCAACACTCAAGGAAACTGAAATTCACCTTAAGGAAATATTTTTACAAAAGGAAACTCAGTGGCTTGAGAAGAAATATTCTAGAATCATTTAAGGAGAAATTTTGTAATTGTTTTGTAATTTCAATTCAGGAAAGGGTCGTGATATGAATATGTGGTTTAGTAAAAGGGCATACACTGTAGTTTGAGACACGGCACATGGTTGTGTATTAAATGTCTGTACTCTCTTCTGTGCAAATGAGGCAGTCCCATGGTGCTAAAGATGTCTCCTTGACCTCAGTAGCTACTAAGTGGCTGTTCATGTTACCCAAATTGCCTTCACTTTACATTTCAAATTGTTTTTCACAAACTATGCAAAGTTCAGCTGTGCTTCCTGTCTCTTAATGGTTCATAGCATAACTTCTCCGAAGATGAGAAATTTGCTGTAAAATATTCAATATTCAATTAAATAAAATTTTCAATATGTAATATTCAAACTGCCAAGTATGGAAGGCAAGATCATTGACAGTGCAGGAGTCTAAGATGTCACAGATAACATGAATGTGGGTTGAAATGTTGCAACAAAACATGAATGAAGTGTCCATTTTAGGATATCATACTTTCTATGACAAAACTCCATCCTCCCTGCTACTTTTAACAAAACACCACCTGCAACCTGCTCTTTGACAAAACTAATTCTTCCATTCTGCAAAACCTCTCCTCTCCCTCCTACCTCTAATACAAAACATGAAAGCTAGAAGCATTAGAAAGGGGCTCAACAGCTGATAATCATTTTTATGATGAAAACAATCAACCCAACAAACATTTTAGTATTAGAAATTCATTAGGACGAAGAATATTCATCTGGCAATCATTATTTGGGGCGTATTTTTTTTTTTAATTACTTAGACAAAAATACATTTTTGACTGCTGTGAGTGTTAGCACACATGTGCGGGCATTCTGGTTGGGATGAGTTCTGATCCTTTACCAGGAGGCCAGCTTGAAGGAAGAACAAGGAGATAATTTAAATTACATGCTCTCCCGAACTGCTAGATAGCAGCACCCTGGGAGACAGGCCAGTGGACACCCACAGGGCATGCTGAGAGTTGTAGTGCTGTAGAGCAAGCCTGTTGGGATCCTCGGGTTCCACTAGGGGGTGCTGTGAGGAGCTGTGCTCTGGGGGTTTTGGGATTTCTGATGAACCCATAAGTACTTCCATCAGGCTACACCCTGGCACTGGAAGTACTCCTTGGTTTGAGATAAAAAAAAACACCTTTCCACATCCAGTGAGATGGAGTCAGTTGGAAGGAAGGTAAAGCTCACCTGGAGGTGTGGAGGAGAGGAAAAGAAAGAGAGAAGAGGTACTGTGCTAATCAGAAACCCATTGTGAAGAAGTTAGTTTTTAAATTAATCATTTATTTGAACCTGGGACTGTGTCTATGTGGTGGTTTCTGAGGTTGGAGAGGATGCAGCTCCTCTTACTGGTCTCACTGCTAATCACCTTCATTTCCTATATGCTCTCTCTTTGAAAAGACCTGTATTCCAGCACTGTTAGCTCCTATGGTGTTTTGCTTAAATAACTTTAACATATAATTGTATATACTGTTGTTTGTAAATCTAATATCATGTAATTTGTTAAACATTGTCATTTATTTCTAAAAGATTAGAATTTTTTGATTTTTTTATATCATTTTAAATTGGACTGTTCTTTATGTATTTAAATGTTCCATGTCATAGTTATATTTTGGGATGGTATAGGTCAGTGGTGGCACTCGGAGCCCTCTCAGTGGGCATGCGCGCCGTCGCCCGAGTACAGAGTTCGTTACTATAAAGCCAGAGGAATGCGGGGCCGGGCTGCTCCCCTCACCGCTCCCCCTCTTCACGCCAGAGGACTTTTCTCACATCACTCGCCCCTCTGCCCAGCAGCCCAATGGGAGCGCTTCCTTCCTCTCCTGTCTGGGGTAAGGCGGGTGGCACACATGCTGCTTGAGGGTGCGGCACGGACTGCAGCCTTTTGAGTCTGTGATTCCTATGGTGGGGTTGGAGGGGATGTGGTATAGCGGGTTCACAGCTCAAAATTGAAAAGGCCAGTTGTAACAGATAATTGCCGCACTCGCGGCTTAAAGGGGGTTATGGTAGAGTGGCCGGAGCGGTTTCCAGGAGCTTTGTGATGCGGGCAGTCCTCGCTTAAGCGCACAGGTGAGGAGTCGTCCGCATCTGTAATTATTGCCGGAGTTGCTAATGCCACACCTGATCCACGACCCGTAATATATAATGGAAGCTTTGGGGGCGGAGCTTAATAGGGAAGACCTGCGTGAAACACTTGAGAGGATGGAAGGGATGACAAAGGACAGCACAGTTAGTTATGAAAATGAAATCCTTAAAGTGTGGAATTCTCTGCCAAATAATCTTAAGTCAATGAAGGCACTTGAGATTGCTTTCCTTACTTTGTTTGGAACATCTTATGCTGGTGCGCAGCTGTTTTCAGCTTTGAATTAAATCAAATCTGACACCAGAAACAGACTAACAGATGACCTGAGTGCTGCATGTGTTGCTCTCAAGCTTACAAAGTATGAGCCAAGGTTAGACAAATTATCAGCATGCATACAACAGCAAAAAGCACATTCATTGTTCAAAAGCATACCGAATGCAAACTTTTACCTTTCAACAAAAAGTTGTTTGTATCATTGAAAGCTCCGTTATTATGTTTTTCTTTTAAGACAAAAGATGTTAATGTATGAGTTGCTTTTCTAAACTAAAAGCTTAGTAGATAGACAGACAGAGCATCAGTATTGGCAGTTCAGTCCAATTTATCATCCAGCTGCATTCCCAGGTATTTATAGGTCTGTACCCTCTGCACACACTCACCTCTGATGATCACGGGGTCCATGAGGGGCCTGGGCCTCCTAAAATCCACAACTAGCTCCTTGGTTATGCTGGTGTTCAGTTTTAGGTGGTATTCAGGTTAAATTGCAATGTTGGCACTTTGCGATAAATAAGTGGGTTTTGGATTGCAGTTTGGGCACTTGGTTTCTAAATGGTTCGCCATCACTGGTATAGGTTATTAAAAAGTTTTAATCATTTATGAACACTAAGTTAAAATAGAAGTGCTTTTCAAACAAGATTTATCTCATACAGTAGCTAAGTAAGTGATTATAGAAAGCAGTTATTTTGATACTGATAGTTAGCACGCTAATAGAAATCACATTTCACAATGATTGATGGCTGCCATGCCCACTTCTGGTGGAATGAGAGAGTGATTTTGGTGGAGTTTAGTGGGCAGTGATGGCGGGAGAGGAAAGAGGCATAATAGTGCTGGGGGTGGACAGCTTTTAATCAGAAATGGCGCAGGGAGTAGGGAGTTTTGCAGATGGCATTTTTTCAGAGGGAGGAGGATGTTCTTAGATATACACCATAATACAGTTTTACAATCATACCTGCACTGATTTGTTTACATTTATTTTGGGGCTGAAGTGCAGTGGATTAGAACATCCTTAACAAGAACAAGCCACTCGTCCCAACATAGTTAATTACTATTTGTCTAACATATCTAAGGAAATGTTAAGTTAAGGTTGATTACATGTAATTTATTTCCCTCATAATGTAATGTTACTTCTTAATTCTCATTATAATATAATGAAAAACTTAACACCTTCACACTTTTCCTCATAAAGCATATCACTCAGTCCTACGGTAAGTCCAATGGCTCTTCTCTGGACTTCTCTTGTATTGTAATGTACTTATTCTAATGCAATGACCAAACCGCCAAAACATTTTTCAAAATGTGGCCTTATACTTAAGTGCAATTAGTCAGCATAAGTATGAAATTTTATGCCTTAAACTCTACAAAGACTGATTTGTAAACCTGCATCGTATTCACCTTTGTAAACATACAGCAAACCTTCTGGTGGTGGTCATTCATTGTATATTTCTTGTGAATATCAGTCTCACTATAGAAGAAAGGACAACCTGGCTGGATAGTGGAGTCCATGAGATAATAAAAAACAATGATACTGAGATTGATGGGTCTTCTAACTTTACCATAAGGTTATTCAGATCAGGAAGATGAAAGTTTCAAGATAACATAGTTGTATTCACTAATCATGGCACTAGGGAGTGGCAATGTGTTGTATGTTGCAAGTAAGTATGCACATAAGAATTTCATTGTGCACTGTACATGTGACATTATTGAACATATGAATCTATGAGTTCTTTTATACTAAACATTATTATAATACAGATTTTCTACATCCTTTATCTAAAATTTACTATAACTTTAACTTTAACTAGTTAACTTTAATTCAGTACATATCTGCTCAGACCTAAATTTTTCCTTGTTCTTCCATAGGAATTTTCTAATTTACCATCACCAGAAAATTTACTAAAGTTGATTGATGAATTTATATCTTAATCATTTAATTAATTCTAAAAGCAGTGGTCCAGCATTGATGCTTAAAGGTTTAACATTTCCCAGTTCATAAAAAGAACTTTCCAATTGAATTTATTTCCTTCTGGGATTAACCGATTCTGCAGCCATCTGCCCCACTGCCTCTAGCAGTTTAATTTCCCTTCCATTCTTTTTTAAAAGTTAATGTAAATATTGTATACTCTAAAGATATCTGTTGTTTTTATTGCTGCTTCATGAATAGATAAATAACCAAGATAGTAGTATATGGCTTTTGTTTGCTATTATCACCAGTAGGAAAACACCCTGCAGTATGTGAAAACTTACATACTTTCTATACTAACATTAACCCCATTGAATTTATAACTAAAATTTAAAATATTTGGCTTTGCCCAGTGAATTAAATTTACTTTAAGTCACGCACTCCAGCACTGAAAGAAAGGATTTTCCTGTAAGTCAGCACAACAAATGCCAATATTTATCATCACCTCAAGCTGTTTAAATGACTCACAAAAATACAATTATGCAGGTGTCACCTGTAACATAATATGTTTATCTCATGTCTGTCCAATTGAGGCTGTAAAATTATCCATACCTTACAAACGATTCCATATTTATTATTAGAATTATTTTCATTTTTCTGATGCATGGGTTGCTGCCTCATTTTGATTTTGATCTTAAATACCATGCCAAATCATTGTAAAGCGTGTTCTTCTTGTGTTTATGTGGGGTTTTCTCCAGGTATTTAGGTGTTCCTCTCATGTAGAAGTTGGCCAGATGTGAGTGGGTGTGTCTGAGTGGACTCCACATAGACTGGCCCACTATCTAGAGCTGTCTTTCCCCTGCCTTGTCCCCAGTGTTGCCAGGATAAGCAAACCTAAATTAGATCAAGCAGGTTTGAAATTGTTATGCTATGATGGATAGCTTTATCCAGAATAACAAAAAATGTGTTTTTAAAAACAAATCTAAATTCATAGAATGCATTAGATTTCCTAGACAGACAGTGCAAATGTATCTGCCACATGAAAATAACAAACATTGGTCAAGATCAGAAAGTCTGTCCCTGTAATTAACCTCAAATTTGGACTGCCAAAGAGACAAAAATGTAATACATCACCGATAATTTCACAATATTAGCAAAGATGAAAACTTTTTTTTTAAATGTTTATTATATTTTATTTTTTCCTTTTTTTTGTCATTTCAGACTTTTAGCTGCACCATACATCACTTGGTAAGGTTCCCTATGTGTTTGCTCTGTAATGCTACATGGGGTGTCATCATGTGGTTTGGAGGCCATCTTATTAAAGAGGGAGCAACATGTTCAGTAATTGTCTGCACTTCATTTTGATAATCACTACAACAATATTTCTATACTGGATATTTTCTTTTACTCAATGGTTTGCTCAAGGTTGGTTGTGGTGGTGTGAAATACTATAGTGTGTCCTACCCAAAGAGAAACAATAAAGAAACAGGTTGTGATGGCTGTGTAAATGCTTCCCTTTCAAACAGGAAATCAGGGTTCAATTTCTGCTCATAAGATTTATGGTACGACTTCCCTCAATATTGTTATTATGGTTTCAATCCACCCCAGCTGAAGCCATATGGACACCACAGTTATTTATTGCACTTTGGGGTCATAAGCATAAACTCTCACCATTACACTATCATCATAGCCAGACTGGCATTTTTTTCTCACACTTGTAAAAACAGTTCATATTTTAAATTACACCATCACATTGTTAACTTACTCTAAGGGTCACATCTTACTACAAGCTAATGAAGAGTGGAATCAACATGTGTCTAGAAAAGGGAAAAAACTGAAGGTCATTCCTATGTTGAAATAGGAAGATAAGGTTAGAGACACAATGCTTTTGCTTTGTAGCCTTCATCAGGTGAGATACTACACTAAACAGATTCCTCGTTACTATTTGTTATTGAACACTTCCACTGATTTTCACACAGAGAAACCCTGAAACTAGCTTTGTGAGTTATAGACAGATATCCCTATTCCTGGCTTTATTCACAATTGCATTTATTCTTACTCAGTTAAATAGTCTTGGGCATGGAGAATATCTTCAAAGCTAAGTTATTATAGTACATGTAACACATATTGGTGATAAAAAAAACTGGAATTATTTTCTTATGTGTATTTCTCCTGTCTCTAAATGACATTGAATAAAGAATTTCTGATTTGTACCATGCTCAGAACAATCAAAAGTTTTAACAAGTAAAGAATGCATACAGAGCCCGAATAGCATCACACACAAAAGGCGGTGAAAGACCACTTTTGAGTAAAAAGGCAATACATTAATTTATCAGTGATATTTATATTTCACATTGCTTTTAATCTTTACATTTGATAGTGGTTGTTATAAACTCATAACTGAAAAAAGAAAACTTTTTTTATTAATATATTAATTGGAATAAGTTGTAATGAATGTATATTATATGTTTAACCCTGATTTGTCTGGATCGTAAAGGAGAGAATGTGGTTAACCTAATACAACAAACTTTACCAAGCTGCATTTGTTCTTGGAAAGAACTGAGGCTACATTTAAAATTCAGTGATTTTATCAAACACAAGAAGAATATAATGCAAGAAGTAATTTTACAAAACTCATAAAAATGAGATGGACGATTTTTAGACTATGGGATTGTGGAAGGCAAATAAGGATGCTAAGAACCAAAGAAAAGTTGAAGTGCCAACCAGGTCACACCATTTACTGCCAATGTCAAAGTGAACAAAAATGAATGAGCAGTGGAACAACAGAAAACAGGTGCAAAATCTGCCTCTTAAGCCTCAACAGCTTCTCTAAATTATTACTTTGTATTTGTATTTTACTTTGTGAAATATAATTCATTCTCACCTAAACTTTTAGTTTTCAATCTACAGATATGGTTGAAGTAAATTCCACTGTTTGTTTGGTTCCCAGCAAAGGATGCTTCATTATATTAGAACATTAGAAAAATTCAGACAACAATAGACCAACAAGCTCACCAGTCCTATCCACTTACTTCCTCCAAAATAACATCATGACGAATTTTGAAGGTCCCTAAAGTTGTAGTGGCTACCACATTACTTGGTAGCTTACACCATCCATCTAAGGTTCTCCATTGTTAACACTAGAATTACCAGAGCCTATGAGAAAACTCATAAATCCGGCCCACCTTAAATCCATTCTCACCTCTCCATCAGTGTCTTTTGTCCTGTAAATGTGTCGATAAGCAGCAAGCAGCCTGGTATCCCATCCCCCCGCCCATTGCCGCAATTCAAATCGCAAAGAAGTTTCTCAGTGCTCAGTGTTTATCTTGAAGTGAAGTGCTGGAGCTTTATAGGGTAAAAAAGTACATTGTCATTTGGAATAGATACATTTCATTTGTGTTCAGTGCCATCAACAATCTCTGTAAAAACGTTAACACGGAAACTTTTTTATGTTTTACTAATAATTGACAAAATGTAGACATGAAATGTATAATGTGTGAAGCCTGAAATACAAATAGGAATTATAAACACTTTCACAAAAAATATAAGTATAACAAAACAAGTGCACTTTTATTCAAGAATTTAACCGAAGAAAAAAGAAAGCAGGTTATGGTAGGCGGTTGATACGACAGTTTGCGTGGTGCAATGCTAAGAACTGTTGCCTTCCAATCAAGAGATTGTGGTTTCGATATCAGCTGCTTCCCAAATTTACTATTTTGAGTAGTGAGCTGCTCTTATTGTTTATATCATACAATAAAAACATACATTTGATTTGCATCTGTAAATTTATAGTACTTGTCATTTATAGTACAAGTTTTTTTTTTCAGTTTTATTCTCTCACTCACGTTCAAGCTTCCACAATAACCCACACCCCCCCCTGCGTTAACCAGGAAGTCTTGTCTCGCTCATTCAGCATCAACGTGTTTCGCTGTGTAAAGAGTTAACTTTTGTTCTCTTTTGTGTTTATCTTTGTGCATAGTCAAGCCCTTCGTTATGTCTTCAAAGAGATCTGCTCCTGCTACTGCTTCAGGGGCCGTGCCCAAGCGCCAACGGAAGATGCTAACGATTGCCGAAAAAAGGTAAAAGTTTTGGATATGTTGAAGGAAGGGAACAGCTACATCGGTGCAGGATGCCATTACAGCATCAATGAGTCCACGATTCTTTTTATTTAAAAAGGAGGAAAAGAATATAAGATCTACGGCCACTGTGTCCTTTAACCAGGGCGCAAAACAAGTTGTAAGTAGATGTAATAAGGCGGTAGTCCAAATGGAATCTGCTTTAGGGATTTGGATTGAAGACTGCCAGAAGAAGAACAACAGCGGTGCTACACAATCGCCTGAAGAGGCTCCTTTAGAAGAGCTGTAACGCTCTCCTTTGTTGTTCCGTAAAATTAAACTCATCATTATCGGACAAGTCGTCGTGTCAGTGTTGGTGAGTAACCATAATTTTCTACGTACAGTACTTATTACATGTAAATAATTTAGTGTCACTGTACACACTTTTTACTGTATACAATTTTTCTTGCATTGTACGTATTTATTGCTGGTGGCCTGTCTGTCGTAATGGCTGTAACATATGTGATATCGGAGACGCTCGATATCTTTAAAATAATATTTGAGTTTTACTGTATATAAACAGTGTGTTTACATACATAATTTCAACGAATCTTACCTAATTTCTAAGAGAATACAAAGGGTTTATGCTGTACAGTATAATTGTGCAGGAAATGTTTATATTAGTGTGGGAGAGTTTATAAGGGCTTAAAATATATAAAAATAACCATATGAACATATGGTTTTTACTTCACGGATTTTCACCTTTCGCGGGGGGTTCTGTAACACAACCCCCGCGATTGAGGAGGGATTACTGTATACTATGGCCACTTAACCCTAAAAGTCCAATCACCTCTACTCCCTCAACTCTTTTCTTGTTATTGCAAAATACTAAATCTAGAGAATCTTACCCCCATGTTGGTACTTTAACATACTGTTTTAAAAAAGTCACTGATTACATCTATAAACTGCTGCTGTTTTACTTCACAATTTGCAAAGTTATCCCAGTTAATATTCATGACTATAATATTTCCCTGTAAGTTTTCCTTTGTAATATTATTAAAGAGATGTACATTGAAATTACTATCTGCATTGGTAAGGGGGGGCTATAGCACTCTCCTTAAAATAAAGCCTCTTTCCTTAATGATTTCCACACGTTACAGACATCATCACTAAAATGGGTCTCATCATCCAGCTGAAGACTTGCAATTAAATTCTGTTTTACATAAACAGCAACCCTTCCTCCGTCTATCCTCCCTAAAAAATCTGTACCCATCTGTTTTATACTCATACCCATCTTTGTTATTTAGCCAAGTTTCTGTTATTGCTATGATATCATAGTTGTGCTCCGCTACATACAACTCCAGGTCCAAGTTATTTTATTTTTGATACTTCTAGCGTTAAGGCAAACTGTTTATTAAATGTGTTACTTATTTTACTTTTGCAATTAAACTTTGATTTTGAATTTATGTTGCCATACATATTTGTTTTTACACTATTGTTCAGCCCCTCGTGTACAGTTCTAAGCCTGGCTTGTCTTAAACTTCATGACCCCCGCCCCCCAAGCAATCCTCACCTGACCTACTCATACGCTTCTCCATAATGGAAACCATTGATGCAGAACAGGTTCCTTTGATAAAGAAGTCCCAGTGCCCCATTAACCTATACTCTTCTATTCTATGCCAAGATCTGAGCCACACGTTAAACCTTCTAATCTCCTTAATCCTACCTGTACTGGCCCAGGCGGGGCAAAGGCAGAAATTCAGAGGAGACTACCTTGTCAGTTCTGCTCCTCAGACTGGCACCTAACTCTTTACATTTGGATTGCATAACTGGCAGCCTGCCCTTATTTATGTAATTTGTTCCAACATGGACATCCACCCCTGGTCTGGCCAAAGGCCTATCCATCCTTCCAGGGAGGTCTCCTATCTGTGCACCCAGAAGGCAACACACTGTCTCTGGAACAAAACTTTACTTTCAATTTCTTTTTTGATTGAGTACCCCACTATCACAAAGTCTCTGTTTCTCCTGACTGATTTTGAGATGGCCTGCTGGGGTTCCTCATGCTTGCCTACTACGCCATCCAGCTCCGTAAGGACCTGAAAATGGTCTGACATTTTTAATTGTGGGGTTGATGGCCATAGGCAGTTTGCTTCCTTTGACTTGCACAACTGTGACTGTGACCAGCCTTTATGTGTCTGATGTGGAGTCTCCTCCAGCATCACCTTAGAGGTGCACACTGTCTTTTCTATCTACTGTACTACAACACAGGGAAGCCAACTCCTCCTTCAGTTCAGTGACCCTGTGATTGAGGTAGTGGTTCTGCTGGCATCTCCTTCAGACATAACCTTCAAGGAGGACTGACTCCTGAGCCATTCTCCAGAAAGTCTAACATTCAATAGGACTTGCATTACATTGGCCTCATTTGTAAAATTTAGCTTTGGCTTATTACACTGATCAAATCTTTTTATTAAATTTAAATTATTTAACTTAAATTATTAAAATTAACAAATGAATAAATTAAAGGACTACTGTAGTTATTTAACTAACACCTTCTGTCCCCATAAGCTCTTGTAATACTCTCCCCCTTGAATGACTGTCGAATGACTGCTGTGTTTTCCTTTGAAGTTATTAATTTTACTTTTTCCTTGTCTGTTTTCCTAACTTTGTTCCTCACTTATTACTCCCGTACTTTGAAGCTCTCCACTTATACAGTTTAATAAACCCTTTCACTGTTGTCCTCTTAGTCATGCTAACTTTCCTAACTGCTAAGAACTGTTCCATCAAGCAAAAATTTTTTAAGAAAGCTCACTTACTGAATGTTTGCTGCTAGTTATTCCCCTCTCATAACCACTTTGAAGTCAGCCACATACCTGTACTTAAAATAAATGTTTTCTTCCCCAAGGATGTGCCAGATTAAACATATAACTCTGATGAGCCAATCAGGGACTGCTGGTCTGCCTGGGACACAATGGGAGAGAGTTATAACTGGACCCTTCTCTAATCCAGCTACATACTGTACAATTGCTTTCTTGCGACCAAAGTCAAAATTAATATAAGACTAGAATGCTAGATCACCGTTTAATCAGTCATTTCCGTTTCCATGATACATTTGTATCCAAACAGGGCTTAGCTTTAGGATGCTGACATTTAGGCTGTATTACTTTTACATTTAGATGTATTCACTTAGCAGACACCTTTATCAAAAGTAACTTACAAATGAATTCATTTAAGTACACAGTACTGTGAAAGGTAGGAGGCTGCCTCTGGCAAAATATTAGGACATTTTAATGTATTTCACTCTCCTGGTAAATAACAGAAAAACTTGCCTTTGACAAAATATATTGCAAAATAAAGGAACGACTATACCCTAATTATAAGAGTAGTACACAAATACCTGCCAAGCCTTTGGTTGCATAATAATATATATATGAAATGGCTTTTGCATCAGTGTTTATCAGATTAGTAAGAGCACAGAGTTGCATACAGGAGATACTGAAAGTGGGTGGAAAATCCCAACCTCCCTGCAATGTCTTTAAATGTCTAAATCCTTAATTAGTTATTATTTATTATTTCCTTTATGTAAATTCTTAATAATAAACATACAGTACTATGATCAATTTCCTTCTGTATGTTGCTTTAAAAATGCACAGATTTAGTGATTTTTCAGAGTTTTTGGAGTTATTGGAAAAACAAACATGACAGAAAAAATGTTTGAGGTTCAGTTTTTCTGATCTACTGTTTTTGTTTTATTTTTGATGAGAATATAACCAATACTCCAACAATACTTTAAACTTTCTGAAAAGACAGAATAGCAATTTAACAATTCATTAAGTTACTGAATCTACTTTCTGGGTTTCTGGTGAAATAGAAATTTATTGGTATTCATGGATTCATCAATTCATTAACTGTCAACAATTAATTTGTATATAAACTTTAAGCACTGCAGAAACTTAAAAAAAATAATAATATAATTTTTAAAAAATGCCAAATAATGTGCAGCAACTTGCAGAACTGTTTGTTGAATATCATGCAATATGTACAGAGAAATAAATATGTAAATCTAGATTTTCTTATACCTAAATTGACTGAAAGCGCCCAAATACTAAATCAACGGAAAGGTATCATTTATTGCCAAAACAATGTCTGTTGCATATAAATATGATTTTAGTGAAGCTCATAAAAATAAAACATGAATAAAAATATGCAACTTTAGCTCAATGCCAGTCATTTTTCCCAACAGCCTACAAACAAACAATTTAACAAAAATGTATCTGCAATATTCATATTCTTGTAAACAACTCTTAAAGTCAAGATGACTGCTAGTGAGTAGGTAATGCATTGACCTAATCGTTTCTCCCCAACCACATGTATCAGCCATACGCACACAGGCAATAAGATCCTGATGAGAATGATGTGCCAAGGGTCTGTGTGGGATGAAAAGCAGGCAGCTCCAAACTGTGAGAGGTGGAACTTCTGAGACACAGGTGTCTAATCATGTCCCAGAAAAAAGTAAAGAAGGGAGAAAGCTGGCTGCTTTGTTCAAATCTGTTGCTGTGAAGTCATGTTGGGGCCAACGTTCATCCAGAGAATACAAAAGAATCAGAGACGGGAGAAGATGTTGCTGTGATTATTGTCACTGAAGATATATAAGCATCTGTGATTGACAGTCCAATTAGGAGGCAATGGAACTCACGACTGGGACCAACAGCTGAGAAGAGATATGGAGTTAGCAGTAGCAGATGAAATCCTGATGGAAAGTCAAAAAGGTATTAATGATACCCCCGGGCCATTATCACTAGAGTATATTAAAGTACTGGACAGAGAGCTCTAGTGCCACAACACTGCAGAATTAATTGGGCTGCATTTTCTGAGGCCAGAACAGTGGAGATGTTAATAAGACAACAAAGAGCTCTGAGGCCACAACTCCAGAGCTAGGGGATGGTGCCTCCCATGGCCACAATATTGGCAGAGTGTACATACTTGTAAATAGATTAAGTCATAAATAAATGACCCAAGTGGCCTTTACACTTCCTTGTGTGTGTGTATTCCTTTCCTCTATGTGCTCTCATGGGGTCAAAGCAATAAATTATGAAATATATTAGTCCTATTCCCGATTGACCTTAATTGTTTATCAGACAGAAGTGTAGTGATCAGTTAATAAAAATGCTGTGATGGGTCAGATGGGATCTTAGTGCCTTTACATTTTGGTTAGCAAAAGCAGAGTGAATCCACAAAAGGGAGATGTTAGAATCTCGGTAACCATTCTTTTTTTCTCACTTCCTGTTCTCAGAGATATTCCTATACTAAACTAAAAAAGAGAAGGTCTAAACACTCTTAATAACATAACTTTGTAAAATTATCATTGTTTCCTTGACATTCTTAAGTAGTTTAACTGTCTCAGAAAGAACAGCATATTGTGAAGTTTCTTGACCCTAATGGATGTGCAGACCTGCCATGTCAGAATGCTGGGAATGATTGTGTTCAGAAAACTGAAACTCATTGTACAACCCGGTCATTACTGTTTAAAGGTGACTGGGAGCTTTGCCTCGCTTGCAGTACACTGCTAACTCTTTCACTCCTTTGACATTTAATTGCTAATTATTTAAACAATTTTGACCAGTTTAGTTAACTCATTGCTGTATGCAGAGTACTCACATTTTGGGATGAGGCAGAAAAGAATCTTGAATGTCCTATGATAAGGCTAGCTCCAGGTCCAAGTTTTTTTTTATTTTTGATACTTCTAGCATTAAGGCAAGCTATTTATTAAATGTGTTACTTATTTTACTTTTGCAATTAAACTTTGATTTTGAATTTTCGTTGCCATACATATTTGTTTTTACACTATTGTTCAGCCCCTCATTTACAGTTCTAAGCATGGCTTGTCTTAAACCCCATGAGACAGCACCCCCAAGTAATCCTCACCTGACCTACTCATACGCTTCCCCATAATGGAAACCATTGATGCAGAACAGGTTCCTTTGAAAAGGAGTCCCAGTGCCCCATTAACCTATACCCTTCTACCTGGAAACATTAGAGGAGAAACAGCCTACAAATATTTAATCTGATCTTTGATTTACTGCATGTCCACTGTAGTGCAGACAAATTACAATAATTTTGTCAGATTATAATGAAAGTCTGACATAGAGTTTGTTATTGGTAACGTGACATTCATTTTAAGTTTAATTACAAGGTCAGGAAAAATAATTAACAATTACCCGTGAAAAAGCACATTTCCTGGTAAATAGTTTGTGCGTTTGGAATGATCTTTTGGCAGGTCTATTCTGTAGACTTAACAAGTATTCCAACATTCTAAAACTGAAAATAAATTTAAATAATATGCCACAAACACAAAACTTATAATTATGTGTATTACAACAAAAATCATTATTCTGTCCCAAAAAAATTATATAATATAGTAAAGTCAAACATAGTTATTAAAAATAAATAAACAAGTGTTATAACCTGTTTCTTAGAAGTAAATACAACTTACTGACAACATTTCATACTTGTTTATATGGCATTGCTGTTTTTTTTTTTCTTTGTTTTGTTTTGGCCCCTACATTATTTCACTCACATTTGAACTTTTCTGGTTGCATGTCATGCATATATGACAATAACATTTTGCTGTGTTTCTTGTGGTAATCAGCTCCAGTCAGGTACATCTGCCTTTTGATGTCTCAGGACAGACTGTCACGCCATTACAGATAAGGATCAATGGCATCAGGTTTCACAATTGGAACAAATTAAGTTCTCCAGTGCACATTAGTCCCTCAGCAAACAGTTGTGTCTGCTGATAACATTAGTAATGATATATTTGCTTAGTGAGAAAGGACAAATGGGTTAATCAAGAAGTGCTAGCAATTTATTATGCATTATCTGTGGAATAGGCTTGTTCAGGAAGTTGCAGGAATCTATACAATTGCACAGAAGCCGAAAGGAGATGAAAATCTTTGAGGAAGTAGCACTGTCATAAATAATTATTTTTAAATAATTAATATTCTATTACAAAAAAAAATCAGAAAAATTGATTTGTTTATCAATGGGAAAGTCACTGTATAAATAAAATAATTGCATTCGTAAGGTTAAATCTTTACCTTTTCCTCTCTCTTTTTTTTTGATTAGTATTGGATATGTCCAGTTCAACTGTCCCTTTTCAAAATCTTCTCTCTCAGTTACAGGATCACAAACAGATGAAATTTATCATGATAGCACCAGGCACAAGGCACAAAATAACTCTGGATAGTGTATCTTGCCCATGAACTGCCAGAATAGGGTGAAAAGGTAAAGACCCTATTACTCTATTAAATACCTCCTCAGACTGTAAAAGAACAGTTGTATTATAAGGTAAGAAAAAAAAGACGAATGCATCATTTGTAAAAATTCTGTAACGTCAGAAAATACACTAGCTACATTTTCAAAATGGCTTTAGAGGGCAAAAACAATGCTTTGTAGGATGCACATGGGATGGGACAGGCATCCTGGCAGGAAGTTAGGAAGATCACTTACCCGGAAGGGAGGCCCCGAAAGTACTGAAAGGTATCCCAGCCAAGACAGGGAAGTAGGTCATACCTGGACAAGGCTGCCCTAAGGGATGGATGGACATCCCAACCAGAAGGAATTATACCCGGGCAGAAAGCCCAAATAAATGGACAAGTGTCCCGACTGGGCATGTACTAAATACCTTCCCTGGCTGGGATAAAACAAGAAGACAGGGAAAGACTGTTGCAGAGGAATATTTAATTCCCCCAGTCACTAGATGTCAGCAGCCCTCCATTCAGGAACCAGTAGGTAATGTCGGGAGTTGTAGTCTGGCAACACAGCCTTGCTGGGGTTCATGGGTGCCGGAAGGGTACGGTACAGGGAGATGCGATCCCCAGTATATGGAGCTTCCATATGACCTGGAATAACTTCCGTCAGGCAACACCCCTGGCACTGGAAGGACTCCTGGGTCCCCAATAAAAGGGACCACACTCCCTTGTCCAGGGGAGTCAGAGCTGGGAGGAAGGGAGGCAGGCAAAACTCGACTGGAGGAGGGCAGTGTGGTGGTGAGAGGAGAGGAAAAGAATTATGAGGAGAAGTGAATTATAGAGAGAGATTACTTGTGCGTTTGTCAACTTTTTGGAGGTATTGTGTTAATAAATCATCTATTATTTGAACCCAGGACTGTGCTTGTGTAATTGTGTTGGAGTTTGGGGCTCACTGATGGCCAGGTTCCTTCACAATCAATTCAAGCAGTATCAAGCACAAGGCTAAGAATGACCAAAGACAGGGTGCAGTCTCACACGCAAAACACATACACATGCACACACACACCTCGACTTACACCAGGACACTTTAGAGTGACCAATTAACATAACATGCATATTTTTGTGATGTGGGATGAAAACTGAAAAACCCAGAAAAAAAAATCAAAGGGACACATAAAGAGAAAATGCAGACTCCACACAGACAATGACCAGGCTGGGATATGATAAAAATTTGTAAGGTAATAAGGCTAAGAAATACTTTTGATAAAGATTAAATTTAATTATTTCTAACTTCCCTACAATTAGAGGTGACTGATAGCAAAATCTGAAATATATTATATTGTAATATATAGGGATGGAAAGTTTAGACGATATATATTTAGGCTCAGATTTCATGTTACATTCCCTGTGTCCCCACAAAAAGTAGAAAAATGTGCAAAAGTGGGAGCATGTGTAAAAGAATGTAGTTATAAAAAGGATCAAAATTAATTGGATTAATTGCATAACCTATAAAGGCTTTTTGATATTTGCCATATTTACAGTATTTTGATTGTATTGTAGATGCCAGAAAGGAAGGACAGGCACCTTGGAGGCCATAATGGATGGACTGGGAAAATGGGCTTACCGGGAGCAATTAATTCCCCCAAATGACAGATAGAAGTGTTCCTCATGGCTGAACCTGATTAGAATACCCACAGTGTGGCATACAAGTTATAGTCCAGAAATTCAGTCCTGTCGGGATCTTTGGGGATCACCAGCGGGCGCTTCTAGGGGAGGACTGCCCTGGTTTTTGGACGACCTGAATGTGCTCCAGACAACTTGAACTGGAGACCAGAAGCAGTTCTTGGGTCAACTTCTAAAGAAAGCCAGCTGCCTCACTTTGACGAGTCAGAGTCTGGAGGTAGTTGGCAACACTCTTGCAGGTGGAAGAAGTAGTGCGCATTGATGTATTTTTTGCTGGAATACTGAAAATGAAGGTGTTAATGACAAATAAAATCCTTTATTTGAACCTGGAATTGTGATGGGTATTACTGTGTCTGTGGTTTGGAGCTCAGTTGTGCCCGCTTGTGGTTACAGTATACATTAACAGTACCACACGGTAAATATTTTACCTCTTAAATTAGTTTAATAAATGTTAAATATAAAATGTACATAGCATATGTTGAATAAAATTGGATGTGGTATGCAAGCAAACAGTTAACTCTTCATGCTGAAAGACATATAGGAAGATATCATATATGCGTTTAATACATAAATATTAAAAAGAACAATAAAATGTGAGAAAAATATCACTCATTCTCTAATGCTCACCTCTCAAAAGATTTGTTGAGATGGAATTCTGTATGTGTAAAGCAAACAAAAATTTTAAAAGAGAAGAATTCTTGTTTTATCCCAAACACATCATGTTAACAAAAAATAAGCTCTGAAAAAATGAATGACCAGTAGACCTGGAAACTGAAAGGGAAGAAAGGGTAAGAAAGGGAAAAGGGTTATACTTATTTATTTAATTAATTTTTGGTATTTGATTTTTCTCAGTTGCTTGTGTCAGTAAGCTTGACATGATTTGACAATAAAAAGAGTGTGTTTTGGCTAAAACTATGAAAGCCACCATCTTTTCATAAAAGCCATTAAAATAAAATATGTTGCTACAGATATCAAAAACAATATATTTCTACTATTGGACAATTAGGCAAAAGAAAGCAGCTAATATCTACTAAAAAGAAATTTGATTACTAAAGTATAAGAAAAAAATATAAAACTGTAATATACAAGGGCTAGAGTAAAGCAAAGTATCAGAAATTGTCATTTTACTGAATTTAATGGTAAAACATTTCCATTTTGGAGGAACATCTACGTTGAAAAGAAGGCACTTTAGAAAACCTCTGTTTTGGGAATATATAGAGAACAAGTTTATGCTCTAGATAGTGTTCTCATCTATTATGTTTATATATTAAAGGTCACTGTAGAAAATTAAATACTTCTTGGAGTTTAGCTGAGGCCCAAGGACTAACCAGAATGTTTAGAAGGTGAGAACCCCCATTCGTTGTCTGATACACATGAAAATTCTAATAATAAAAGTACATTTCATTGCACTGTAATGGAACTGTAGTTCACTTTTCTAGTCAGCAAGTTTTTTTTTACTTTTTTTTATCAGTATCTAGCCCATGTCTCAAAACTTCATTACTTCTGTGCAGGTGTTTTCAGTACTCCAACAGCCAGATTACAGCCTAAACCAGTGCAGAAAATGTGCTCTGACAGCTGTGAAAAGGTCTGATCAACTGCCCTATTAAAGCTTCTGCTAAGGAGGTGGCCCCATTACCTAGAAAGATGGCCTGTCTCAATCAAGTCTTCCTTTTCCACTCTCTATGTATGTGCAATCACAAGAGTTGACTGTCGGTCATAAACCCCTGGCCATCAGAAGCTTGGTGTCAGTTGACAGCTTATGCCATGACATATGCAACATGACCCACAAATTGGATGACTGGAATATGGCAAGACCAAAACTAGGCTTTGAGTACCTCTCATGGCTGACACAGATGTGGCAGTGTGCTTCTGTGTGTTAGATCTGACAGGATATGCTCGCAGCACCACTGACAGGAAAGACCAAAAATACATGATGTGTCACTGACACATGTAGGTGGCACATGGAATGAACAGGCATCCCGGCCAGAAGCCAGAAAGATCCCCTGCCTGGACGGGAGGCCCCGAGTCAACATAAAGACATCCCGGCCAAAAGGGGGAAGGAGGTCACACCTGGACTAGGTGGCCTTAATGGATGAACGGACATCCCAACCAGGACTGATGGTTCCTTAACATCGGGAAGCCCTAAAAAATTGGCCAGATGTCCCAACCAGACATGGGCTTAATACCTTCCTTTGCCATGATAAAAGAAGAGGACAGAGAAGGACCATCTCTGGGGAATGTTTAATCCCCCCAGGCATTATATGGCAGCAGGCCTTCATTTTAGCACCCATTCAGGAACCAACAGGGAATGCAGAGAGTTGTAGTCTGGCAACACAGCTCTGTTGGGGTCCATGGATGCTGTAAGTGGGCGCTCCAGGGAAATGTGCTCCCCAATTTATGGAACTTCCATTTTAACCGGAAGTGCTACCATTATGCAGTAGCCCTTTCTTTGGAAGTACTCCCATGTCCTCAACAACAGGGACTGCACTCACTTATCCAGGCGAGTCAGAGCTGGGATGACGGAGAGTAAAACTCAACCGGAGGAGGGTAGGGCAGTGGTGAGAGAATAGGTATTGTGGAATGAATTGTGGAAGAGAGAGATAGCCTTGTGCTTTTGTCAACTTTTCAAGGTTTTTGGTTAATAAGCCATCATTTATTTGTGTGATCGTGTTGGGGTTTAGTGCTTAACTATGGCCGAGTGATCGCGCTGTGCATCCATCCATCCATCCATTATCCAACCCGCTATATCCTAACTACAGGGTCACAGGGGTCTGCTGGAGCCAATCCAAGCCAACACAGGGCACAAGGCAGGAACAAACCCCAGCAGCTCTACCCACTGGGCCGCTGTGCCGCCCATTATGCTGTGCAGCTAACATGAAAAAAATCTCAGCAACAGATCACCATTACAATCATTTCAGCAGAAGAACTGGGGGTGCTGTGTCTCCTGGGAGGTGCATTCACCATCTGCTCTGACGTGCATTCATGCCACACCTGACAGGAAATGAAGCAGGCTGACATATGCTGATGACATCCTGCATAACACAAGCTGGCTGATCTTCTTCATTGCATAGACTATGGAACCGTAGGGACCATTTGAGCTCAGGCTTAGGTCTATAGTGGTGTGCCTGTGATCTCAGTGAATCTGATTCCACGACAATATGTAGAATTTTGATTTTCAAAAAGAATCTCTGAACTATGCCACTTCTCAACCAGTCAATGCAACTGATTGAGGAAAAAAGTTATTTATACAACCCCATACCCCTCTGTAAGCAATGTGTTCATCTCACTGGCAACTTTTTGGCATTGCCGACATGTGTGCTACAATTCTTATCATGCACTGCACCCAATGATTTTACCAGCACCCACAAAATTTAGACATTCAAAAGCGGCATGACATCAAAAATAAGATTTTTTTTCCAACCATTGCAGAATAACAATTTCATTTCCTGACTGGATTATAGTTTTTTTCCTACAGTACATCTTTTTGCCTCATTTTGGATTGTGTTTAGCCCTGTTGCTTTTATGTTTATTTTAATCTAAACCATTTCCTAAGACATGAAAGGGTCCAAAAGCAGCTGATCAAGTGTTGCCAATTCCTTCCATTTCTACCAAAAAATGTAAAATTTCCAAATAACTGCTTTCATAGAGTTTTACTATTGCAAAATTAAACACAAAACGTAACATGTGTAAACAGGAAAATCAGTCATTTTGCTTTTCACTACCTATTACGATGTTGTATTTGATATAATCTACTGTACAAAGGCAATTCGTCCCAGTGTCGTGGTCACGCATGCGCTTAATTTTACTGTTGATAACACGTGACAAAAAATCTGAAAGAACAGATTATTCTACATTTTTTAATTAATGCATATATGTGTGTTTTTAAAAAAGCCAACACATGCCGTTATCCACCTTCATATTATAATTAGGTTCACAACACCATTCACCAATCACCCACATTTTGCACTTTTTGAAGTAGGAAAACTACAAAGAAGCTCAAAATAGTAAAAGCAATATAAGTTAAGCAATGTATCTAAGCCACTATGGAGCAGAATGAATCACGATTTCTCCTACATGTTCAGAATTCATGGTCAACTTGATCATTATGTTGGTGGACTTCAATTTAATTTTATTTCAAAAGCATATTTGACCATTTTAAATTAAATGAGCAGTAATGAATAATTGATCATCAATATGTCACTGTTATTTAGGCTTTAATTGGAGTTGCACACAGATCTTTTCATTTTTTTTATATTTATACACACATATAAGTTGTATTTAGACACGTGTATATATATATCTATATATCTATATATCACTGTTTATCTTGCTCTAAACAATATTTTACATTATACTATAATTATTATAAGCATGATGTTTGACCTATAAGACCTTTTCAAATGAAAACATTCCAAAACAGACTACAATAAAACAAGACAAAGCTAAAGGCAGACAATTGCATTTATAACTAAGCCCTCCATAAATTTTTCTCAGTTATTGAAGGAGGCAGGAATAAAATGAATATTCAGAGTGACATTATTTTCTACAGGAAACTTTTGGCTGTTGCACAATTCCAGAAAAAGGCATTTACAAATAAGTACTGATGATAGAAAAGACTTATGATTTATGCTTGAGATTTTTGAAATAATAGCAAGATCACTTTTAAGGGTTATTTTATTATGATATTTAGTAATATGTGCTAGTAGAACAATGTTTGGACTAGGTGGAGTCTGTTAATTCTTCTGCCTGAGAGACTATTATGGTGAGAATTTCAGTGATCCAAAAAAACAGCAGTGAGTTTACAGAGGGGGAGATTGACTCACTTGGCCCCACTCATGAAGAGTAAAAAAAGCTGTATAAAAAAGTTAATGAAATTAAACCATTTTTGGGATCCAATGAGAAATGTGACTTAAAATATGGCAGCTCTGTTAACAGGATCTACTTTACTGTATAGTGTTTATCTGAATGATTACATAGTGAATAAATATAGGTATAATTGTTAGGAATATTTCTTTTTATTAATAATCTTTAAACATTGTACATAAAAAAGATTTTAAAATAATGATCTGTTTACAAAAATAACCACCTAAGGCTGCAGTACAGGGGCTGCTTACTACAATAATAAAGTAAGAAACATTGCAGAGAGAACATTTCAATTAGCCCATTCCACCAACTTATTATAATATGATCGTAATGATTCCAGTGTGCATCAATGGATAATTTCTTTGATTAATCATTTAAAACATTAAGTTTTATAAAGTTCATGTTTTCTCTTCAACACTGTGCTCCATTATATGCAAATGCCACACACCATTAGAACTTTGGATTTGTGCCCATGTAAGGTTTTTTACATTCTTTAATACAAGAGTATACTGAACTTGATTGTGATATCTGTCCATCCAGGGCCGGGTTAAGATGAAATTGGGCCTGATGCTGTAACACAAAAAAGGCCTATTTTTTCTCGGCATTGGTGCATGTGCATTCGACACTCACCGTAGATGCACACTTAATTGCTTGCAACACAACCAGCCAGCCTTTATTGAACATGAATAATAATAATGATGTAGTATCGTAACAAACTATGCAACATCAACATCCAATAGCAATTGTCTGAAAAGTGCACTTAATGCAGAAAACCTAACAATGAAATACACAAAATTTCGCAATTCTTTTACGAAACAGAGAAAGAAAAAATGAATTTGCAAAAAATTGCGTCAAAGTGACTCAGTTCAGGCTCTTGAGGGTAAAAATTTGTCCACGATTTAATTTTCATAATAGACCAGAATCCCGTTGAGGATTTTAAAAATTCTAAACATCCATGCCAGGCCCGTGGGCCGGCTTTTAGTTTTACCTTTACAGATAACCATTTAAATAGCCATCGATTTTTACTGTACTGCTAACTTTCAAGGTGAAAAATTTACTATGTGGCACTTACCGAACAATAATAAAGTGGCAAGAATTCCCAAGATATTGCAAAAAATCTAGCTAAATTACTAAGTAAACTGTTTAACGTAAAATTGATAGCATTAACTTGAAATCTTCGGTTAACAATAAACACAATGATGTTATAGTTACGTCACAGCGCAAAGAACAATAGTAACTGTATAATAAGTAACGCTATGTCTAGGCGTCTGATAGTCAGACTCAAATTTCATTCTAAGAATTGTTTGAGGTTACTATAGCAAAGGAAAACTGTTCAGCTTCCAGGAAAAACCTTGTCTGTTTTCATCTGGGCCTATTTCAGTAATGGGCTTAATGCTGCAGCATCAATAGCACCCACCTTAATCCGGACCTGTGACCATCCATCCATCCATTTTCTGCTTCCTGTCTAGGTCCTTGTTGCAGGAGCAGAATTTTAAGCAAAGATGCCCAGGCAGCCCTTATTCCTGCCATCTACACCTTCAGGGAGATATTGAGGGATTTCCAGGCCAGCCAAGAGATCTAATCTCTCCAGAATGTTCTAGGTCTGCCCAGAGGTCGCCTCAACTTGAACATGCCTGAAGCACTTCCTGGCTCCTTTCAATGTGGGGGCCCTACTTAGAGCTCCTCCCTAATGTATCTGCACTCCTCACCCTATCTCTAAACCTGAGCCTAAACATCTTACTAAGCCAACTCATTTCTACCACTTGTATCTGTGATCTATTACTTTTAGTCACTGCTTCTAACCACAGTTGAGGGTAGGAACGTAGATTAACAGGTAAATAGTGAGCGTTGCCTTTTGGCTTAGCTCTCTTTTCACTACAACTGATCGGTACAACATTCACATGACTGCAGACGCTGTTCTGATCTGCCTTCTTCCCTCAATTTACCTCACCATGAATAACCACTTTATCATGGTGGAGGGTTTTGTGTGTCACAGAGCAGTTATGTTGTCCTGGGCAAATGCCCCTGGTATAGTCACCCAAGGCAGATTGGTCCTAGGTGAGAGATCAGATGAAGTAACCTCACTCAGAAAAGGAAAATCGGGTCCATACCCGTGAGCCAGCCTTGAAGTAGAGGGGGCTTGTAGGTGAGCATCTGGTGGTCAGCCCTTTATCCATGAGACACAGCCACACTCAACAACAGGGGTCCATCATTCAGTGAGCCAGCCACCTGCAGGAGAAGTTATAAGGGTTTGGTGCTTTGAGACTTGGGTGGTAGTTGAATGCAAGTGTGTGGTGGACCAATCCCCAGTACAGAAACTAATTTTGATATCTTATTCAATTTAATCATTTTTTTTTAAAGACAACTACTGGAACATTCTCCCTGTACAATGGAACTGATATGCAAACAGAAGCCAACTCTTAATTTCTCATTTTGGTTAATTATTTACAATGTGATTCTTTATGTCACAGTTACAGAACTCAGATCAATTCAGTTCATATTTATTCTTCCAAGAGAGAAATCCCCTTTGTCAGAAGGTTTTTTTGCACAGAGAGAACAAGACAGAATATATATAAAGCACAGAAAACAAGAACTTGGCCATTAAATATAAATGTATACAAGTGAATAAAATAGAATAGTGATCATAACACATATGATATAATATTGGAAAATATATATTGCATATGCAAATCAAAACAAAATTAAGGCTATACATTATTCTCTTAACAGAAAACAATTGAGACAATTGAGTATTTCAAGCCAAAGTGTATTCACTTGGAGGACAATAATGGCTTTATGTAAACAGTATCAGACAAGTTCTAAGGCTGTATTTAGACATTACAACCTAATTCTATCCTTTATATATACTGTAGATCAAATTGTGAAACAACTTTCAGGATGTTACTTGTCTGTTCTGTTTATTAAGAAAAACATGATGCTTCAGTTTAACCTTTTAAAATGAAGGGAAAGTACTAGTCTTGCAATGAAATAATAAAATTCTATAGGATAGTAAAGTTATGTGCAGATGAACAAGAGATGGAAGAGATATATGTTTTTTGTGGTATTTAAATTCATTTTCGTATTTATGATTTTGTTTTTGGGATTTTGATATACTTTGTTAATCTCCAAGTAGAAACAATCTTTGAGCAATATGCTATTGATTTTGCAGTTCTTAAAACTGAAGATAAGATAGGATCAGATACAGTATGTAAAGAATATATGTTATAGCTATTAAAAAATTCTCATCTACATGTATTGTGTCTTAATCATGGATACTGTTACTTTGTACTTTAAGCAATGAGCATGTGTATGTTGTATGTACAAACCAAGCAGTGCCCATATCCTGAAGACTACCTGTAAAAAGGTGCTATATACTGTAGGCACCTGACCCGACACAGACTCACACCGGAGGCACGTATAAAAATAAAGAAACTTTTTATTTTGTTCACCTGTGGGGCACGTCTTCCCCATAATCCCCACAGGCACAACACAGTCCTCAGTACAAATATGCACAATCATTCTTCTCCTTTGCACCAGCACTCCTTCTCCAAGCGTAAACGTCGTCCTCCCGACTCTGTCCATTGAGTGGCGGTTGCTGGGCCCCTTTATAGTCCACACAGAAGTATTCCAGGTGGTTGATCGCTGAGTTCCGGCTGCACTTACAGGTGTGGTGAATACGCTGCCCATACGGGTTCAGTAGTCCCAGCTGCAGCACCCCCTGGCGGTATCTGCGGGACCCAACAGGGCTGCACCCAACTCCAATTCCCACGGAGCCCTGTGGGAAACCAAGGCACCACTCCAATCCAAGCATCCAGGGAGAGGTATTGCACCGTCCAGGGCTGCTCCCCCTGAATATAGAGTGAAGGGGCATCCCAGCCAGGCATGGACCCTGGCTGTTCCGACACATATATTCATACTGCTAAAGAAGCCAGTATAATAGTTTTAGATGTGAATGTAAAATGTTTAATCTATTTTATTTTCTTTAATGCTGAAATTAATGTGGTGGCAAGACAAAATGGATGGTTATCAGATGGAACAGCTAAGTGGTTGGCCAAAAACTTCAATATATAGCGTTTAAGTTGGGAATGGAGATGAATATACATAATGGTCTATATGATTCTTTTGTAAGTTGCTTTGGACAAAATTGTCTGCCAACAAGTAAATGTAAATGTAATTATTTTCATTTTTATTATGTTCATTGAGAACAAATAGAAAGACCAGGCTGCAAGCATTTGAAAGAGGAACTCACAAAGTGAAGATAGATAAAGCAGTGGGCTTAACTGAAGAGGCGTTAGAAATACTAAATGCAAATAAAGGTCCTAGAGTTGAATAGTAGACAGGACTGGGCAACATGATTGAGTGTAAAGGGAGGATTCCTAAATTTGGAAAAGAGGTGTGCTCAGTCTCATATACAAAGAAAACACTGATCTATTGTGCATATTGACCAATCAGGCTTTTTGAGTGGGTAATGAAGGCGGTTAAGAGAAATGCCAAAGAAAAAAATAGGGAACAAATGAAAACTGAAAAGTATCCACCAAATGCATTATACATTTGTAGATTCTGAGAAGCCTGTGAGATGGCCATTAAAAAAGTAAGGTGTGGATGAAGGATTAGCAACCGATTTAAGTAGAAGTATCAGGGAGTGTATATGGTGGTCAGGAAAGTAGATGAGTATAGTAGTTTTTTAAGTAAAGGCAGGACTGCAGCAGGGGTCTGTTCTGAGCCCACTGCTTTTCATATTACTGATTAAGGTGGTAACCAGAGAAGTATGTAAAGCATTGCTATATGAATAGTTGCATGTTGATGATCTTGTTTTAATAGTAAAAAGTAAAATAGAACTGAAAGTTAAAATACTGAAATGGAAAATTAGCGTGGAAGCGAAAGACCTTGTGCTAAATATTGGAAAGACCAAAGTGATGGCAGTAGGTGAATGGATTGGAGGCATGCACGTTTGGGTGAATGGCTGCTCAGTCCACGTGGTTAAGGTATTAGGAGAAACTCAATCTAATGCAAAGGTTTTTGGAAGAGGGTGAATAAAACAGGTAGTAGTGTGAAGTGTAGTCTGCAACTGGTGAGTGTAACCTTCGCTTGTAAAAAGTGTAGTGGGAGTGTAGAGTGCTGATGTAGTAAGTATAAACTTAGATATAAGCCATGAAGTCATTTTGGAGTAAGCTCTGCTATTCAAGTGACTTATTGAGTGTAGATGGATGTGCAGGCACAGCAGTAAGACCTAGAAGGTGAGGTGCATGGAAGATACTAAGCTGTTCCTCATTTTAGGTTCTAAAGGAGTCTGGCATTCAAGGGTAAAGTTTATGAAAGCTTTTTATTAAGTAGTATGTAGTATTTGTGGAAGCAAGATGTGGCTGATGAAAATGGAACAAAAGAACAGAGACGAGATTAATCAGGAAGAGGTGCACCAACATGGAGGTGGAGGGGATGAGACCTATGAAGACATCATCAGAAATGGTATCAGATGATATGAAAAGAATAGTTGTCACCCCAACTAAAATCATGAAGCATCACTGTTTTCAAAATATTCATTGGTAAAAATAACCAATACTAGGAGTTATACATACATAGAAAATACACATGAAGAAGTGGTTCTTTCATACCATGCCATAAAATAAAGATACCAATCGCAAACCTGCCTATTCCAATTCAGGGCTGATGGGGAGCCAAAGCCAATCTAAGCAACAGTGGAGGCAAAGCAGGAAATAAAAACAGATAAAGCAGCAGTCTGTTGAGGAGGTGGGTTTCTGATTTTATCAAAGTGACTTATGCTAGGTGATGCTTTAAAACATTTGCCTAGTTCACAATTACTTTACATTTTACAATAATTCTAAAAATTATTTTCATGTACAAGTTTTATTTAATACGTTTTGTAATTTAAACAAAATTTTAAAAATTGTAATGTTTGTCATTTTGTAAAACATGTTTACATTTTTACTACATTTCTAACATGAATGAATTAATGACAACTTTTTTCCCAAAAACGGGGCAGAAAGCTTATTTAAAATGTTTTTAATATGGTGAATGGAGAAATTAAGTTTTTCTAGCTGGCTCTGTAATTCGGTTTTAAGAGATCTCTTTGGTCAAACATTTTTTTCTCTCTGCCATTAGCTGACGTCTTTGTTTAAATGATCAGTGGTGGTTCTTGCCTAATTCCACGTTGCTACCACAATACACATATTTAGACATATAGCACAAGTTAAGAAAAGCTATTTGCCCTGGAAAAACTAGTTATTAGTATGCAACAAAAATTTTGCAACTACAATAATAATATATTTTGTGTGTATGGCAAAGGGAGTAACTTGAGACAGTCCATGCAATTTGGAGTGTCTGTTGGAACCTCTTCTTACAGATGACTGCTTCATGATTGCAGGTGAGACACATTGTGTTGAAAGAACCATTATGTCATTTTTTAACTTCACAAAATTTAATCAGCTTGTCTGTCACTTGAAAAATGCAATCTGTGACTGAACTGTCACCTGTCTTTTAGCAACGTGATAGCGCAAATCAGTACTGGAAACTACAGTCAATACTTTTTCATTTTATTACTTATTACTAGATAAAAACTATTCCACTTTAGTGAAACACAATAAAAATCAGAAAATGTCCACACTCAAATAATTTCTCTGTAGGCCTATCTTGTAGGAAATATATGCATGCCGCTGTGCTAACAGAAAATCCGCAACAGCTACAGTTTACTAAGAAGATGTTTAGGTGCATTTGTATTCATTGATAGTTCCATTGTTCTTCATACCCATAAATAAGAATCATCTAAATTAGTCCATTCATTCCTGATTTGTCACTCTAACACAAAGACAAGCAATCTAAAAAGCAAATGTCAGTTAAACAAAAATATCCCTAACAAAAAGTAACTGATTTTGCACTTTTTCTCATGTTTTTTCATCAAAATGCAATTTAAATCTCATAAATCAATGCTGGGCGGCATATTGGATAGAACTGCAATTTCACAAATCCAGTATGCTGGGGTTAACTCTCATACCTTGTTGTCTGTGTGGAGTTTGCACATTTTCACAATGTCTGTGTCAATTTCTATTTTTGTCCTCCGGTTTTCCTTCTTTGTCTCTAAAGACATGCTGGTTAGGTTAACTGCAGACTCCATATAGAAACTGCATGAAAATGAGGGTTGATATGTTTGTGAGTGGACTTAATAATTCACTGGTGTCCCGTCTATGAAAGCTTTCTTCCTTCCATAACCTTCAATTTGATTAAGTGGGTTTGAGAATTTTATGTTAGCCATTGCTAAAAAAATAAGTGAGGATTGATATAACAATATAAAACAGAAATGTATTTTTACTTAAGAATATAAAAATAAAATGTAAACAAGTTTTCAGCTTAACTTAGATTGTCATTTCCTATTCAACTCATTCATTCATTTATTCATTCAATCATTTTCTAAAGCTACAATTTCCAATGTACATTGTGATGGGTTCAGGCTGTTAAGAACAAAAAGAAAGACGCCAGGCAAGAAGCAGACCTGGCTAAAACTATGTTACAGAAAATCCCATGTTTTTGGTAGGACAATACTTCAGATTTTACCTAGCAAGGGTAACAATGCCCTTTAGGTTCACAGTGTACAGTAGATGGGGTGCAGACTGAAAAGATAGAAAGTTGAAACTTGGACACAAGATTGAAATATTTTCCTAGGATTTTAGAGATTAGGTAACACATCAGATATCTGAGATGTATGTTTCTCTAGTAAGAAGAAGGTCAGGGAACAGGCAAGTCCACGAACGCTAAGGGTGCCTAGCTTTTTAAATAGGAATTGGTGCTCAGGAAGATAGGGAGACAAGGGGCTGGCAGAGGGAACTCTAGGATGAAGGCTTAAGGATTTTAAGGGGTCATTTCTAATCTGGGAAAGTGGGCTAATTAGGTCAGATAGTGGGACGAGTGTGAGACAACAAAATAGAGTTTAGGAGAAGAGAAGAGAATCAATACTGTGACTTCTCTAAAACAATACTGATTTTAAAGAATAATGTTTGTCAACAATTTAGAAAAATAACCCTAAAGAATTAAGTGACTTTCTGGTTACTGAAGGGTCCGAGAGTGTGCTACAGTATATTCTTTTTTGATCTCATTAGTATAGGGATTCTTAAGAGATGTTTATTATATAAGGATTTTTAAACTATGATGAGTGATTTGTGGCTGGTAATTATTATGTCTTTCAACTAGCTTCTATCTTTATTTTAGAGGCAGTTAAACTTAAGACCTGGGAAACTGAAAGCTGGCACATTCTGAGATTTTTTTTTTTAACAGTAGCAAAGTAAATATTGTCCAATTATCAGACTGAAAGTGGTGCAGTTACTTAAGTATATAAATCAATTAGTTAATTCCATAGGCTTCAGTTACTCTGCAAAAAAATATAATTTGGCGGTAATTAAAAGTACCATACATTTGAAAATTATCACAATAGTAACAGTTTTGCTATTTGTGTAGCAGTTGTGTTACACTTAGACTATGACTACAGACTTTAATAAACATATTCTCATGAAAGCTGATCTTAGACTGAGGAAGCAAAGCTTGTTACCGACACCAAAATGAGTATTTGTAACATTTTAAATATGAGTAATACATATATATGTAACAATATTTCTTTACATTTAAAGGCTTTTCAAAATTTGATAAAGAAGTGCAAAATTCAATGTGATATGTACTGTACATTAAAAAATTGTACAACAGCTTATTAGTCATGTTATGCTATTTTTTTAAGTAAAAAAGGAAGCATTCTTCTAATAGTCTAACATTGGTATTATCTGTGAATGCTACAAGGTCAAGTAAAACCCTAAAACAATAATTTGATATACATTGATATATATATTACATAGGGTGGCATGGTGGCGCAGTGGTAGTGCTGGTGCCTTGCAGTAAGGAGACCAGAGGGTTCACGTCCTGGGTTCTCCCTGCGTGGAGTTTGCATGTTCTCCCCGTGTTTCCACCGGGTGCTCCGGTTTCCTCCCATAGTCTAATGACACGCATGTTAGGTGAACTGTCATTTCTAAGTTGGCCATAGTGTGAGGCTGGTGTGTGTACCCTGTGATGGACTGGTGCCCTTTTCAGGGTTTGTTCCCTATCTTGTAAGTTATGCTAGCTGGAATAGGCTCCAGCACTCCCCCGTAACCTTGTTCAGGACAAAGCGAGTTAGGAAATATGCTAACTGACTGACATTACCACATAGGTTTATAGGAGCCAGATTATGAAAATAATATCTGTCAATGGGGCCATATTTTTTTCTTCAGCAGCTAAAAAGTAATAAATAGACAACAAAGTGTAATTTTCCTTTCAGTATTTTTAGTCACTTTTGTAATTGCAGTTGGGGTAAAATTATCAGAAATTGCAGAGAGATTTGAAAAAAGTATTTTGTATTTACCATCAATGTTTATAATTTAAAAATAAAAAAAGGTGATTATAAAAAATACAAAAAAGCTCTCTTTAAAGCTCGCCCAGAATACTATTCTACAATAATAGTACTGGTACTGTTTAGAACAGTGGCTAAATTAACAAATGGGAATTCAGATGTACAGTGCAAAATACCAACAGATATTAGCAGAACAGACTTTATGAACTTCTTCAATTAGAAAATAAAAAATATAAGATCCCAGATCTCTGCATCACGGTACAAACCACATACTAGCTTAGCAGACCCTTTCTCACATTGCATTCAGCACTTTAGTAATTTTAATCCTGTAACTGAGTAGGACGTCTTAACTTTAATTTCTAAAATGAAACCCACTACTTGTCCCCTAGATCCAGTGCCAACAAAACTAGTAAAAAGAACAATGGATGTTCTTGCAGTGCCTATTCTAAACATTATCAATAGCTCATTATTGCATAGCACAGTACCTGATGCACTAAAAGTGTCAGTCATTAAACCGTTACTTAAAAAGTCAGAACTAAATCCACACATACTAAATAATTCTAGGCCTATTTCAAATTTACTCTTTCTCTCTAAAATACTTTGAAAAGGAAGTCGCCAATCAGCTTAGCCACACCTTACGCATAACAATTTATTTGAGAAATTCCTGTCTGGTTTCCGCACTGGTCATAGGACAGAAACAGCACTAACGCGGGTTGTAAACGGCATTCTGATATCCTCTGATGAAGGAAACTCCACTGTAATTATGTTGTTAAACTTAAGTGCAGCATTTGACACCATTGACCATTCTATTTTACAAAACAGGATAGAAAATGATGTTACAGTGCTGACAGTACTCCATCATTATACACAGAACTGAAATATGGTGTTCTGCAGGGCTCAGTACTGGGACCTTTACTGTTTTCACTTTACCTGCTTCCACTAGGATCTATCATTAGGAAACATGATGCTAATTTTTACTCGTATGCAGATGACACCCAGTTATACCTTTCATTTAGATCAAATAAAGTTTCTCCAATGTTGCCTTAAATTAATTGTTTTAGTGAATTAAAGGAGTGGATAAATGAGAACTGCCTATCTTTAAACACAGATGAAACAGAGATGTTAATTATTGGAGGGAATAACGCTGATCACAACAATATTTTGACATCATTAAACTCAGCTGGAATCACTATTAATTTTACTGAATCATCCCACAATCTGGGAGTTATCTTTGACTCATTTAAAGTGCACATTACAAAGTTGTCCAAATCATGTTTCTTCCATCTTTAAAATGTTGGGAAATCAAGGCGCTTTCTAAATAAACCGGATTCTGAGAAATTAAGCATTTATTTCTAGTATGATTGACTACTGCAATGCGGTGTTCACTGGATGTTCAAACTGTTCTTTATACAGTCTCCATTTAATCCAAAATGCTGCTGCAAGAATTATTATAAGAACAAGAAAATACAAACACATAATTCCAGTTCTTAAATCCTTACACTGGCTCCCGGTTAAGTTAGGGCAGATTTCAAAATCCTCCCTTTAACATATAAATCCTTAAATGGCCAAGGCCATTACTTTTCTGAACTTATCATGACTTACAAACCAGAGCGCACATTTAGATCTCAAGATGCTGGTCTGCTTATGATTCCAAAAATTAATAAAATAACAGTGGGAGGTCGAGCTTTTAGTTACAGGGCCCCTAAACTGTGGAATGATCTGCCTGCTGCTATAAGAGATGCTCCTTCGGTCTCAGCTTTCAAATCCCGGCTGAAGACCAACTACTTCAGTTTAGCATATCCTGACTAGAGCTGCTGATTAACTGTACAGACTGCATCACTGTTGTTAGTCACTAGTACTAAAACATAAGTAACATGATAGTTATAATTTGTTACTAACCCTCACCTATTCTGTTTCTCTTCTTGTAACTCAAAAGTGGCACTTGGTGCCACGGCCCAACGGCCATATTATTTTGCCTGCCTAAGGTAAAGTCATCCCTGATGGAGGATCATGGGGTAGATGGGCCCTTTCATTGGATTAGCTGGCGCAATGCTATCTCAGCTGTGGAATGGTCAAATGGGGGAGGCAGCTTGATGGCTGAGGTCTCCAGGACTCTAAACAAATCCAAATCATATTATGTGATATCATCTACTGTTAAATTCTGCTCCATCCTTGTAATATTTTTATTGTTATATTGTATTGAGGATTTGTACTTGTTCTATTCTGTGTATTGTATTGTATTGACCCCCTTCTTTTTGACACCCACTGCATACCCAAACTACCTGGAAAGGGGTCTCTCTTTGAACTGCCTTTCCCAAGGTTTCTTCCATTTTTTCCCTACAAGTGTTTTTTTGGGAGTTTTTCCTTGTCTTCTTAGAGAATCAAGGTTGGGGGCTGTCAACAGGCAGGGCCTGTTAAAGCCCATTGCGGCACTTCTTGTGTGATTTTGGGCTATACAAAAATAAATTGTATTGTTTCTTTTTACAATGGTTTTCAACAACAATAAACACACAAAGAATTCACCCTATCCTTTACATCACACATCTGACAACTGCACATATCTGAGTGCATGTTACTGTATCAAGGCATGTAATTTTACAGTACTGCATTAAGAGACATGGCACTCCAACAAAACACAAATCATTGCCATATTCAAAAGGCACTGCATATTCTCACATACATTTTACTCTTTTAAGTAGCAGAATACATCTTGCTTATATCTCCTGAATTTGTGACCTAATGAGAAATGGTTGTCTTGAAATACCACCCAAAGTTAACAACTCTTTGTCACCAATAAGCTCTCATTGTAAAGTAAATACACAGCTTGATTCTAGCTGGAACAAATAAGTATCTGTCATAGTCATCATTACATCATTTGAGAAAAACACAAATGACTGGGCATGTAGTGCAACGATAGCTAAACATTATCAACTGCAGGCAATCTGATTGGCTTGTAAAGGAGCAGAGCTGTTCAGGTCAGCAGCTCGACTCTATTTACATGGGTTATTAATAAAAATAAGGAGTTAAGTGTTTTCTTTTTCTTACTTCTTTATAGACCTTTATACTGTATTTTTTTCATGTACGGTATAAAAAAATTCTCCATTTAGCATCAATCTCTAGTAAATTTCATTGGTAGATACATATTTTGAGTATGGCATCAATGACACGTATTGATGTGCCATCCTGGAGAAGTTGGACTACCTGTGCAACCTCTGTAGGGTCCAGGTATCGCCTCATGCTACCAGTAGTGACACTGACTGTAGCCAAATGCAAAACTAGTGAAGAAACAGTCAGAAAAGATGAGGAGGGAAAAATGTCAGTGGCCTCCACCTGTTAAACCATTCCTGTTTTGGGGTCATCTCATTGTTGCCCCTCTAGTGCATCTGTTGTTAATTTCATTAACACCACAGCAGCTGAAACTGATTAACAACCCCCTCTGCTACTTAACTGACCAGATTAATATCCCATAAGTTTCATTGACTTTATGCTATACTCTGATTAAAAGTATATATATATATATATATATATATATATATATATATATATATATATATATATATATATATATACTGTATATATGTATATATATATATATATACAGTATATATATATATATATATATATATGATATGTTTTATACTTTTATAATGTGAAGGGACACAGTTTCTATCACATCTTGGTATCAGTTAAAACATTATTTTTCATTTTGTGAGTGTTTAATAAATGTAACCTTTGAATATCACAATAGTCATAAGAAACTAAAAATATATTATTCCATAATTCCACAAACTTAAAAAAAATCAGTGAACACCCTGATTTATTAAAAGAGAAAAAAGTGGTATTTTCCTGTATATCTAAAGTGAAATTCATCAGCATGTTTGCCATCCACTCATCCCTAAAATTTCTTGCTAAATACTTCTGGAAAGCAAGCTGCATTAAATGAGCTTTACATGGATGAACTATATTGGTTTTTCAGAGCTTAAAATGAGTTCTGACACGTTGTTGTTGTTGATGTTGTTGAACAAAAAGTTAAACCATGCTTTAGAGCTGTCAGGACCCTAGAAATTGCCTCAAAAGACTTTTGGTTTGTGAACAAGCCCTTCAGCTGACCATTTAACATTTTCTGTGATGACTTGGTCAACCACTTTCTGTTTGAGCACGCTTGCTTATAAAGCACAAAAAGGATTTTTTTTTTCAGAGTCGATTGCTGCTAAGACATCAATTACTCTGTCATCCAACACATCAAAATATACAACTAACTTCCTATGAATAACATTTATGGCACAATATTACCATCTCTAAAGTAAATTTTTATTGTCTTCCATAAATGCAGTGTTTAGCACATTGTACGTTTATCATTACCACATAATCTTCATGGAGTAAGTATTTTCTCTCGCTTGTAAAACCACTTATGTTATTACACTCCTACAGATTGTTGTTTATGATACTATGTCTATGTTTGACTTGTATAACTGTAATAAGTAAATAAAACTCCCTTTGAGAATAAAGTTTGTTAGTAAACTCCAAAATATAGCCTGCTGGTTTTGCTACACTGCTTTATTAATGAAGCTTATATGCTGTATCCTCTTTAGATATAAACATAACAAAAATAGTACTTACATGACCTACATGTTTTGGATCACGTAAAAGTTTAAAGCCTATTAGAATGTGTTTTGAACTATTACTTAAGTCATGAGTCCCATAATTTGCTCTATTCTTTTGCAACACAGATAGATTGGTCTTGGTTTACACTTAAAGGGTAATTAAAAGCGAAATACTGTATAACTTCAAAAGTGAACAAGAAACACAATTGGTTCTTATTTAGCTGGTGTGTGGTGTAGGGGTCTTGCAGTGCCCCAAACCCTAGACACAACCTCACAGATACAAATCCTGGTTTAAATTAAAGGTTTATTTATATAGTACCTTTCAATACAAGCTTTTTATTAAACATACAATATATTAAAGTCTTCCTCTCTCTCTTCTTCTTCTTCTTCTTCTTCTTCTTCTCCTGCATTCGTTCCAGGTGAGATTTTTCTCTCTTCCACTCTTGAATCCAGTTCCTTTAATCTAAAACCCTGGAGTATTTTCGATGCCAGGGCATTTTCCATAGGAAGTACTTCCAAGTCAGATGGAAGTCTGAGAAATTAGAGATTATACATTCCTGCAATACATCCTGGTGGTACCCACGGAACCCAACAGGGCTGAACCCAAGGACTTCAGTTCCCAATGTGCTCTGTGGGTAATGTGCAGGGTGAAGAAGCCCAGAGATGCTGCCGTCTAGCGTTAAAAGTACTTGTATGTTGCTGTAAGATCATTCCTCTCTATTGGTCTCCCGGACCGGTAAGGATCCCTGATCCATCTCGGCCAGAAGACCAGTCAATGTGTGCCGTCCATTAAATTATCATAAAAAAGCATTGTCATGAGACAGAGTGGGCACAGCAATGGTCTTGTGGGATACCATCACCTTTGCTGCCATGTGATCCATGTTACACGCATCACTAATAGACATATTACTATTTAAGTTAGTATTCTCACTACTATGGCGCTGTGATAAATAAAACAAAATTCTTTTGTGCTTCTTTTTTGATTTATGAACATTCAATATTCAGGATTGTGGAAACTATTGAGGGACAAAGCATAAAAAAAAAATTGGGAGAGGGTTATAGAGAGAAGGCTTAGGGAAGAGACCACCATAGGGGAGAAGCAGTTTGGTTTTATGCCAGGGAGAGAAAAAACAGATGCAGCTAATAGAGGAGCACTGAGAAAAACAGAAAGGTTTACATATGGTGTTTAGAGATTGGTGCTGATTGAGTGTCATGTCAAGAATTTCGGATGTGCATGACAGAGAAAGGAGTACTAGATAAATATGTGAGGACTGTCCAGGATTTCTTTGAGGAATCGAGGACATGGGTTAAAAGTTGTGTTGGGAAACAGACAAGATCTCACTTAGAGTAGGCCTGCGCCTTACTCCTTTCATCTGGTTATGGATGTGCAAAGTCATGGGATAAAAGACCTTTATCCCCGGTACATCTTTTTGCTGATAACATTGTGTTGTGTAGTACCAGAAAAGAGGAAGTGGACAAGAAGTGGGAAGAATGGAGAAGGGCTTTGAAAGATAGAGGATTTTCGCTAAATAAGATAAAGACAGAACATATAAGGTTTAATCAAGATCAGTGATACAGGAATTAGCTGCAGGTAGAGTTATTGAAAAGTGTGGATACATTTAAATATCTAGGATCAGTGGTAGCCTAGGATGAAAAATTAGATGCAGAGATAATCCATAAAGTACAGTGTGGATGGGACAATTGGAAGAAGGCATCAGGATTATTGTGTGACTGAATAATTAAGGTGAAGGTTAAGGACAAGTGTTGTAAAAAGCCATGGGCAGTAAAGTGAGTTCAGGAGAAGAAATTAGATGTGACAGAAATGAGAATATTCACATGGATGTGTGGAGTCACAACAAAGAATAGAGTTAAAAATGAGACAATCAGAAGTGCCAAAAAAATGGGAGAGATATATAAGAAATTATAGGAAAGTAGATGGAAGTGGTGTGGACAAGTAATGAGGTGAAGCAATGAATACTTCATGTGGGCAAAAGAGTGATGGGAATGGAAGTACAGGAGAAGAGAAAGCTAAGAAAGCCATAGAGGAAATGGATGGAAAAGAAGATCTGTAGGAAAATGACCTGACTGAGTAGGAGGTGCAGGACTGAGCTGTCTGGAGAAGGCTGATCATCCACACATACGAAGGATGTTCAAAAAGTTTCTGCACTTTTTTATTTTCGTTGGATAGGGTGAAGCCGGGAGCAATAGTAATTGGGCATTAAAAAGTTGGTACAATGCTGGGAAAATTGCATTGCAAATGAAGGTGACTATGTAGAAAAGTGATGTAATTTGTTTCTGAAATTCCTAATAAATAGAGAAAAAAAAAAGTGTGGATACTTTTTGAACATCCCTTGTAGAAGTGGAAAAAGATGAAAAGGAAGAAAAAGAGAAGAAGAACTGCTAATGTGAGTTCTGAATTTTTTGGTAATGTTTTCATCAGCTTCCCCTTGAGTTTAAGTGTTGTATGTTTTAGTGATCACTGCAAATAACTTTAGGCCCAAGTTTATGAACTATTCTTTTGTCTCAGCTTCAATATCTTTTGTTTCCTAATCATTGGTCTTAGTTTATGCCCATCTGCCAGCCAGTACCACCTTAGCAGGACGCATAAGTACCTCGCTTTAAATAGCAGTCCCTGTTACATCTTACATATTTTCCTTCTTGATACAAAAGTTTTCCTCTGTTTACTCTTCCACTCTTTTAGGGTCCTAATTCATATTTTCACCATCCAGACATGACGTTACAAATGACAATAGGACCAGAAGCCCAGTGATCAGGGGTTTTTCAAAAAACACATATAGTGGCATATGTTATTTGTACAGAAGCCGCAAATGCCAAAGGCTGATTTCTAAACATAGCTGGTATATGTTGTACTTTTACTCTTAGCTACCTTAGACTTAGATGTCCTTCTTTTTTGAGTTCTTCTAATCTACAATCAGATCAGTTACAGTTCTGTTTCTTCTTTGTGTTGGTTCAAACTTGTTTTTGATTATGGATCTCTACTATTGAGATTGAGTACCTTAGCAAGTATTCTTCAGCTGGTCTTTACAGCACATTAAATTGAAATAGAAGCTGACTCTTGTTCCCAGTACCCTTCTAGTGCTAGTGCTAGTAATATGTCAACTCCTGTCTTAAAAAAAAATCAACAAAATCAGCTATGAATTTTTAAGCCTCATCCCCCTTTTATATCATTAATATGCTTTGTGAAAAAACATTAAGTTTCACAGGTCAGTATTAAATCCTAACTTAGATGGTAAGTCATTTTAATTCATATATTTTTAAACCGTTTAGTAAAAAAGTTTTTATAGGGCACAAATAGGTAATGCTTTTATTAGCAACATTGAGTGATTTTGTATATAACAGAAAAATATGTGCTGTTTTCCATCCTGTAATATACTGTACTAAATAAGGCGTGATTCAGAGAACTGCAAGAACAAACATGTCTTACAGAAATGAGAAGCTTAGTAAGGATTAGACTAATGGTGCCGGATAAGTAGTTTACAATATGAACTCATGCAGGAGACAAAACACTAATCAGAATAAGAAGAAGAGAAAAGTATGTGTTATACTCAGGTAAATCACTTCTGTCATGTACGGATATGTGCTTAAAGTTGCATTCAAATATAAAATTTGTTTTATGTATCCCAGACAGATAATGAATTTGTGGAAACAAAACGATCTTACAAAAAATGTAACTCATAATCCAGTTAAGGAGATTTTTGTTACTGTACATTTAGCTCTCATTTTTATTGAATATTTTTTAAAATTTAGTTAATAGCTCTAAACTTATTTAATTCTGTTTGTTTTTGTGTATTATCCTAAAATGTTAGTACTATGAATGAGAATTACGCGTATTTCATTTACACAGTTGTTCTGAATTAGTCTATAGGTTTGAGGATAGTTAAATTCTAAAAAATATTTTTTCATGCTATCCATTTTCTAAACCCACTTTTCCAGAGTAGGATCATGAGAAAGCTGAAGCCTGTCCCAGGAAGCAATGGGTACAAGGCAGGAACAATCTCTAGACAAGGCGCCAACCCATTGTAGGATGAACACACACATACATATCGTGGGCCAGTTTAGCATTGCCAGTCCACCTGACCTGTATATCTTTGTAATATGGGAGGAAACTGCAGCACCTGGAGGAAACAGGTATGAAGAGAACAAACTCCACACAGGGGCAGCAGGTCAGACGCTGCATCGCCATGCCACCCTATAATAATTATAAATACAGTACAGTATGTACAAGTATGTACTGTATATCTATCTATCTATCTATCTATGTATCTACAGTATATATATATGTATATATACTGTATATAAATATAATCGCACAAGCTGCTTCAAAATGTTTGGGCACTAACTAAGTGTCCCCTTTTATTTGGTACAAAACAACAAAGAAAAAACTTTGCCTGATGGGACCAATAACAGAAAATAATGGCACGTTGGCAGGTTCAGCAGAAAAGACTTCCTCATAGGAAGGTTCAGGAACTGAGTAGGAGTTTGCTCCAGGATGAGTTTGGGTTTAAAAATAGAAGACAAGGAGCCTCATCTGGAAGGGCAGAATCAGCTTTAGGTACTGTGGTCATGTCAGTTGGATTCTCCTGCTGGCTTCTCAGAAAAGGAAAAACCTTTGGCATGAGTACCCTCTCCAATCCCATCTTGGTACTGCTTACCTCACAAGATCCAACTTAAAGTTTAAATCCTAACAAAATATATTCGATCTCTTTTCCCTGTTCCGTTATTTCACCAAGTAATAATTTCAGTTTGTTTGCGCTAATGCGATCTTTACTATCCTTTTTTTGAGACTTTTGAATTTTCTTACTTTCATTATCTCTAACCTGCTCTGCATGTATATCGCGCCAACGTTTTTAAATTCTTTAAGATGTTCTACTTTGTCATCTACTCTTTGTGGTTAAATCTCTTGGCACAAAGTCTCGTCTCACGGGACGTGAAAGTGTCTCTCTGTTAAAATCACATCTCATCTCCTTCCAAGATTTTTTTTTCTAATAGAGACATACACACATATATATATATGCCGGTCCTCACCCCCAGGCCGCCAGGAGGAGCCCTCCCGACAGCAGGATAGTGCCCCGAGGTTCAGCAGGGCCTTATGGACTTTGTAGTATTCATACACAGCCCTGCTGGATACCTTGGGGGCCAGCAGGAGTTGCTGTGGGGGGACTTATGGGCTCTGTTGTGCCTTATGACCCGGGAGTACGTCACGGTCACGTGACGAGAAGGAACGATGTGCTCCCGGGTTGAAGTAACGGACTGATTGCCCTGACCCGGAAGGAATAAGGAACTGTGGACTGTTGGGACAGGAACACCTCCGGGTCAGGGGCTATATAAGGACGATGCCTCAGTCCAGCACTGAGCTGAGCTGGGAGGTAGAGGAGCAAGTGTCTGGGCGAGGAGGAGAGAGATTATTGTGTTTATAGTAGTGATTTATGAGTAGTGTGGAGGGTGCTTGGTGCACTGTGGAAAAGGAAAATAAAAAGAATTGGACTTTTACCTGGTGTCTGGAGTTGTCCCTGAGGGTTCAAGGGAGCACTAGCGCCCCCTACTGCCACAATATATATATATATATTGTGATATTTGGCCGGCGTATCATCCCGGTCAATACCCCCAGGCCGCCAGATGGAGCCCTCCCTGCAGTATGGAGGTGCCCCGAAGACCAGCAGTGAATCATGGACGATGTAGTTTTTATTCTCAGCCCTGCTGGATACCTCAGGGGCCGCAAGAGGGTGCTGCAGGGAGGACCGAGGACTCATTTGTGCCCTATGACCCAGAAGTTCACCATAGGAAGAGCGACGGGCTTCCGGGGTGAAGAAAAGAACTTTTAACTGACCCAGAAGTGATCGAGGATCACATGGACTGGGGATTGAGAACACTTCCGGTCAGGGATTATAAAAGGACTGTGGGAGCTCCCAGATGGCGATCTGAGCTGGGTGGAAGGGTGGCCATGCGTCTGGGAGCTGGAGGATTGTTTATTGAATTATTGTGTGTATTTAATGAGTATTGTGGAGAAGAGTGAGCTTTGTGCACTGTGGCAACAAAATAAAGTCAACAATTGGACTTTTACCTGGTGTCTGTAGTCGTGGACAGGGGTTCAAGGGAGCGACAAAAAGACAATCATCAAGTGTTGGGGCGCCCAAAAGTGGATGAATAAAAAAAACACGTTTATACAACAAGCAACAAGCACTGGATACACATTTTTAGATGGGACTGGTTGTGACTGCCTAAAACGATCTTCTGCCTTTGGATCATTTCCGGCAGAAAGAGGCAGGTCTAGGTTAACGGACACTGGAAGTGGCATCAGTGGTGTTAATGCCTTCAATCATTCGGCTCACAAAGGGTGAAAAAGAAAACATATTAGTACACAGTACTAAACCCTGGAGTGGTGGAAATTACCATCACCAAATCCCTTTAGTTGTCCTCCATGCGTATTCATGTGACAATGAACATGCATACGTGTGTGTGTGTATTTTATACTGTGAGAGAAACACACAATCTGTCACTCCTTTTAGCCAGCAGGGAATGGTACCAGTAGGTAACTTGGTGTCAAACACCCTAAATTAATTAAACGATGTCATGTTATTTTATCAGTCTCTCAATGTGATAGAAAGCAGACTTTAGCCATTGCATAATATCTTGCAGTTCCTCAAGGGGTCTCAGGAGGACAGCCAATCACAGCCTCACAGGTACAATTTTATGGTACTATGAAAAGTACTTTGAGCCATTAGGACAGTTCTTTCTGTATGGCATCAGGTCTTTATGTGGTAACCACATTGCCATTTGGATACTTGTTTTCTTTATGTGGGATTTTATTTGTGTGGTTTCACAGCCACCACCATATTGTTATTGTTTATGGCATTTATTGTTAGTCACATGGGTGTGGCACATGGCATCATGTGGGTGTGGCACGTTACATCTTCACATAGCCACCATAAAAGACGGCAAAGCACAAAGTCTTTTTTCTCAGCACTGGATCTAAAAAACAAGGCTACAAAGTGTAGTTGTAGATTGATATTAAGGTGTTTTGGCTTTGCTTTTTGTATTTCAAATTTTGGTTTTGCTTTGAACCCTAATGCTCATTTCTTCCATTTATTTTGTTGTGTAACCTCTGATTGACAGCGGATATTTTTAATTTTGCTCCTAAAGAAGGTGCTTTATTTACTGGCTCTTAATTACTTAACGTAATTAAGTCCTCCAAACTATTTTTGACAATAACACCTGGACCCTTGAAGTGATTACTACACACTAACCAGACGCTTAAAAGCCCAGTGGGCTTGGAGTTGGGAAATAAATATTGGAAAGTGCTTGTGTGACAGACAGAAGAAAAAAGGCAGTGGGCTGGAGAAGGAGATTAATATGTGGATGGTAAACAGGGTACTTTAAAGACACACAGTAGGTTTTTTTTTTATTCCTTTCCAGTATATACAGTTTTCTGTGATATTTTTAAACATTTCCTAACAAATTACATGATTTTTATTTTTATTTTGTCCTCCTGTGTCTTTATTATGGGTTGTGGTCTACTTGTGAGCACCACCTAGAGTCCACACTATGTACCTGTATATCTAGAGTATATGTAGCTTCCTCTGCCAGTAGGTACTTTTACATGACATTTCAAAATGACTTCTTTCGTTAATTGTTTAAGTGGTGTTTACATTTACTAGAGAAGAGCTGTGCTTTTCCAAAAGTTTCCTGCTGCCTTTCCTGTTGTTTTGTATAATCCTTGCAGGACACCGGTGCAGTAAAACCACACAAGAAAAAAAATGACAAAGACTCCTTATATGGAGCAATGTGCAAGATATCATTAATAACAAGTATGTGAGTAATGAAAGTGAAGAAGCAATCAAAGGAAAAAATAACACCCACCCTGCAAAATGACCACACCCAGAATTAAACATAGATGCACATAAATTCACGATTCAATAGGTTACATTTCCTTTGGTTTTCCAATTGGATCAAAGGCAAGTCAAGTGACTTGCTCATGGTCACACAGTGTCAGTAGCGGGATTTGAACCCACAGCCTCAGGGTTTGAAGATCAAAAGCCTTAACCACTACATGTAAACATAACTGAATTATGGTTTTCAGGTTACAAGGCATCTTTTTGACAGTCATAAGAATAAATGTGACACTTTCTACAGAGTGTAACAGAGCATTTGTACAAAAAGAAAGATATGAGAAACTGAGCAGGCCAGCATCTTATTGTTCTTTTATGCAGCTAATCCTCTTCCTACTGCTGCTGCTCGTACATCATTTTCATTTAGTCCAGTTAATATGATATTGATATGCTGCTCTTCTTCTTAATGGAATTTGGTGTTAGTATTGGGACTCAGGGATATATTTTTCTATTGAAAGCAATGGTGTTTTTTTGCAGATGATGAGAGTTCGCTTTATAGGAGGTTTTTCTTCATGTATATGTAAATATTGTATAGTGATGTGCAGGCATCCACTGGAGGGATATCAGGAAAAGAAACACTAAAGCACTATGGAGCTGGAAGAGGTGATCATGACTTATAAGTAGTAGATACACATCTTTGGAAGTAAAGAAGAGAGGAGTGTAAAGTTGAGGAGTAGTGGGGAGGTCAGTAGATGGTAGGTAGGAGTATCTGTCAGACAGGAAAGGACAGAATGTTAGTTGTACATGGCAAATTCATAGAGCTCTTCTTTATTGCTTAGCAGTGTGCTCTGTAACCAACATGCTGTTTACATACCCCCACGAGATAACTTGACGGCAGCGCTCGGCAAACGCCATGACGTCATCAGCGCCTTAGAGAAGGCTCATCCCGATGCTGTTTTTATCACAGCTGGTGACTTTAATCCGTGTAATTTATGGACTGCACTTCCTAAATACCACCAACACGTGAACATTCCCACCAGTGAGAAGAACACACTGGATTATGTTTACAGCAACATACGCGGTGCATACAGGGCTGCAACCCACCCCCACTTCGGACACTCGGACCACATGTCTCTGTTCCTTTTCCTCAGCCTACAGACAAAGGCTGAAACAAATAAACCCTACCATTAAGCAAGTTAAACTTGGACCCCAGAGACTGAGAGCACCCTGCAGGACTGTTTTGCTCAAACAGACTGGGATGTGTTTAGGGTTGCAGCCACTCTAGAGGCACTGAGACGGAGTACAAAGCTGCAAAGTACAGACTAAGAAAAGCCATCACAGCAGCCAAGAGGCAGTACAGAGAGCAGCTGGAGGACTGCTATTCTACTGCTGATTGTACGACCTACAGCACATCACAGACTACAGGACCACCACCAGCACAATCAGCTCCACAGACAGTCTGCCAGATGATCTCAACACTTTCTACACCCGCTTTGAGACATCCAGCAACAGCACAGAGTGGAGGCACACTCAAACCTGGACCTCCCAACCCCAATCCCCTGCCCAACGGTCTCTTCAGGTCAGGTACACAAAACACCAAGGAAGATCAACCCCTGTAAGGCAGCAGGACCAGACAACATCCCTGGGCGGGCTCCCAGAGCATGTGCCAACGAGCTGGCTGATGTTCTCTGCTCCATCTTCAACCTTTCCCTCAGTCAGAGCATCGTTCCATCCTGCTTTAAGACTACAATAATTGTCCCCCATGCTAAAAAAAGGCCACCCACCTGCCTAAATGACTACAGCCCGTTAGCACTCACTCCAGTCATCATGGTGTTTTGAGAGAGTGGTGCTGGCCCACATTCAGAGCAGCATACTGGACACTCTGGACCCCCGGCAGTATGCCTACTGGCCCAACAGGTCCACCTCAGATGCCATCGCAGCTGCACTACATTATTCCCTCTCCCATCTGGGGAATAAAGACTCCTATATCAGGATGCTGTTTGTTATATATATATAGCAAAAGTTAGACCTCTTATATCATTGAAAGATGCTGAGAAATTAATTCACGCTTTTGTTTTCAGTCGACTAGATTACTGTAGCACACTCCTCTCAGGACTACCCAAAAAAGACATCAATCGATTGCAACTAATGCAGAATGCAGCTGCTACAATCTTAACTAGGAAAAGAAAATCCAAGCACTTTTCTCCAATTTTGATGTCACTACATTGGTTACCTGTGTCATTTAGAATTGACTTTAAAATACTGCTTATGGTTTATAAAGCCTTAAATAATCTCACGCCATCTTATATTTCGGAATGTCTGACACCTTACACTCCAAATTGTAACCTTAGATCTTCAAATAAGTGTCTGCTTAGAATTACAAGAGCTAAACTTAAAAGAATTGGTGAGGTGGCCTTCTGCTGTTATGCACGTAAAATCTGGAATAGCTTGCCAATAGAAGCGCGCCAGGCTGATACAGTGGAGCACTTTAAAAAACTGCTGAAAACACATTACTTTAACATGGCTTTCTCATAGCTTCATCTTAGTTAATTCCTGATGCTCTGCATAATCAATTAATTATCATTATTATTCATGGTGGCTCCGCAATCCGTACTAACCCCTACTCTCTCTTCTGTTTTTTTTTTCCAGTTTTCTGTGGTGGCGATCTGCACCACCACCACCTAATCAAAGCACCGTGATGTCCTGACATTGATGGATTAAAGACCAGAAGTCCACATGACCATCATCATCAAATCCTTCCATGAGAACCCTGAATATAATGAGGACTGATTGAGATCATTTATGTTAGGTAGAATGCCTAGAGGGGACTGGGCGGTCTCATGGCCTGGAATCCCTGCAGATTTTATTTTGTCTCCAGCCGTCTGGAGTTTTTTTTTCTGTCTTCCCTGGCCATCGGACCTTACTTTTATTCTATGTTAATTAGTGTTTGCTAATTTAAATTCTTATTTTGTCTTTTTTTCTCTTTCTTCTTCATGTAAAGCATTTTGAGCTACATTATTTGTATGAAAATGTGCTATATAAATAAATGTTGTTGTTGTTTGTTGACTACAGCTCTGCCTTTAACATGGGTTTCCCCTATAAACCCACCCATAAACTGTCTGCACTTGGCCTGCACCCCTCCCTCTGTGACTGGCTCTTAGACTTTCTGACTGGCAGGCCCCAGTCTGTCGGGATTTATAATAGGATTTCAGCCACCATTATCACAAACACAGGCACTCCACAAGGATGCGTCCTCAGCCCCATCCTCTACACCCAGTTCACACACGCCTGTGTCGCCTCCCATAAAGATAACATCATCCTGAAGTTCGCAGACGACACCACAGTGATAGGACACATCACTGGTAGGGATGAGGTGGCCTACAGGAGAGAGATGGACAGTCTGGCGTCATGGTGTGTGGACAACAACCTCACCCCCAACATGGACAAGACGAAGTAGATGATAGTGGACATGAGGAAGGAGAGGAGTCCTCACCAGCCACTGTTCATCCAAGGGCTTGAAGTGGAGAGGGTAAGCAGCATTAATTACCTGGGTGTCTACATCAGTGAGGACCTCACTTGGACACTTAACACCACACAGCTGGTCAAGAGGGCTCAGCAGCGGCTGTACTTTCTGAGGAGGCTAAGGAAGTTTGGTATGTTAAGATGCTAAGATCCTCGGCAATTTTTACAGCTGCATTGTTGGCAGCATCTTGACCAGCTGCAACACCGTGTGGTACGGCAACACTACTGTTATAGACTGCAATCACCTGCAGAGAGTGGTAAAGACTGCTGAGAAGGTCACCAGGACCCCACTGCCCTCTCTGCAGAGTATCTACAACTGCAGAATCTGCAGGAGAATTGCCTCGATCCTCACGGAGCGACCCCAGCAGGGACCCCACCCACCCCCAACACCCCCAACATGAACTGTTCACACTTCTACCCTCAGGTAGGAGGTATAGAAGTATGAAATGCAGAACTTCCAGATTAAAGAACTCTTTCTTTCCCAAGGCCATTAGACTCCTAAATGAGTGACTGGAGTTTATAACCATGGCTCACCACATTCTCTCTGCCTCACACGACTGTATTTGACTTGTCCATTTCACACCTACCTGCGCAATTACACTTTATACTTCTATTCTGTTTTTATACTTTATGCTGCCTCTGTTACTTTCCTATCTGCTACTTATTATTTATGTTTATCTTTATACGTTAGTTTTGCCATTTGGTGTGGACAGCAAAGAAAGAATTTCATTATACAGGGAAATGTGTTTCCTTACTGTGCACATGACAATAAGCTTTAAACTTGAACTTTTCTAATCAATCCCATTTTCTAACTTTAGCTTGACCCTCCCCTCGTAGATGAAAGAGATAACAAAAATGGAATTATGTAGATTGTGTGTTCTAATTGTATTAGCAGAAGTGCAAAATGTGTAAAATTAAGAAGACAGGTAGCAAGAAAATCATTGAATTTAAATAAAATAAAAAAGGATATTTGCAGCAATATAATAAAAAAGACAGCAACTGATGAATATGTACATATTGGGCAAATAAAATACAAAGGTAAATACCAGAATGACAATCAAGAGAAGAAATATGAACATTTTTACATATGTGTGTTTTTGCTAATCATGATATTCCATTCATCTATCAATTTTCTTTTTATCACTTCAAGAAGATTTTAAAAAGCTGTTCAGTATTATACATTATTTTTATATAACTTAGTCAGTAAATGTTAGATATTACTAACCCAAGATGCAAAAGATGACAGGTTCTTGGCAGGTCTTAAAATTATGGACCTACAGAAAACCTCAAAGTCAAAATTGTTGGAAGACCCTTAAAAATAAGCTTTCAACATATGTCATAGTGTTAATTTATTTAATGTTCATTACTAGATCTGTGAGAAAATGGACTCAAACAAGAATTTAGATGAGTTTAGATATTAGATTGTTTGCTTTTATTTTAGCTTACTTTACCCTAAAAGTAATGTTTTTTTCTACAGGACATAACTATAGTTAGAACTAGCTGATCTTAAAATCTTAGGTAGTGATTACACGTGAGGTGGCTCTCCAGAACTACATCATGGATTAGAGGCAAGTAAAATACCACCCGCTAGAGCCCCTGCTTATTAGTCCTCTGACTCTCTGTCTCAATATTGGAATGGAATGGAATTTAATTCATCCTTTAATGATGTGTCTTACCTTCTCAATCATCAGTTGGTGCATTGCACTTGAAAATTGGTCTGCTTTCAAAGTGTGTGTTTGGAGAGTGGTGTATGCTGTAACTGTGATAGCCAAGAGGAAATGACAGTCTGTTTTGAGAGGAGCAAAGTGTGTAACAACTTGAGAAGAGCACTGATTTTCTTTTTTGTTTTTGTTATTAAATTTTATTTGAAGAAAATAACATTCCATACAATCAAGTCTAACTTGTACAAATATAAAATTCCATATTTAAAGACCTGGCATATTCTTGATCTATTTTGGTAATTTCGCTGATTAACTCTGAAACCTTCTTGTTAGGCTACATAACTTGTCAGTCGGGTTGGACTTCTGGACTGTCCGTCACTTTATAATGTGGCTGGGAGGGTGTCTATAAATAGCCCTTCAGGCACTTTTGAAGACAACCCAGTCTGGAAGGATCCCACCCGGTAAATATTCCAGCTGCCAGTTGGCTAATGCAAGATACAAGTTTAATGAGAGGATGCAGGATATAAACGAGAGTTTTGATCACTTTGTAACTAAGTTAAAATTGCTGGTAAAGGGCTGTGCTTTTGCAAATTCCGAGAGATTGTGTTTGTGGGGGGATTGACAGTTAAGGCGGGTGGGGGAGTCACGTCATCATCTCCCCTCCCATTCACCTCGTTTTGCTCTGAGCTGAGCTCCGCAGCTAACGCAGTCTTGCGGAAGCAACTTTGTGACGCTGCCACCAAATACTCACAGAAAAATCCACAAGTTAATACACACGCTGTCTCTAGAGTTTCTCCACACTCTGAATCCTCCAGGCACTACTTACAAAAGGTTACATTGACAATCGTGTTACGTTATTTTTAAAATGTTTCCTTTTCTTAGCACAAGCACAGCTGAGAAGCTTTGATGCATGTGCTCCATAACGCGTTAAAAAATAACGCATTTAATCACACTTTTCATTCCAAGCAAAGGGGAACTTCTGTCAATGCATGATTTCCTGGTACACGATTACATTGATGCACACATCAGAGCTACAAAAATATTAGAGTCGGACAAAAGCACGTTGCTAGGACTGATTTGAGGAAAATTTTGTTTCAAAAGACTACCCTACGGAAGCCTTGATAAAACCGTGGTTTTGTGCAAACTGTGCAAGCAGGAGTTTCCATACCACCCAAGCACTTCAAACTTACGGTACCATGTAAATGCAAAACATGTTACAGCGAACACACAAACTGTGTATGCTGTTAGCACTAGCAGTAGTATTGACAAAAGGTGTACCAACAAAAGGTGTCGGCAGCCCAAACCTGATGAAATGACTGGCTTCAGGATCACGGCTAATGCGGGATTAGTAAGTCAACATCGGTCAAACACATACAAGCATATTCATGAGTGCAGCTACTGAAAACAAAGCACGGTGTAAACCTAAAGTTTAAATTAAGTTCATAGACAGGCTGCGCTGGCTGAGAAAATGGACTCAAACAAGAATTTAGATGAGTTTAGATATTAGATTGTTTGCTTTTATTTTAGCTTACTTTACCCTAAAAGTAATGTTTTTTTCTACAGGACATAACTATAGTTAGAACTAGCTGATCTTAAAATCTTAGGTAGTGATTACACGTGAGGTGGCTCTCCAGAACTACATCATGGATTAGAGGCAAGTAAAATACCACCCGCTAGAGCCCCTGCTTATTAGTCCTCTGACTCTCTGTCTCAATATTGGAATGGAATGGAATTTAATTCATCCTTTAATGATGTGTCTTACCTTCTCAATCATCAGTTGGTGCATTGCACTTGAAAATTGGTCTGCTTTCAAAGTGTGTGTTTGGAGAGTGGTGTATGCTGTAACTGTGATAGCCAAGAGGAAATGACAGTCTGTTTTGAGAGGAGCAAAGTGTGTAACAACTTGAGAAGAGCACTGATTTTCTTTTTTGTTTTTGTTATTAAATTTTATTTGAAGAAAATCCTCCCATTCAGCTTCATTTCGCTCTGAGCTGAGCTTCGCAGCTAACGCAGTCTTGTGGAACCAACTTTGTGATGCTGCCACCAAATACTCACAGAAAAATCCACAAGTTAATACACACGCTGTCTCTAGAGTTTCTCCACACTCTGAATCCTCCAGGCACTACTTACAAAAGGTTACATTGACAATCGTGTTACGTTATTTTTAAAATGTTTCCTTTTCTTAGCACAAGCACAGCTGAGAAGCTTTGATGCATGTGCTCCATAACGCGTTAAAAAATAACGCATTTAATCACACTTTTCATTCCAAGCAAAGGGAACTTCTGTCAATGCATGATTTCCTGGTACACGATTACATTGATGCACACATCAGAGCTACAAAAATGTAACAGTCGGAAGAAAGTGCGTTGCTACGACTGATTGGAGGAAAATTTCATTTCAAAAGACTACCCGACGGAAGCCTTGAGAAAAGCGTGGTTTTGTGCACATATATACACTCACCTAAAGGATTATTAGGAACACCTGTTCAATTTCTCATTAATGCAATTATCTAATCAACCAATCACATGGCAGTTGCTTCAATGAATTTAGTGGTCCTGGTCAAGACAATCTCCTGAACTCCAAACTGAATGTCAGAATGGCAAAGAAAGGTGATTTAAGCAATTTTAAGCGTGGCATGGTTGTTGGTGCCAGACGGGCCGGTCTGAGTATTTCACAATCTGCTCAGTTACTGGGATTTTCACGCACAACCATTTCTAGGGTATACAAAGAATGGTGTGAAAAGGGAAAAACATCCAGTATCGTCAGTCCTGTGGGCAAAAATGCCTTGTTGATGCTAGAGGTCAGAGGAGAATGGGCCGACTGATTCAAGCTGATAGAAGAGCAACTTTGACTGAAATAGCCACTCGTTACAACCGAGGTATGCAGCAAAGCATTTGTGAAGCCACAACATGCACAACCTTGAGGCGGATGGGCTACAACACCAGAAGACCCCACCGGTACCACTTATCTCCACTACAAAAGGAAAAAGAGGCTACAGTTTGCACAAGCTCACCAAAATTGGACAGTTGAAGACTGCAAAAATATTGCCTGGTCTGATGAGTCTTGATTTCTGTTGAGACATTCAAATGGTAGAGTCAGAATTTGGCGTAAACAGAATGAGAACATGGATCCATCATGCCTTGTTACCACTGTGCAGGCTGGTGGTGGTGTAATGGTGTAGTGTATATGTATATATATGTGGATGTATATGTATATATACTGTATATATGTGTGTATATGTATATATATGTTTATGTGTGTGTGTATATATATATATATGTATATATATATATGTGTATATATATATATATATATGACAACACTCATGGCAATGACAATGTCAATCATGTTACGTTATTATTAAAATGTTTCCTTTTCTTTTTCATTACTTCTTTAACACACTACTTCTCCGCTGCAAAGCGCGGGTATTTTGCTAGTTCAATATATTTATCAGTCACACTTTTCTTCTAAGTTATTTTTTGCCATATATTTAAGGCTGTGCATAGAGGACAAGAGGGGCCGAGGACCGAATATGTTAATGCTATTTTATCTTTCAAATATCGTCCACTTCCCTCTCGGATGGTGAAGTGTAGGAATTGCGTTCCCGCATCGGCCGATTGATTCAATGTTTCAGCCAGTAATTAGACAGTCTTTGTCTAAGAATAAATGCACATCTACATACAAGTTTACATAGAACATTTCATGCAAGTACCAGTTAATCAGATCAGTCCTACCACCTGAATCAACCTCATAGCCACTTTATCTCTGTCATAATTGGATAGCAGTTTAAAAAGAAAAGGTTTAAATTCATTTGTGATTGGGTAGCTCAAACTACATACAGAATTTGGGAAAAACAACAATTACTGTAAATCCTGTAATCTGCACCTCAAGAGTTATGTGCACAGCTGGCCATCCTCTCAATGCGATTACACTTTGGGCATGATGCAGGCACCGGAAACAATTAATACTAGGTAGTAAATGTTAAACAGAGACTCCAAAACGAACATTATTAGCACATACTGTATATACAAACTTAACAACTGTAGAAATGTAATATATACTATATAGCCTTTCGAAATTATACAAAATACCATGAAGTGAAATTACACGCAATTCATATGATCAATATTTGAAGAAAACTGAACACATCACTGTATCCTTCCCCTGAGCTTTCCCTCTTCTGTACAGTTGCCCAGATGAAACATGTAGTATAGCAGTGTCTATAGCAGATGTTTTTTGGTATTTGATCATTTTTCAAGGATTTACTAGCATTATTCAAGCATTTTTCATAAGTTTCCAAACAATCCTTTTGCAGGTAAAGTTTAAATGACTTCATTTTCTGTCATCATTTTAGGGGTTGTGAAGTGTTCTAAAGTTGTGACTTTAGTGATTCTATGAGTTTAGTGTTTTTAATCATGGCAATCATAGCACTGAAGTCATCTGTGTCATGAGCTGAGCAAAGATAATGGGACCACTCTATTCTGCCACTAAGTCTACTATAGAGGACAGTTGTGGACTGTGTATGACAAACTCGGGTAGCATCCTGAAAAATTCCAGGATTACAAATTGATAAACACAAAAGTACAGTGATATGTGATGCGATAATAGCAGAATTTTATCTCCGCCACTCAAAAAAAAAAGTTGTGTTAGTTACAACGATATTGCCTGCAGCTGTTGGTACAACATCCTGCACATGTGTGCTTCAGTTGTCTAGTGAAAACTAAGGAAGAGGTTAAGCATGTCCATAGTGTGTAATCAAGAAACAGTAATGGAACAGATATACATTTAATTATGTACATGTTGAGGTAAAATTTAAACTGATAAAAAATAAATTTAAATATAAACTGATTAGTAAATTGACAGCTTTATCTGTAGAATTTTCTGCTATTTCACCACCACAGCCTAGTATTGCATTCATAATACTTTTGCCACTGTACTGACTTTTTAGTCAATCTCCTGATCACCTTTCCTCACACATGAAGCACAGAGGTAGATGAACTCCTTCATCTGTGGCAGCTGCTCAATCCTTCTGTGCAGGGAACAAGTCATAACTTTACAGGAAAGAACCACAGCCTTAGAATTGATGATGGAACTCATCATTTCAACTGTATCAGATTGAACTCAGAATCATTCTAGTATAGACTGATGATAGTCTTCTGAGCCTAAAAGGACATCATCTGTAAATGGTAGGCATGAAAACCTTAGGTCCCAAAAACTGGATATTCTCCAAACGTACAAAGCTGCACTTGATATCCTGTTCATGAATATGATGAGCAGGAGAGTAGAAAGATGCACCGTGAAGTCAACTGCCTATGTTATATGATCCTGATTTACATCCAGTTATATAAACACATTTATTTCAAGGATCAAACGGCACACAACAGTAGCCATGTAACTATATACTCTTGTAGTACTTTCCATAAGATACCAAGAGTTATGCAAATCATAAATTCCAAATTGCATATGGAGACAGAATTGGCATGCTCCCATAACCCCTTTATTATCTGTGCAAGGACAAAGGCCTGTCCACAGTTCCACAGCCAGGATAAAATCCAGATTACAACACCTGAATCTGAGGTTCAACTATAAGTCTGAGCCTTCACTATCCCAGCAAGGTCTTTTCCTTGGAGGTTGAGAAGTATGATCCCTTAGCTACTGCAACACAGCTTCTGGTCTCTCTTTTTAGAAATTGGAACCCTGTCCTAGAATTCTGTGCAACAATGAACATTAGAACATTAGAACACTCTAGACGAGAACAGGCCATTCAGCCCAAGAAAGCTTGCCAGTCCTATCCACTTATTTCTTCCAAAAAAACATCAAGTCAAACTTTGAAAGTCCCTAACATCTTACTATCTACCACACTACTTGGTATCTTATTTCAAGTATCCATCGTTCTTTGTGTAAAGAAAAACTTCCTAATGTTAGTGTGAAATTTACCCTTAACAAGTTTTCAACTGTGTCCCCATGTTTTTGATGAACTCATTTTAAAATACTGTCTCTATCCACTGTACTAATTTCCTGCATAATTTTAAACACTTCCATCATGTCACCTCTTAATCTTCTTTTGCTTAAACTGTAAAGGTTCAGCTCTTTTAATCTTTCCTCATAATTCAACCCTTGTAGCCCTGGAATCAGCCTAGCCGCTCTTCTTTGGACCTTTTCTAGCGCTGCTATAGGCTTTTGTAGCCTATAGACCAAAACTGAACACAGTACTCAAGATGAGGCCTCACCAGTGCATTATAAAGGCTGAGCATAACCTCCTTGGACTTGTACTCCACAGATAGTGCTATATAACCTAACATTCTGTTAGCCTTTTTAATGGGACTGTTGGGAAGTTGATATCTTAGAGTCCACTATGACTCCTAAATACTTCTCATAAGGTATACTCTCGATTTTCCGACTGCCCATTATGTACACTATTCAAACCTAACATTTTTACTTCCTATGTGTAATACTTTACATTTACTGACATTAAATTTCCACAAATCTGCCCAAGCCTGTATGCTATCCAAGTCCTTCTGTAAGGATATAACGGATTCCAAATTATCTGCTAATCCACCTATCTTGGTATCTTTTGCAAACTTAACCAGCTTGTTACTTACTGCATATTCTTATCTAAATCATTTATATACAGTACAGGCCAAAAGTTTGGACACACCTCCTCATTCAATGTGTTTTCTTTATTTTCATGACCACTTACATTGGTAGATTCTCACTGAAGGCATCAAAACTATGAATGAACACATGTGGAGTTATGTACTTAACAAAAAAAGGTGAAAAAACTGAAAACATGTTTTATATTCTAGTTTCTTCAAAATAGCCACCCTTTGCACTGATTACTGCTTTGCACACTCTTGGCATTCTCTTGATGAGCTTCAACAAGTAGTCACCTGAAATGGTTTTCACTTTACAGGTGTGCCTTATCAGGGTTATTTAGTGGAATTTCTTGCTTTATCAATGGGGTTGGGACTAGCAGTTGCGTTGCGCAGAAGTCAGGTTAGTTGGACGATCATTTATTTTCCAACAGGACAATGACCCCAAACACACCTCCAGGCTGTGTAAGGGCTATTTGACCAAGAAGAAGAGTGATGGAGTGCTGTAAATGGTCATGAAAATAAAGAAAACACATTGAATGAGGAGGTCTGTCCAAACTTTTGGCCTGTACTGTATATTAAAAATAGCAGCGGCCCTAGCACTGACCTCTGTGGAACACCACTCTTAACATTGGCCAGTTCTGATGAGGTTCCTCGCACCATCACCCTCGGCTTACTGTGTCTGAGCCAATTCTGCACCAATCTAAAAACATCACCCTGAACTCCCACTTCTTTTAATTTGATGCCCAACCTCTCATGTGGCACCTTATCAAATGCTTTCTAAAAGTCCACATAAATAATATCATAAGCTCCACTTTGATCATATCTTTTTGTTGCCTCCTTATAGAATTCCAGCATGTTAGTAAAACATGGCCTCCCTCTTCTGAACCCATGCTGACTGCACAGAATAACTCCTGTATTTGCCATGTGTTGCTCAATCTTATCCTTAATACTGTAATTCCTTCCATTAATTTTCCTGTGATGCATGTTAAGCTTACTGGCCTATAGTTGCTTGGACCTGCCCTGTCACCCTTTTTATATAATGGGATGATATCTGCCATTTTCCAGTCCTTCGGAATCTCTCCAGTGCGCAGTGACTTCCTAAAAATATGTGTCAAGGGTTTATATATGTACTAACTAGCCTGCTTAAGAACATGAGGATAAATATTATCTGGTCCTGATGATTTGTTTAATTTCAGTTTATTTAATCTGAGCAGCACTTCTCCATCTACAATTTCCAAATCCCTCAGTACCTCCTTAGTAGTCGCGTTAACCTCTAGGAGGTTATCCACTTGCTCACTTGTAAACACCTCAGAAAAATGTAGGGTATCCGCTATGGAGAGACAAGTTAACTAAATTACTCACAGAATAGCTAGTGCGTTCAGCATTTTGTTGGGACCTCATCAACTCCTGTTGTCCTGCCACTAAAGGGTTCATAGAGACCATAGCTAGCCAGTTTTCCATAAGGTTTAGTTGGTTCTCAACTACAGAAGACACCTTTGACATTCAAATAGCCAGTTTCCACTGCCAAAGTTTGGTATGTCAGAGTCTGTTCCAAACGTCATTGTCAGGATATGTCTCAGTCTAGCTTTTTCAGGGGAAAAGGCTTTAAAATGTCAAAAGTGAAGCTTAAGAAGTCTAAGGAAATTCAGAACAAGAACCTTGAACTCAAGTAGAAGGTTTAGCAGCATAAGACTGACATACAATATATCCTGGGACTACAATATATCATGTTTTGATAACAAACCAGCAAAACATTTCATGCATTCTAACTGTCACATTAATTTACTGAAGAATAACATATGTAACATGTTCTGTTAGAAGTCCCAGTGATCAAATGTATTTTGCAAGTAGCAGAGATTGTAAAGATCTTTTACTTAAGGGTTATCAGAAGAATAGTCAGGGACAGGGTCAGTACACAAAATTTGTAAATTCTTTTCATATTACAAGGACTAAACCAGAATTACAGCCTCAAAATAAAGCATGAGTCAAAACAGATTTTCTTTCCCTTTATGATTTACTTTTGGTTGTTGTTTGAATGCTAGTCGCTAACAAAGTATTTTCTCTGAGTAATCAAAGTTTGAATGTCATATATACTGCCTTCTTTTTGAGTGTAAATGTCCACCATGTTGCCCAGCAGTGAGCTAACTCTGTGGAAACAAAATGGCAGCACTCAGTAACAAACACGGAGAATGATGAAAAAATTAAAACAAATAGAAACAAAAATTAATAGGGCAAAACAAAAATGCCAGACATTGAATACTAATATATCTAATCCTAATGTTACTGAAGTAACGATAAAAGGCAATAGCTAATGGGAATAAAATACTAATACATATTGACACAAAACAAGCACATGATATCAACCAAATATTTCTGATAATATAAAGATCTTACAATTATTTTAATAATCCTTTCCATTATTTCCATTGTGAAGTAAAGAGAAATACAAAGCAAGTAGTGTTACCCTATTTAATTTCCAGGTTGAACAAATAAGGAAAAGGTAAGAAAATAATAGCTGAACCAGTTTCAGGCTGTATAGTGCATCTGCTCAAGCTGACAAAGTGCTTCTTTACGAATAGTTGTATCTTTTTTTTGGAAGCAGTATGAATGATGTAGTGAGACCAGCTATGTTATATGGGTTGGAGACGGTGGCACTGATCAGAAAGCAGGAGACAGAGCTGGAGGTAGCAGAGTTAAAGATGCTAAGATTGCACTGGGTGTGACGAGGATGGACAGGATTAGAAATGAGTACATTAGAGGGTCAGCTCAAGTTGGATGGTTGGTCGACAAAGTCAGAGAGGCGAGATTGCATTGGTTTGGACATGTGCAGAACAGAGATGCTAAGTATATTGGGAGAAGGATGCTAAGGATAGAGCTGCCAGGGAAGAGGAAAAGAGGAAGGCCTAAGAGAACATTTATGGATGTGGTGAGAGAGGACATGCAGGTGATGGGTGTAACAGAACAAGATGCAGAGTACAGAAAGATATGGAAGAAGATGATCCACTGTGGCAATCCTAATGGGAGCAGCCGAAAGAAGAAGAAGAAGATGAACGATGACTTCATGTTTGACTGGAGGCTATATAAAGGAAGATGTGGAAAGGGCAGCACCAAAGATGTCAGAACCAGAAATGAAGCCAATAAACACATCACTAAACAAAAATTGTGTTCATGAAAGTACCACACCAAAACCTTCCCTGTATTTTTACCTAAAGATATACCAGTTAGGCACTACTGATACCTGTGTGTGTGATACCATCCATACAAGTGCTTTACCAATACAGCAGGGAGTGTAAATGCTTGAGTAAACTTCAGTATTTAAGAATTCCAAATCTAAGCACAAAAAACATGTAAGTGTGGATACATTTCTCAGTTCTTTCAGACTGTCACTACTAGCTTTGCACTGTTTCACTCAACTGAGACATTACTTATTTACAATACAGGTAGTCCCCCAAGTTAGGGACATCCGACCTACGAGTTACGAATGGGGCCACAGCTGCAACGCATGCACCTCAGTAACTGCCACTCCGTCTTCTTCGGCCTGGGGACGCTGCAAGCAGTGGCAGGATGGAGGCTGCAGGGGGGTGATTGTCCCATGGGTGGCTCCCAGCGGCAAGCAATGACCCGTGGTCCATAGTCACCGGGGCCGTGGCTTTCACTCGTGTGCAGGACGGAGGCTTGATGGGACAGTTTGCTGCCCGCCCACCATGCCGCTGCAGCTACTGCTCCTATCTGGACGCAGGCTGGATGGAGCGGAGGGGGCGTTTCACTGCGAACCCACCACACATGGCTGCCCCGTTCGTTCTTGGTGGGCGGCTGGTAATGCTGCAAGCGGTGATCTGGCTGTGGCTGAATGGTGGCCATTGAGGGTGAGCAGGGAGGCGGGGGGTAGCATTGTGGTGTGCCTTGGGTGGTTGCCTGTTGAATGGGGGCAGTGGTGGGTGATTCACTACTTGCCTTTGGCCGCACCGTGTTCGTTTTTGGTGGGTGGACGCTGCTGGCAGCATACTGTAGTGGAGATGACTGTGTGGTGGACAGGTGGTGAATCGCCCCTCGCCGCCCCCATTCTTTCTCAATAGCAAGCCTGCTTGTACTGTTACGGACATAGCAGGAAGTTGTCTCTAGTTAGTACACCAGAAATTCTGACGAGGGGTGCCTTCCTGCTGTGATAGCGTGTACAGTGCAGTGCAGAAGAGCTCATCTTAACCTTTTGTCTTCACCATTCAAGAATGTCTCTGAAACACAAATCTGATGCAAGTGCTGGTGATACTGTAAAGAGAAAAACTATCACCATTGGAAATAAAGTAGATATAATAAAAAGGTTAGAGAGAGGTGAAACTCCATCATTCATTGGCAGAGCACTTGGTTACAGTTGGTCAACAGTAGCATTAATTAAAATAATATACCTGTTCCGACTTACATACAAATTCAACTTAAGTACAAACCACCAGTCCCGATCTCGTACGTAACCCGGGGACTGCCTGTATTTAATCTTTGACATTGGAATGTTTCTACTCAGATTAAGCTACCTTTTCTTACAAGCAGAGGGACGAAATGAATAGAACATCTATGTTTCAGTGTGTATATATCTGATTTCAGTTGATGTTAATTAACATAAACGATTGTATTACAAGTTGATATCGACTCTGTTTAACTCATTACTTTTTCATAACAAAATATAACTTCATTTTATTAAAGACCATTCTCAAAGTGCTTCCTCAGGTTTAGGGTCATTGAAAGCTCAAACCTATTTTGGTAGCCCTGGGTGCAGCAGGTTTAGGAGTGCCTGGCGATTAAATATTCGACAGAGAGATAGAAGAGAGGGGGTAATGCAAATTTAGAATAAGAGTACTACTCTACCACTGAAATTCTGGAAGGCAGGAAAGAATCAGCTTTAAATGGGTGATATCATGTTGCCCTTTAAAGAAACAGGTAAGTAGTAAAGTGCTGTGCAGATCTAGAACTAAAAGGACTATTTAGGACTCAAGTGAATTAGGAACACACAGACCTCAAGAAGAAGATCTACTCTGATGGCCCTACGGCAAAAGAAAGACTTCCGTATAAACACTTTCATATTTTTTCCAAGAAGTGATCTGTTGGAGGAAGTTTGAATCCATTGAATGACAGAGATGCTTGAAGCAAGGATTCACTTGTGAATGTGGTTGTGCAAGAGAGGAGGTGAGTAGGGAGTGCTTTGGTGTGATACTTGGAAGGTTTGATTAGTAAACTGGTGAGTTACATCATCTACAAGATATGGATATCTATACAGGAAAGCCCAGAGGGTTTGCAGGATTTAGCTTTATTGTGTAACTTTGTGTGTTTTCTTATGTTTTTGCTGTTCTCTATTCCATTTTACTAAAAGTAGCATTGTTAATATCTGTCGTCCTTTGGTATTATTTTGAGATCCCTCTCCTGTTACTGTTTCTGTTAACTAACTGACTTCTCAGTGATAGACTGGTAGACTGTCTAGTGAATGTTCTTGACTTGCACTCTGTGCTTACTGAGACAGGCTTCAGTTTTCCCTAAAACTCATCTTAGTAATAAGTGGGTTTGGAAGATCGATGGATAGACAGCTGACCTCTACTTAGTTTATTTCACATTAATGCTTTCTTACATTAAAACCTTAAGCAGTCTTGATAAATTGAAAAACTGAAGAAATTATTAGTTTATGTGCAGTGCTATATGCAATAAAGACACTCCTAATTAGGTGCTGGGAGTATGATACATCTCAAAGACACACTGTGTTGACCTGGGAGTGCCTAGGAATTCTACTTCTTGCATTATGATACAATGGCTTCTTCGGCGTGATCTGTTTAACCCAATATTTTGCCACAATGACTCTAACTAGAAGTAGATAGAAAATAAAGAAAGAAAAAATATAGAGTTAAAACAAGTTTGAGGGGTTGACAGATAGGATAGTTGAATATATAAAATAAACAAATGAAAACTTGTCTTTACTGAAATTATTGTTTCCCTAACAGTGAATAATAGTATGGGCAAAAGGCCTATAGTAGATTGAAGGGAGTAGCCTGCACTGCAACTTTTTCCTAAGAAACTGGAGCTGTGTTGTAGGAAAGTAAAGACTCCAATGTTGAATAAGTGGAAGAAATGACAGTAATATAGCTGACTATTGTATTTGGGAAGGCAAATTTATCTGCCCCTGGGAGTTCTAGGGAATGTATTGTTAAGACAGTACTCTGGTACAAGATATTGTTTTCTTTGTTTTATTGCGTGAGAAGCTTCTTTCTACTTACCACTTTTTATATAAAATCTTTTACTAGCATAAGGAATAAACACACCAGCCTTATCAGATTGGCTGGAAAGTTTACAAAGAGTACCGGTGCTTTACAATTTTAGATTTAGAAAAAGAAGCATTGTGGAAAACAGATGAAAATAAAACAAGAAAATCATGCTTTGAAGCTTTCAGTTGACAAATAAGATCCATCAGTACATGCTTAATCCAGTTCAGAGTCACCAGTTCTGGAGTCTTGGGCACAAGGGAGGAACGAACATTGAACTAATTTCCAGAACAAATAAAATGCTCGACTTTATTCATGCAAGAAAATTTTCAAATAAATCAACAATGAGAGTATTTTCAGGGTATCTGGAAGATGACATTTCACTCCGCTTCTTCTCAGTATGTAACCTGATTGAAATGAACATTGCTAGTTTTGAACTTTGCATTGTCATGTTAAAACGTGATATTCTTTTTCAGAGGGCAGCAGGTTTTGCATCAAAATATGTTGATATTTAAAGCTATTCACTCTTTTCCTGTACCCTAACCACAGCCCCTACCTTTGCTGTACAGAAGAGGTCCTATGGCTGATCTCTACCTCCTGTTTGTTAGTTTGTTACAGTCACATTTTTGAACAAATTTGAGGAGCATGCTTTCAGTGAGCATACCAGTAAAAGTCACATCAATTGTCTTATTCATCTCCTTCATATGTCAAAAGAAGATCATAGTCATCAATCCGATTATTATCAGGAGACCAGAAGCACATGGGCTGTTTAAGTAAGTATAAAGTTGAAATTAATTTGCTGTAATAAACAAAGGCTGGCACAGAGACAATGATATTAGTGATGTTGCCTCACAATTTCTGGAAACTGGGTCTCAATAACACTCAGTGTCTGCACAGGTTTTTTTTTCCTTGTTTTCAGTTTACCCATATTAGGTAGAATTTGCAATGTGTCAGAGAGTGTGGGTATGTGCATGAGAGTGAATGGCTTCCTGTCAAAGGCTCTATTTATTTCAGTTACATTTTTTGTCTTTATAAGTTATAACTCAATTAAAAGTATTTGATGCCAATTGCCTAGTGCCAAGTCATTAAAATGCTGCAGCAATACAAGATTCCATAAATCATTGTTTGGTCTTATCACTATCTTAAAAACTTTACCTTTAAACTTCATCTTACTTCTTCATTCATTCTATACACCATACACCTGATACTTTCTTCCAATTGTTCCATCCATACTGCATTGTATGGGTTATCTCTCTGTCTAATTTTCCATCTTGGGCTACCACTGATCTTAGATATTTAAATTTATCCACTCTTTTCAATAGCTCTACCTGCTGGCTAACCTCTTAATTCAGATCATTATTAAACCTCATATATTCTGTCTTCTTCCTATTTATCTTCATTCCTCTACCTTGCAAAGCTCTTCTCTATTTTTCCAACTTCTTCTCCATTTCCTCTTTTCTGGTGCTACACAACACAATATAATCAGCAAAAAGCATATACCAGGGGATTGGTCTGTTATCCCATAAATCAACACATCTATAACTAGACCAAAGAGTTAAGGACTTAAATAAGACTCCTGGTGCAGACCTAGCCTAACTGGGATCTTGTTTGTTACCCCAACACTGCTTTTAATCCTAGCCCTCACTCCCTCATACTTATCCTGCACAATCCTCACATACTTTTCTGATATTTCTTTCTCTCTCATGCACCTCCAGACTTCTTGATGTGACACTCAAACATAAGCATTCTCCAAATCAATAAACACTATATGCTTTTGACTTTATGCTTCTCTATGAGCTATCTAAATGCAAAGACTGTGTCAGTTGTTCATCTCCCTACCATAAAACCAAACTGTTCATCCCCTATGGTGGTCTTTTCCCTAAGCATTCTCTTTATAACCCTTTCACAAATTTTCATTATGTGTGACATCAGCTTTATCCCTATATAGTTTCAACAATCCTGAATATTGCCCTTCTTCTTACAAATGGGTACAATCACACTTTTTCTTCACTTCTCTGGTATTCTCTCCTGTTCACAGATCTTCTGAATTAGATCCAACAACACATCCCCGCTCCCTCTTCTATACTCTTCCACACTTCTATTGCTATTTATTGTCTTGTTGTCTTTCCATTTTTCATTCTTTTCAGTGTCTCCTTTACTTCTTTAATCTTGGTACTAACCTTTCATTTGGAGCTCCTTCCCCAAATACTACCCTTGGATTTTACTCATTCAATAGTTTTTAAAAGTACCTCTTCCATCTATTTCTGATCCTATCATGCTCACTCAAGACAATACCTTGCTCTACTTTTATCTGCTTTAACACTAGAATTATCAAAGCCTACGAAAAATCTCGTAAATCCGGCCCACCTTAAATCCCTTTGCACCTCTCCGTCAGCGTCTTCTGTCCTATAAATATGCCGATAAAGACAAGCAGGAAGCAGCCTGCTATTCCATGCCTCCACTGCCGCAGAAAGTGCACAAAGTTCTCCCAGCTCTTGCCTTGATTCTTTTGAGTTTTAGAGTGGAAATAATAGATCATTATTTGGAACACATGCATTTCATGTGTGTTCCATTTCTACAATGATCTGTGTAAACACATTGTTAAAACAGAAATGTTTTTCATATTTTAGTAATAAATGACAAAATGTAGGCATAAACTATATAATGTGTGAAGCCTGAAGTCCAAAGATTAAATAAACACTTTCACAAAAGGTTCAAGGACGATACAAAAGCTTCTGTGGCGTAGTGGTGAGATTTGCTGACTTGTAATCAAGAGTCCCCGGTTCGATCCTGACTGTTTTCAAAGCACAGGGAGAAGTGTGTATATTGCAACAGGTACACATGTCATTAATGTAGAAAGGACGGTCCTTGCGTGCGTGTGAACTGTTAACATTTGAATCTGATGATTGCATATAGTGCTGAACTGACCTCTCTGTACTATTCTTTCCTCTTCCAGAAACATGTGGGGACTGGCTAGATCGGGGAAAAAAGAAAAAAAAAACGTGAAAAATTTGGTTACTGATTACAACCGCAAGATGCTATGCGAATGAATATGAACAATATGAATAATGTTGCATCCGTGCCACAATGTTTTACGAAATGTACTATACAGGTCATAAAATAAGTTATTCCAAATATCATATATACAAAGTCTCTGTGTTTTTTTTTTGTCAGTGTGGCTTTGACATCATGGGCCAAAAGGTGCATACTAAGTCACCGTGAGCAGGAACACTGAGTAAAAAAAAAACAAGTGACGGTGAGATACAAAGAAGGCAGATGCACCAGCGTTTGTGTGTCAGCTTTTATCCATCCAGATCAGAGAATGTCCAGTTCCATTGCCTCAAAACACCACTCACATCTACAGTTATTCCCAGTTTTAGATAAAAAGTAGCAGCGTCAGATGCCTGGGTGGGGATGGTAGTATGTATCTTGATCCTGACCGAGAGAATAAAAGTGAAAAAAAGGTACCTTTTACAAGTAGCATAAATGTACACCAGCTAGTACAGATGCAAACCAAATGTATGGGTTTACTGTATAATATTAACAGTAACAGCAGCTCACTACTGAAACAGTAAATATAGGAGGCAGTCAGGATCAATCTGGGGACTCTTGATTAAAGTCAGCAGTTCTTACCGCTTCGCCACGGAAGCTGTTGTATCATCCTTGAACCTTTTGTGAAAGTGTTTATTTGATCTTTGGACATCAGGCTTCACACATTATATAGTTTATGCCTACATTTTGTCATTTATTACTAAAATATTAAAAAACTTTTCTGTTTTAACAATGTGTTTATACAGATTATTGTAGAAACAGAACACACATGAAATGCATGTGTTCCAAATAACGATCTATTATTTCCACTATAAAACTCCAACACTTTACTCTCAGATAATTAAGGCATGAGCTGGGAGAACTTTGTGCCCGTACTGCGGCGGTGGGGGGATGGAATAGCAGGCTTCTTGCTGCTTGTCTTTATCAGCACATTTACAGGACAAAAAATGCTGACGGAGAGGTGCGAACGAATTTAAGGTGGGTTTTTTTGTAGACTTTGGTAATTCTAGTGTTAACTGCTTAAAATCCTTTGCAGCTTTGTTCCTAGGCTTCGCTTTTCTTAAACTCATTGTCTCTCCCTCTTTTGTCTCCAGTTTTTCATACACCTTCTCCAAAGTCTGTGCCTTGGCTCTTAATACTGCGCTTTTTGCCTCCTAGTCTGTCTACCTATACATTTCCATATTTACCTTCTTTCGTAATTGGTGCCATGTCTTCTTTGCCTCTGTTCTACCACATCTCCATATGTTTATCCCCAGGTGGGCTCCTTCCTGTCATCTCACCCAACGCCTCTTCACATACTCTTAATACAAGAAGACTTTTCTTCTCCCACTGTTCCTCTACACTCTCAAATGACTGCACTTTATTTAAACCTTATGTCTATCATAGTGCTTTGAACAACTGGGGAAATATTTACAATATAAGTTTATCTTTAGTGAAACTCAAATAATTGCGGTGGTTCTCCCCAGTCAGTAATGGACTTTACAAGATGTTAGAGGCTTTCAGATTAAACATTTCATTGTTATTGTGAAGGAGAAATGTTTTAAATATGCAGGATAAGGTAAAGTTTTTAGGTATTTGATAAAGCACATACAGCTGATAAAAAAGGGATTGGAGACTGTTTGTATGGGATTTGTATCACTGCAGAACAAGATTAGGATAGCTTTTAATAACACCTGCCAAACTCTCCTCACTATCACACAAGTGATACACAAGTAAAGAAACAGAAGGGAATTTTAGTATAAATTAGATACTCATTTACAGATTAGAAAACATAAACATACTGCCAAAGAGGCTAAATCTCACGCACTTTGCTTTGCATTTTGGTCATTGCTGTCTGGAACCTTGTACAAACATCTGTGAATATATATTTTTGCAGGGCAGACCCTGGATCATTGACACCCTATATAAAAGAAAAATAAAAGGCCTCACATTCTGCACTGCACCTGAACCATTTCTTTTTTTTAATTCAGTCATTCATACCGCTTTACACTTATTTGATGAAGAATGCAACCCAGCAGTGCCTGTTCAGGCCTTTCAACCGCAATTACAAATAAATCAGTGGGGCATCTCTATCCTCAAGAACCTATTTATGATATAAACTCTAATACTATAGCATCATATGCAGATATAATAACTTGATGGGAGAAATCATAACCCAAGATTTATTTTTAGACTGCGAAACATTAATGCATTCAAAGTTGCCTTTGGAAATTCCAGTTTAACTTATGAGAAGATATTAGGGTATAATAGACTTAATACACACCAAGTAGCTGTGTTTTTATGACAGAATTAGGCTCTTTTGAATAGAAAACTTAACTTTGTGAGGTTTTTTTTTTGTTTTGTCATATTTTGTGTTTTCCATTTATCCCCGCTTCTTTACCTTCATCTCCGTCAATCAGTGTCCCCATATGTTGCATTACTTAAAAGACCTACATAGTGGGTCTCCTGTATGCCATAACCAAGTTCATAGTCAGGAATAGACAAGAAATTGAAACCAGAACAGACCAAATTAAATCTGTACATGAGAATCTGAGCTTTGAAAACAAGAACAAAGTCCAAAACAAAGACTTTTCTATCCAGAAGTTCTAACATTATCTTGCACTTCTGTTCACTCACGATCACTATAAAATTTGTTTTTACAAAGAATCAAATACTCATTTTTAGAACCTGTGTGACACTGTTTGATTAGTTGAGCACAATTATATATAGTCACATGACTAGCAATGGGCATAGCAATCATAAACTGAATGACCATTGTGTAATAAACACAAAGAGCACAGATAAAGGTTTAGGGCAGCCACCCTGTATACTTGGCATGTAAATTGAAAATAATGGTCTTTACAGACTGAGTTCAATACAAAAGACAAGATGGCAGTTATATGGTGAGTTGGCAGGAAGGGGTGGATCTAGTGGGCACAGCAACCAGAAGTGACATCAGCGAAACCAGAAGTGACATCGGAGGACGTGAGTTCAGTCTGCTGGTTTAGAGAGAGAAAAACAGAGAAAGGATTAGTCAACAGTGCTAACCCTGGATTAAGTACAATTATTTGAGTCCATAAGCTGTTTCCCATGTGCAGATGTGTGATACCATCCAAAAACAAAACAGAACTGCTAGAATAAACATATTGTAAATAATCTATAAGAAGTAAATGTGTAGAAAATCCAATAATGGACTCAAGTGTAAATCATGACAACTTTCAAGTGTTCTTTTCTGTCTTTAATTTTTGTTTATAGAATTTAGACTTTCATATAGTATTTTGATTCTTTACTTCTACTTTTAAGTTTAATAAATCATTGAAATAATTAAGTATTGTTCTGGGCACGTTTTTTGGTGGTTTTGGCATTTCCATTTGGGAATATATTGTAACTGACCTCTGTTTACGAGAGCTTAAGGTATTTAAAATAATATACTAGATTTGTGTTCATGAAGAAAACTGCTAAATAGCTTAGGAAATGCTCTTCTGGAAAATGAGTATGTTTTTACATGACCAGTAGACTGCTCCCTGGAATTGAGCATCTTTAAGAATGTGTATTAATATAGATTATCCATTATAAATGGTGCCATTTTCTTGGATTTTGATTAATTATCAGGTTTTAGTTATTTATGTGGTCTACAGTTAACTCAAAAACACTGAGTAGAAAAGAAAGTTCTGGAGATACAGTAAAAGGTAAACATCATGTCATTTTCCAACCTGCTATGTCCTAACACAGGGTCACGGGGGTCTGCTGGAGCCAATCCCAGCCAACACAGGGCGCAAGGCAGGAACAAATCCTGGGCAGGGAGACTTCGTGCCAGCAAAGCAGTGAGTCCAGATGGAGTATCACCACGACTGCTGAAGGCCTGTGCGTTGGAGCTGGGGAGTCCTCTACAGCGCATCTTCAACCTGAGCCTGGAACAGGGGAGAGTTCCGAGGCTTTGGATAACATCTTGCATCACCCCAGTCCCAAAGGTATCACGTTCTGGTGTGCTGAATGACTTCTGGCATGTCGCTCTGACGTCACAAGTGATGAAGACCATGGAGCGGCTGCTGCTTCAACACCTGAGGCCAAAGGTCTGCCACGCCCTCGGCCCTCTGCAGTTCACATACCAGGAGAAGGTGGGAGCGGAGGATGCCATCATCTATATGCTACACCGATCCCTCTTCCACTTGGACAGAGGCAGTGGTACAGTAAGAATTATATTTCTGGACTTCTCTAGCGCCTTCAACACCATCCAACCTCTGCTCCTTAGGGACAAGCTGACAGAGATGGGAGTAGATTCACACCTGGTGGCATGGATCGTGGACTATCTTACAGACAGACCTCAGTATGTGCACCTCAGGAACTGCAGGTCTGACATTGTGGTCAGCAGAATAGGAGCGACGCAGGGGACTTAGCTTTCTCTGGTCCTGTTCAGCCTATATACATCAGACTTCCATTACAAAACAATGCAAAAGTTCGCTGACGAAACTGCAATCATGGGCTGCATCAGGAGTGGGCAGGAGGAGGATTATAGGAACCTAATCAAGGACTTTGTTAAATGGTGGGATTCAAACCACCTACACCTGAACACCAGCAAAACCAAGGAGTTGGTGGTGGATTTTAGGAGGCCCAGGCCCCTCCCGGACCCTGTGATTATCAAGATGACTGTGTGCAGAGGGTACAGACCTATAAATACCTGGGAGTGCAGCTGGATGATAAATTGGACTGGACTGCCAATACTGATGCTCTGTGCAAGAGAGGACAGAGCCGACTATACTTCCTTAGAAGGCTGGCGTCCTTCAACACCTGCAATAAGATGCTGCAGATGTTCTATCAGACAGTTGTGGTGAGCGCTCTCTTCTACGCGGTGGTGTGCAGGGGAGGTAGCATAAAGAAGAGGGACACCTCTCGCCTGGACAAACTGATGAGGAAGTCAGTCTCTATTGTAGGCACGGAGCTGGACAGTTTGACATCTGTGGTGGAGCGACGGATGCTGAGCAAGCTGCTGTCAATCATTAAGAATCCAATGCATCCACTGAACAGTATCATCACCAGAAAGAGGAGCAGCTTCAGCAACAGATTGCTGTCACTGTCCTGCTCCACTAACAGACTGAGGAGATCGTTCCTCTCCCACACTATGCAACTCTTCAATTCCACCCGGGGGGTAAACGTTAACATTATACAATGCTATTGTCTGTTATACCTGTCTCTCACTCTCCACCTTGCATCTTTTAACTTGCACTTCATTTTTATTTAATTAATATTGTTTTTTATCAGTATGCTGCTGCTGGAGTATGTGAATTTGCTCTTGGGGATTAATAAAGTATCTGTCTAACCGCAGGGCACACACACCCCAACCTGCATGTCTTAGGACTGTGGGAGGAAACCGGAGCACCCAGAGGAAACACATGCAGACACAGGGAGAACATGCAAACTCCACACAGGGAGGACCCGGGAATCGAACCCAGGAGTCTCCTTACTGTGAGGCAGCAACTCATGGTGTGCCACCGTGCTACCCTAAGGTAAACATAGAGATAAATTTAGAACTATTTAAGAAATATTAGGCTTATTATGTTTAATTACTATAATGGAGAGTAAAAATACTCCAAAATAAAGACAAATGGACTGTGTTAAGGACTGCACAAAATAATGTTCTTCTTGATTTTGCTTCACTTTCTTGCTGTGTATATGTAACATCTAGCAATTTCTGATAATTGGTCTGAATATTGCTTGTAAAGGATTGAGTTTGGACTGGTCGCTTAAAAGAAAGGAGCAGATTTCTGACAGTAAGCATATATGCTAATTGAAAAGTGTAAAAAAAACTAAGGCATTTTAAGTTCAGAGTTTTTAGGAGGGCATGTTTCTCTAACTGTACCATTTGTGATTGGTTGTTGGAGGCATTCTTAGATCTGCTTATAACTGGTTGCAAAGTAGTATGTCGCTGTGACCCCCAACTCCAGTGAATGCAAACCTGCCCTTTCTGAAGTAGCTTACAAGCAACTATGCTTAATGCAAACCTGCCACTTCAATACTTTATCTGCAACATCAGATGTGTTGATTTAGTTATACGACTTCTAAATATTGGTGACAAAAACAGGTAGAATTTATGAGCTTATGGAAGGAGTTCATGCTTTAGAAGCATGAGCACCCCTTCCCCCTCCAGGAAGATTTAGATTTATAAGCCCAGTCAAAATGTAACTGGGAGAGAGCCACTGGTGCAGTAAGCTGTGGATATGAAGAAAGCAGAATTGATAAAGAATGGGTGAGAGGGAGTAGACCAGAGAGAAGGGTGGCTTTGTTGTAATTACAAGATTAAGTGCAGCATGAGAGACTGCACATTTTGCACTTTCAAACTGTATGGTTTGAATAGCCACATTTAATTTTTGTGGCACTAGATCTTTGATGATAACATTTAAAGTTTTAAACTTATTAACCCTGCTTTCTTACTTGTATGTTTTGTTCTTTTTCACCATTGCGGGTTGAGAAAACAAGTTCTTTTCTCAGCTAGGTTATTCAAGTGTGTAAGAAATACACTACAGTGACAGTAATACAGTATATGTGTGAAGTCTGAAGCTAGCAGAACATATTTCTGAATGCAAGTGCATTGCAACTATGAAATGAATATCTCTAAAGACTGGTAATTGGAAGAACAGACAAATGGGAGTGTGTAGCATACAAGTTTGAGTCTACTGGAAAAGAATCATTGCTTTGATTAAAGATGTATTTTTTTTAGGAAATGTGTCCCCAAAAGCCTTTCCCCACAATAAAACATTTGGCACTGTGAGACAGCAAGCAGGGTAAATTTTATTTTATAGTTCAATAAAAGAATTGCCATTTTTTATCTCTATTGCAACAATAACAAGACAGATGAAAGTACATGTCAAAAGGGTCATAAAAAACAGTGAAGTGTTTTCTGGATCCTAACATTAATCTCATGAATAACACTTCTCCTTCTCAACTTTTTACATGGCATCTCTGTTAAAGGTCTAACTAGTTTGACATGCATTATTTTATTGATAAACATCCCTGGAAATATAGACAAGATAACAAAACATTTCATTCTTTTTAGGCTTCAGATAAAACTGCTTGTAATGAACTGTCAATGAAAAGAGTGAGAAGACACTTAGAAGATTCACAGATTTTAACATTCTCCCACAAATTTAGTGAATAACTCTTGAATGTCAGGAAAAAGGTAATGCTTAACAAGTCAAGGTTATGGTTCACAAAAAGATATAAGCAAAACTTAACAGCAATAAACAGAAAATTACCCTGAAACAGGAAATAAATAAATTAATAGACATAGATACTGGGGGCACAAGAGAAATAAAGAACAAAAAAAACAGTAAAACTTGCTTGAAATGTAGGAATCCTGTAAGGTTTCTGAACTCTTTTGATTCTCCCCCCAACGGGACAACAGCCGAGGAGCATCCCGAAGTGCGATCACTGTGTCTGTAGAAGAGAGTTTATCAGTTGCCAGAGCAATCGCAGGTTCCTAACTAATGCAGATCCGAGCCAACTATGGTCATGCTATAAACTCTTGCTGTCAATGGGAGATGCAAGGAACATTATAAATGCAGGGAACAGAATTACTTGGCCACTAGCCTGGCCACGGCCATGCCTGATTACTGTGTCTGTGTATAGGAGAATGATAGATCCCGCTACAATAAATAACCATGTTGTTCATGTTTCAAGCTGAATAAAGTTGGTTTTGCTAAAGTACTGACACTTAGCCTCATGTTTTGGGGTGCAAGGCAGGGACTCACACTTCACAATCCAAATTGTTTTCCTCCTTCTGGGTCAAGACAAGTAGCACATAATATGAGTAAAAGACACACACACAATGACAAACAGATTACTGAAGCAGTAGGAGAAACTTGACCTTACACAGATCAAATACATTTGAGACTTTTGGGATAGGTTTCTTGCTTTTTCTCACCCTAAATTGTTTTATGTGAGTTTTATAAGTTCTAAGCTGGAAATGTATAATGACATTACGTTCAATCTTTTGAAAATATACAACACCCCAAAAAGGTGATTGTATTACTGCAAACACTTGTTACTTTTTGACATCAAATAAGTTGAGACTACTTAATTTCTTCTTTCTAGCACTGTGATGTTTCTGTGCACTCTGGAGGAGCTATTTGGCCTAGACAGGCACTATCATCTCAGAAAGTTGGTTTATGTGAGTTATGTATGCTTTTGCACGTTTTCACAATAAGTCAGGTTTAGTAATAGGGATTGCACCTCACATAGTATTTCCTGCTGGAGTTTCTCTCTCACTGCAGCAGCCTACATGATTCAACTGCATGTTTTGCACTAGAAACCTGCCTTCCAACTGTGATCCCACAAGACCTGAATTAATTCTTTAGTTCACAGGACATAATGTAAAGTGATGTGGATGGGAGCAACTGTCGAACAGGAATGGAGTACTGAACTAAACTTGTTGCTTTTAAGTTGCTCCTCAAATCAGAATTATTGTTCCTAAAGTGCAACTCACTGTTTTAGGCAGTTTGTGCCAACACATATTACAATTAGCTGGGCATATTCCTGTCATGCCAGGTAGATACCATATGTTGATCTGTGTGAAAGTGCATGTTGGTATGAGACACTTGACAAGAGCAATGCTTGGAAAAACTCCTAAAATGATGATTTTAAACCCATTAAAATAATTAAATGAACATCCAATACAGTGTATCAGTGTTTCTAAACCTTTTTGGTATTGTGACGCAGTTTACTTTGTCAAGTACACTACCCTCCTTAGAGAAATGAGTGTAAATGAAAGAGGTTCACATGGACATTTTATGACCCGTTTGCAACCCAACATGATCTACTTGTGCACACAACAACAGCAACCAGTGACCTACTGGTGGCAGCCCACGACCCCTTTGCTTGAGAAACACTGCTGTATATGACAGTAATTTTCCATTATTGTTAATATTTGTAAGAATTGAATTGTGCTACTTTCTGCTTGATGTCATAGATGTTTAAAAGATTTAGAATGTGATAGCTATAAGTTGAGCACCTATGTCATTCATGATGTAGCATTGTTAAAAGACAAATTAAAATGTGATTCACAAAAAACACAAAAATGGCAGGTGATATAAAAAAAGAAAGTGCAGAATTTATTTGTTAGGTTATGCAACTATATGACTGTGTGCCTGGGAGATGTTTTATTGATTTTAAACAGCTTTTTACTGACACTTAAAAGAAGGCATTCCTACAGAAGTCACCTAGCATTTGTGTGATCCAGATTGATACTTCCTGGAACAGAACATAATTTTACCAGTGCAGGCAAGTTTGAAGGGGCAAAAAGAAACTATTTGGATTGAAAACATTAAGGGTGAAAATAATCAGTCTTACGCAGCCCTTCTATTTTGCACCTTCTCTATCGGTTTTGTTCCTGATAGGTTGAGATGCTGACGTGCACACAAAAAAGAGCTCTCATTCTTTCAGAATTGATTTACTGAAACCTTTCAATTGGATTATTTAAAACATTTTTGTACCTATATTATGACATCTGGAGTCATGTGCACGCACTTGGGAGAATGCTTAAGAGCTGTGGTGATGGTAGTCACCCACCGGATAATGGGTTAGCACTATGTATAAATACTTTCTCTCTTCCTTCCTCTGAAGTATGGATCATTGATGGTCATTCCACCTCTTGTATCCAACCTCCAGCATCCTCCCCTTCCTGCCTGGATCTCATATTTGCAGCAGTTCGACCATCTTTGAATCAGTTCTACATCGGACTCCAATCTGAAAAGACACTAACAATATTTTTGTAAAAACAATCATTCCTTTTCTGATTTATTTTCATTATACAGGGTCACAGATGTGCCCCAAACCTTTTTCATGTGTGCTTCTTGTCTTACACTTGATATTTGTACCTATTAAGTTTTTATTTGTGCTTCCTTTAAGCCTTGTGCAAATAAAAACCTGGACTCAAAAGTCAAAAGTGAATCCACAGCTTAAAAAATTGTGTTTGATTCAATTGTGAATGGATGACAGCTTTCTTTTTGAGCTATAGAGCGCAAAACCTCACAAAACCTCTAAAGAGATAACGGAGCATAAGCTTGAGGCAGATTTGCAGGTTTAACAAAATACACATGCATGTATACCAAAGTAGGAAGTAAGACGCCGTGCCAACTTAAAAAAGTAATTTCCACCCATCTATTATCCAGCCTATATCCTAACTGCAGGATCATGGGGGTCTACTGGAGCCAATCCCAGCCAACAGAGGGCTCAAGGCAGGAAACAAACCCTGGGCAGGGCACCAGCCCACCGCAGAAAAAGTAATTTGCAAAAGGAAATCTTGTTGAATTAAGCTTCTTTATTAAGACCTAACATTGTGTCTCAGCATACGTAAGTAATAATTTTAACAAACTAGGTCAAATTTAATTTTTTATTTTGACAAAACCAATGTTTTGTCTTGCATTCCCCCTGAAGTGCAAATACTCAATAGCACTTATACAAAGCAATTTGGTTTGATCAGGTTAATTTCAATCAGGCTATGATTTAAACACAAATAAAAAAAATACATTATTTAACACATTGAGTGCCAGCTACAAGCTGAAAGAATTTTCTGTTCCATGTGCCAGCTACAACATTTTTAGTGTGAGTTTTGCTCATGAAGAAATTGCATATAATTAATTTATTAAAATAACACCCTGAGTTAACAATATTATCAGGAACAAATTTACATGTTATCACTGAGGCAGTCAACATTTTAAACAGTATAAACAATAATAATATTAAAATAGATAACTATAATGAAAATACAACATTCAAATATCATTTTTTTTAAGGTAGCAAAACATTAACAACATTTTTTGTACATGGAATATCAAACAGTCATCAATTGCAAAGTTCACTGAATTAAGTCCCACAACTGCAGATTGCCTTCTTAAGTTTGTAAGAACTATATGATAATATTCACAAAGTGTAAGTGTAGATGAAAAATGGTCTTCTAGACACTGATGTGGTTTAAGGGGTAGCCCTTCCTCAGCACTAAAGTAGTAAAATACATATGTATTAGAATGGAAAACATGCATATGATTAAAAATATACAATAAACACCTTCATCAGATCCTCATGTATCCAGTCTAACAGGGAGCAAACTACAAGGAACCAAATATAGGATTCTAAATACTGAGGAATTTTAACACATCGATTATATTAACATTTACTTGAACACAACAATTGTATAAAAGTCATTTTTCTTAGGCGGGGAATCTGCAAACATTATTAATTACAATAGTTAAGACTATCTTTAGTAAAGTATGAGCGATGGAATTGTTAATAATGTGAAATGAGGAGTAAACAGAAGATAGAAAAATGCTATCAGATTCAATTGAGAATTAACATGTATGGGTCCAAGAAACCTAGCAAATATATATATATATTGTGGTCCCCGGCCGGGGCTGGAGCCTGGCCGGGACGCCCAGGAGGAGGAGAGGAGGGCTTGTGCCTCCTCCAGACCGCGAGGGGGCGTCCGTCTTGGTTGTGTAGGGGACCACGGGTACAGGGCTTGGAAGCCCAGCCCTGTAGGGACCCGTGGACACCGCCGGGCGGCGCCCCGATGCCGGTTTACCCTGTGTGGTCTTTGGCCGGGGATGGAGCCCGGCCGGGACGCCTTGGAAGACCGGAGGAGGGCGTGTGCCTCCTCCAGACTGAGTGGGGGCGTCCGTCCTGGTTAGGCAGGGGGCCTCGGGTACAGGGCTTGGAAGCCCAGCCCTGTAGGGACCCGTGGCCACCGCCAGGCGGCGCCCCAGTGCCTAATTATCCCGGGAGCCCGGCACTTCCGCCACACCAGGAAGTGCCAGGGGGAAGACTTTGGGTGGCGCCCGGAGAGCCGCCAGGAAAGCAGCCGACACTTCCGCCACGCTGGGGCGTGGCTAAAGAGAAGAGGCCGGAAACACCTGGGGCTCATCCGGGGCATTATTTAAGGGGCCGCCTCCATCCAGTCAGTTGGTGGAAGTCGGGAGGAAGCAGACGGAGCTGGAGAGAGGACAGGAGGCGGCCAGTGGAAAGGCACAGTGACTGTGGGCCCTGGACTTTTGGGGGGATTCGGTGCTGAAGGCACTGGGGTTGCGTGAGTGCATAACTTGTATATAGTGTAAATAAACAGTGTGTGGAGCAAAATATGTCGTCCGTCTGTCTGTGCTGGGGCCAGCGTTCACAATATATATATATATATTGTCACGCATGCGCGAATAGGAGACCGCGGACGGACCTTAACACGCTTCGGAAGACGTTTGCCGGCAGGGAGTGGCGGGGTACTAACCTTTCTCCTTTGCTTTCTTTCAGGAAAAAAGACGCTCCGCCACCATAAGCCTCATTCCCACAGCACGTTACTTCTGCCCTTCCTCCGCCATTTTTTCTGACGTCATCAGTCCCATCCTCTCTCACGGTTACTTCCCAGCATTCCTCCACTTCTGGCTCCTTCTGCATAAAATGGCCGCCGACGCCATGTTTCGGCGTCACGCATATGAACCTGTTTGTGTTTATATTTTTGACCTTTCTTTTGACTAAATTGTGGATTTTTCTGCAATATACAGGGCCGGAAACCCCAAACCTTTATGCTGTTTGTTGTTACATCTTTTACAATATATATATATATGTATATATATATTGTTTAAAAAAATTAAACACAGGTTTTCTAAGCTGGTAGGATTCAGTGTGGTAGAATCTGACGCACATTGAGTGTACATGAACCTGTCATCACACATTCAGGCCAGTCACTTGGGTAATGAATATTGTAATTTGAAAGTCTATGGCACTTTGTTTACGTCAGTCTTTCACAGATTTCATTACCTGCTACCACTTTGCAGGCTTCATTTCATCTCACAAAGTCATTGTTTTGTGAAATGTTTATTCTAGGAACTTAAATGAAATTTTATCGGGTATATCCACATGCCATAGAAAATAGTGAGAAAAATTAAATTGCTGCTGCAATGTAAAAATGTAAGTTAACGCTGTTGCCTCCCAACTGCAGACACTTGAGTTCAAATCCTGGCACAGTCACAGTATGATGCTGTTTTACAGGGAATTCTCAGATGTGGCAGGATAAAAGCTGACACATAAACGTGGATGAATCAGTTCTGTTGGGGGGGCAGGGAGGTGTTGTGGGATCGTGAACGTGAGTGAGAGAATAAAACTAAAAAAAGACGCTAACTTTGACAAGTACTATACATTTACAGTGGCTGTTACAGATGCAAATAAAATGTAAGTTTTTATTGTATAATATTAACAATAAGAGCAGCTCTCTACTCAAAACAGTAAACTTGAGAAGCTGCCAGCATCCATCCCAGAAGCTCTTGATTGGGAATCAGCAGTTCTTAGCATTTCACCACGCAAGCTGTCGTATCAACTGCCTACCATAACCTGCTTTCTTTTTTCTTTGTTTATATTTTTAAATAAAAGTGCACTTGTTTTGTTATACTTGTACCTTTTGTGAAAGTGTTTATTTGATATTTGGACTTCATGCTTCACGCATTATCTAGTCACATCATGATTACAACTGCATGAAGGTATGCAAATGAATATAATGTTGCATTAGTACAACAACGTTTTCCGACATGTACAATACAGGTCATAAAATGAATTATTCCAAATGTCATATATACCTAAGTCTCTCTTTTTTTGTTAGCGTGGCTTTGACATCATGGATCAGAAGGCGCATACTAATTCAGTGTGAGCAGGAACACTCCAGAATAAAACTGAATAAAAAAAATTCACATCCATAGTCACTCTCAGTCACGCACAACACTCACCTCCACGTCCACAGTTTTCCCAGTCTCGTTCGTGCATAAGATCTGATATAGTTTTCAAATAAAGAGGGTGTGTAACAAAACAAGTTTGTACCACGTCTTTATCTAATATAGGGGAATGTGGAAGCTTGAACGTGAGTGATAGAATAAAACTGAAAAAAAAACTTTGGCAAATACTGTATATTTACAGACACAAATCAAATGTATGTCTTTATTGTATGATAAAAACAATAAGAGCAGCTCACTAATCAAAATGGTAAATTTGGGAAGCAGCTGATATCGAAATTGCGACCTCTTGAGTGGAAGGCAGCAGTTCTTAGCATTGCACCACACAAGCTGTCGTATCAACCGCCTACCGTAAGCTATTTTCTTTTTTCTTCGGTTAAATTCTTGAATAAAAGTGCACTTGTTTTGTTATACTTGTACCTTTTGTGAAAGTGCTTATTTCATATTTGTATTTCAGGCTTCACACATTATACATTTCATTTCTACATTTTGTCAATTATTGCTAGAACATGAAAAACATTTATGTGTTTTTACAGAGATTGTTGATGACACTGAACACACATGAAATGTATGTATTCCAAATGACGATGTACTTTTTTACCCAATAAAGCTCCAGCTCTTCACTTGAAGATAAACAATGAGCACTGAGAAGCATCTTTGTGAATTGAACTATGGCGGTGGGTGGGGGGATGGGATAGCAGGCTGCTTGCTGTTATCGACACATTTAATGGACAAAAGACACTGATGGAGAGGTGCGAATGGATTTAAGGTGGACCGGATTTACGAGTTTTCTCATTGGCTCTGGTAATTCTAGTGTCAATCTACAGGAAAGTTTAGTAAACATAAAGTCACCACTGGCAACTCCCAGCATGTTATCTAGAAACCAGCTTATTCTATATGAGGATATGCATAATTCTAGTGATTCTTTTCCACTAGAACTCTATTTAAATATAAAATAAACTTGTATGCAATTAAAATAACATTAGAATTCTTGAAGCCTATGAAAAAACTTGTAATCCTGGTCCACCTTAAATCCCTTCACACCTCTCCATCAGCGTCTTTTGTTTTGTAAACATGTCGATCAGCACAAGCAACAAGTAGCCTTCTGTTCCATCTGTTCCCTAACCACCACCAGGATTTCATAATTTACTTATGAATATGTTCTGTTTCTGCTGGTTGCTGAAGTCACTAAGATTACAATATGATATTTAGTTTAGAGTAAAGTCTGTTTCTTTAACAAAAACATTTTTCAGCTTTTCTCTGTTTATTTTTAACATAGTGTTCCTAAGTGGACTCACCTTTAAAAGTTGCTTAAGTAGAATGAAAAATGATATCAGTATTCTCCTAATTATAGGAAAAAGAGTGTTTGTACGCTCTATGAACATAATAGTGTTTCATACTTGTAAAGGTACAACCTGAACAATTGTTTCAGAAAATACGTCAGCTTATTGATTACTGTTTACTTCACTGTGGTAAAAGCAGGCTATAATTTATTCAGTAAAGTAACCTTGATTTGTAACAGTCTAAAGGCTTTGGTCTTACATTATCTATGCACTGCTTTTCTTTCTTTCTTGACTTGACTGGTGCTTACATTTTTATGATTTTCCTGTATTTTATGATATGCATATGTAGATAATTATGATGTTGCAGATTATTCTTTCTCTTTTGCCATTGATGATTTTTGTAGCTTGTGGATGTATCTGGAGCATCAGTTACTATACCATGTTGCGCCAGGCAGAAAAATATATACATTGTGATGTCAACTGAGGGAACACACAAAGAAATGCTGGGGTGCCCATCAGGTCTCCCCTTGTAATAACTAAACAGTTCACCAAAATAAACACCAAAACAAAAGAAGATGGTATAACCTGATTAGAATGAGACAGTTCAGGTTTTGAAGAGTGTCACAGGGTCAGGTCAGAGCTTCTTCTGGCGGTCTGGTCTGTTTTTCAAGAAACGAGAGTGTCTCGGCTTTACAGTTGCTCTCATTGGGCGGTTTCTCTGAGAGAAAAAGAGGCAATAGCGTCAGCCACAATGCTCTCTCATGTCCTGGAGTGGTAGTGCTTATTCTCTGATGAGTCTGAAAGGTGATCCTCTAATGGACATGCATGAAAATTTTTGTTTGGATTATTAGTTAAAAACAATAATAAAGTATATTATTAACTCTAAAGTTTTACATCATATAATCAGAGGTGGGTAGTAACGAGTTACATTTACTCCGTTACATTTACTTGAGTAACTTTTTAAAAAAATTGTACTTCTGCGAGTAGTTTAAATGCACCATATTTGTTACTTTTTATTTGAGTACATTTGTGAAGAAGAAACGCTACTCTTACTTCGCTACATTGCGCAACACTCGACTCGTTACTTTTTTTCATTTACACATTTATATACGCTCGTACGCTATATTTTAGTTGGAGAGAAGTCGCCAGTGGATCTACTGAATGACTGTTTCACCAATCAGATGTAGCAACAATAATCACATGACTCTGTTTCACCAAACAGACATAGCAACAATAATCACATGACTCTGTTTCACTAATCAGATGTAGCCATGCAGTCACATGGCCACACACAAGCTTCATGCGTCTGCAGCCTGTGAGAGACTTTTTAGTCATATGGGGCTCCTGATCACTGCTAAACGGTCACAGCTTCACTGAAGGAAACTTGAGAGCCAACTCCTGCTGAAGCTTAAACATTACTTCACTGAATGAAGAACAAGCACATTTTAACCAAACATGCACAGACACACACAGTCAAAGTAAAGTGAGACTTCTTGTATGTGCAGAAGCTGCCTTGTTCTAATGTTATTTTCTATCAGCTCTGCTATTTGGAAGGCAAGTGAATATATGCAGTATTATACTGTCAGTGTACAGTATATCTTGTCACTGTAAGCAGTTTGCACTGTTCAAACATACATGTTACCTACGGTATTGGCTTCAAAACTTTGTGTTATTTGTGCATCTTTATTTTGTAAAGATGTTATTTATTTTTACTCATTTTTTATTTGGAAATTGCAGAATTTGCACATTATTTAATATTTTTGTCTGTCTTAATACATTTCTAAAAAATAAAAAATTTATTATGATCAAACAGTTACTCAGTACTTGAGTAGTCTTTTCAACAAATGCTTTTTTACTCTTACTTGAGTATTTTTTTGGATGACTACTTTTTACTTCAACTTGAGTAATATTATTTTGAAGTAACGCTACTCTTACTTGGGTATAATTTTTGGCTACTCATCCCACCTCTGCATATAATACCTGTTTTTCTACCACTTGGATTCACAGCATCAATGGGTGCTGTGTATTATCTCACCCTGAACTGATAACTCATCTGCTACAGAATGTGTGCATGCATATACACAACAAGGCAATTAAGTATTACCAGATAAATGGATACTGTATGTCTTTAAATTAAAATCAAAGAACAAATCAGGATGAAATATAGACAGAACAGGCAGACTCTGCAGCTTTTCAATGTGACATATATTGTTTGTATATATTCAAGGTTTGTGCCTTGCTTAATGCAGGATGTGTTTTTTTTGTAACATTAGTAAAGCGACTCTTTATTCCATGGTGGCACAGTGGTTAGTGTTACTGGCTTGCAATTCCACAGTTCTAGATTTGAATCCATGCTCCCATCTGCACATTTTCAGCTGGATAGGTTTCCTTCAAACACCCCAAAGGCATACATGCTAGGCTAACTGGTGACCTCAAATTAGCACAGTATGCACGAGTTTACTCTGCCTTGTGCCAGATGCTGCAAGAATTTGCTCATGACATTAAAATAAATCAAGCCAGTTTAATGATGGATGTATGGACAAAATCATAGATTGAGGAAAGGTGTAGGCTGTCTGGCTAAAACAGCATCCCATTTAGTTTTAGATACATGTATTAGCTGTGCATAAGAACATAAGAAATTTAACAAACAAAAGGAGAGCATTCGGTCCATCAAGACTGTTTTTTAGTTAAGCTGTCCCAATGATGTAAAAAGATCTGGCTCACAGGAAGCAGTTGAGGCTGCTAACCCTGGAGAGACCATCAATCCACCGTGTGGAACACCTGCATTCATTCACAGCCAATTCAATGTCTCCATTTAACCTAGCCTGCATGTTTTTAGGATATGGGAAGAAAACTGGACTACTGACTTAAGACAGAAAAATGTACAATCTTTACAGAGGAAGTACGCAGGTTGGGAATGCTTTTAATTACAATTATCCTGAAATAACACACACTTGAAATATCACGACAGCTAGTTTTTATAACCTGACTTAGCATATTAAGTAAGTTGGATATTTGGAGCAGTTGTGTTTATAGATGTGTGATTAAATAAAAAACCTGAACATGGTTATTGAAAACACCTCCCTGCGATTCTAATCTCATAGAAATCAAATATGAAATCATTCCCATATCTTATGCTGGCATAACCCAATCTGAAGCTGAATGTTTTTGACCAAATGGATCTCTGAGACATAAACATCATTTTTTTCAGCTTTGCATTGCTTTCTGGCTTCTATAGCTAGCCATATTCGTGAGCCTTTAACAAGGCAAATTAAAATTGACAATTCAAGCTTTTCTTCCCCACTGAATTTCAACTGGGTAAGCACATTTGAAAACAGACGGATAGAACATTAATATTCCTTCTGTTATTCTAGTGGTTTTCGAACATGTCGGGTAACACAACAATATACAGGGGTGCTGCAAAAGCTCTTGGTAATTAATTAATTATGACAATGTTTTTTGATATGAACTGCTGGTGTCTAAGACTGTGTTTGGGAGAATGCTTTAAGAGGGAAAAGCAAAAACAAATTAAGTTAAGGCAAGATTAGAAATCTAATATGTATGTTATTAAGACATGTGGTGGGCTTAAGGTTGCAGGTGAGTTGTTTGGGCTTTTCTTCAGAACATATAGTATTTCACTTCATAAAAACTCTGCAAAATTCACTCTATTGACTCTGGAATAAAGATGTTTTAGATCCAGTCTAACTTGTAACCAGCTTTGTACCCCCAAAGCCCCTCTAAGTAGATGATCAGCAAGATTTAAGTGCTGCTACTTGACCACTTTTGCTTTTTGTCGGTGTCATTACACAGCTCCCCCTCTGTGTGTGGAATTTATACAAATGGGGCTCCATCAATGGTTGGTTCAGCAAAAGAATATATCTCTTTAGTAAAGTAAGAAAACAGTTACATCATAAAAATTACTGTTTATTCCATTTGAAGTGCTGATTGGAAGATTCCTCAGCAATGAGTTGAAAAATGAACTAGCCTCAGTTCTAAAAATGATCAAATATCTGAAAAGTAGACCACTTAAATCACATGTTTGCCAAGACATTGAGGGAAAGCCTTTTAATCTTCTTCCTCACTAGAAAGCAAGATGGATATCTAAGAAAGACAAAGTGTTGTCAGAAGTGGTTGAACTGAAGGATGAGGTATTTTTTACACTTTAGAATTCTGCATTTCATTTGCAGATGATATTTGAATTGCAAGTATCATAAATAGTTGATATCTTTGAATATTTAAACAAGATTAGCCAAAAATGCAAGTGAAAGCTAAAAATATCTCCCTCTGAAATCTCTCAAATCTTTGATTTTAAGTTAAACTTGTGGGTCAACATGGTGAAAAAAGTCAATGTGAATATTTTATGTTACCGCCTGCTTTTGCTACAGAGAATAAAAAAGATCATATCATTAATTTCTGAGCATCTTCAAGTATAGGAATAATATATTTAGTTTTATTTTCCAAACATGAGTCCTGAAAAATATGCATATATAAATATGAGTTGTGGAGCCCACGAGTTTAAAGATATTCTAAGCTCAGTCTCACCAAGAAAAATGTAATGGTGATAGTTTGAAAGTCAAACTTAAAGAAGTGCTTCATGAGAAGTTATAAATAGAAATGAAGAATGAATCTTCACATTGAAAAAAATGCTCTGATAATTCTTCTACAATTTTTAAAATATTAGCTGTGGTATCCGGGGTGAACTTCTCCAGGCTGGTGGTAAGGCTGTCCTCCTGGCATTGCAAGCAATCTTTGCTTCCATTTGGGAGACTGGCATCATCCCAACTGACTGGAAAATGGGACTGATCGTCCCTATCTGGAAAGGGATGGGTGATCGCCTGGATTGCAGCAACTACAGGGGGATAACACTGCTCTCGGTGCCGGGTAAGGTCCTTGCTAGGGTCGTCCTCAATATGATCCATGATCACTTGCTGACCTACCAGCGACCGGAACACTCTGGTTTTACACCTAAGAAATCTACCATTGACCGCATCCTGGCACTGAGGGTACTCATGGAGCACAAACACGAATACTGGCACAGTTTCTTTGCAGCCTTTGTCGATTTTCATAAAGCGTTCGACTCAGTTGATCTAGCTGCTCTGTGGGACATCCTGAGGGTTCACGGGATCCCCTCGAGGCTGGCGGATATCATGGCCGGCCTGTACACTGGTACTGTGAGTGCTGTGCAGAGTGGAGGCAGAACCTCTGTGTTTTTCCCAGTTGATTCTGGGGTTCATCAGGGGTGTGTTCTTGCTCCTACTCTGTTCAATGCTTGTATGGACTGGGTGTTGGGCAAGGTTGTGGGGTCCAGCGGCTGTGGGGCATCTGTTGGTAAAGAAAGATTCATGGATCTTGACTTTGCTAACGATGCTTTGATCTTCACTGAGTCAATGGAGGCTCTGATTGGGGCACTCGAGAGACTGAGCGAGGAGTCTGAGTGTCTGGGTTTGCAAGTGTCCTGGATAAAAACCAAGATCCAGGCCTTTAATGACGTCTTGGGCACAGCCATTAGCAATGTGTCTGTCTGAGGAGTGTCGACCTTGTCAAGAGGTTTACTTACCTTGGCAGTGACATTCATGTCTCTGGTGATTCTTCCTATGAAGTCAGTAGATGGATTGGGACAGCATGAGGGGTCATGAGGTCATTGGAAAGGGGTGTGTGGTGCTCCCAATATCTATGCAAAAGGATGAAGGTCCAAGTCTTTAGAGTCCTGGTGCTTCCTGTCTTACTATATGGTTGCAAGACATGGACGCTATCCAGTGACCTGAGACGAAGACTGGACTCCTTTGGTACTGTGTCTCTCCGTAAAATCCTTGGGTACCGTTGGTTTGACTTTGTTTTGAATGAACGGATTTGCTAATGGAGTCCCGAATGAGGCACATTACTTGCATTGTGAGGGAGTGTCAGTTACGGCACTACAGCCATGTGGCGTGTTTCCCTTAGGGTGGTCCAGCTCGTAAGATCCTAATTGTTGGGGACCAGAGTGGCTGGACCAGGCCAAGGGGTTGCCCACGTAACACCTGGCTGCGGCAGATAGAGGGTCATTTCCGGAGGGTGGGACTGGACCGTGTGTCTGCCTAGGGGGTTGCCAACTGAGATCCCAAGTTGTTTCGTCGTGTAGTGGGTGTGGCAAAGCACTATACCAGTGCATGCTCCCCAACCTGACTTGACTTGACTTGCTGTCTGAGTTATGATTTTATGTATAACAAGTATAAAACTAACTACAGAGATGCTACAAATGATTGAGAGAGTAATGAGAGTATGTGTCCAGTATTTTAACTAATATTAAAAGGTCCGTTAAGTTATTTCAGGCCCAAATATCTTATTGAAAAGTTACAATCATAAACCAGGTTAGTCTGTTTTGTTCATTTCATGATTACCACGATTATAGTTATGTATTTGTAATGTCCCTAAAGACGTAGTAAAATTTAGAACTCTCGTAACCCTCAATGGCGGTGTACTTTGGGAAGTGGATCGATCTAACAGAAAATTGACTAGGGCTGTCACAAAATAAAAATAAATGACTTACGGGTGCCTTCATTAAAAAATGTTGAAAAATATTGTGTTATTTACTCTTCTAGTTGCTGAACATGTAGCCGATTGGGCATAAACCCTCTTAGTTTTCTTCCTATCATTAGTAATGCCTAAAAGGCCTAAAAGATTAAAAAATCAGGTTATTATTAAAATAAAGTGTGTAAGAGAAGGTTAATAAAATACAAACTAAATGACAAAACAAGAGGGCAAAACAAAAACTTTCCTTAACAGGTCTTAAGTGCCCGTATGTCTGGTGGGGCACCCTAACCACTTGACCACCTACCAAGAACTCTCTCTCATCTGTTTATTTGTGTTTCTTTCTTTTATAAAACCCATGCCTCTCCTTACATCCCTTACCTCAACTTACATTCTGACCATAAGTACAATTACAATAAACTTCTGACTTGAGGTGGCTTTAATCCCTCTGCAGGGATCACGGACATCTGGAATCACTTATAAGTTCTGAGTAGTCCTTCTTTAGTTACAAATGTCACCAGACTAGAAGTCCCAATGTGATTGGGGGGAAATGCTTTGAACTATGTAAGGAACTTGGAGGAGAACTATTGCAACTCAACATTTAGAGGAGCAATGTAGTAAGGATGCCTCCAGGGCACCATCCAGAGGAGATGTACCAGGCATAACCCACAGGGAGAAGACCCAGAGGCAGAACAGGGCACACTGGTGAGATTATTGCCTTTTAGCTCTCTTAAATATCACAGGAGCAGCTGCAAAATGTTGCTGATGAATGGTTGACTTAGTCTCTGTAGTTTGACATGCTGCCACTGCAAACCTCACCAGAGAAATTTATGCAGATGTACAGTGAAGTAATGAAAGGCCAAGCTTCCAGTGGTTGCAGTAAATAAAGTAGCTAACCACTGTAATAATGTACATCATTTTCAGTTAATATTGTTTTTTGCTGTACCTTATAAAGTAATGCTACCATTTATATTGCAGAGTATCTGTTTCAGTTGTAATTGGTAATATGCATTTCTAGGAAAAGAGGTTAGAGTTAATAGTACCCTTAATTTTTGATTCCTTCCAGTACTTCTTATGGTGGTTATTAAAACTGGGATCAATTAAACTGATTTCGGCAAGTTTGGATTCTATTGTCAATATTGCAATATATAGCATAGCGCTTATCAAAAGGCATTGGGGCCTTGCCAGGTACAGTACGTTCTGAGACTTTAACACAGAGAGTATATTGACTCTACAAGTGAGTTTAATTTTGATTAATATGAGCAGCAATTGAAACTCCATAATCCATATTTTTTTTCTAAATTCTGTAATACAAATGAGTAAAAGTTTTAATTCTCTGAGAATAGTATTCACTACCAAGTTTTTTAAAATGTTTAATTGTTTTATAAGAATATATAAAATTTAAACTTCTACCATGAATATGTGTATTTTAGGTATTAGTTATATTGTACAGAATACAGAAATAACTAAAAAATATACCCCTCTGTACATTGCCATTCTCCCCATATGTGCAAGTTTTTCCTGCAATATTTTGGGTTACCCTTATGATGGACTGGTGCCTTGTCCAAGGCTCAATGCTTGTTGAGATAGGCTCCATCCCCCTCAGGATAAGCACACTTAGAAAATGGTATGTTATGGTATTCCAGGTTTTTCCTCATAACAACATGGATGGAGTTAATCGGTTCCTTGGTAGGGCCTGGCCTGCCAGCCTACCATAACGGATGTGCTATACCACTGACATAAATCCCATATTAAATTATTTTTTGTTTCTAGAAAAGTTTTTTTTATTAAAACTAAATCTCATGTAAATATATTGATAATCAGGTAAAAACAATGGTTAAATCCACCCTGGTCTAAGAATCCTCTTTTGCACACCATTAAAAAACAAACATTCTTTATGACTTCAGTTTGTTTACTGTTTCAAATTTGGCTTGAGACAGATTATTTCAATTTGTACAGTATATTTTATATACAATGTTTTCCTTTTTTACTTGTCCAATAGTGAATGTTTTCAGCAAAAACATACTCAGCAATCTATATAAGTGCTGCACTTATCATTTTCACTAATGTACCTATGGATAGGAACAGCACTGTCCTGGAAAATTCTATTACCATCAAAATATAAATGCTTTAAATGAATGAATACCATTTTTTTTTTTGCAAATATTGACATTTACCTTGCTTTGTAAGGGAATCATTCAGTCTAAGGCACTCTTGGAAACTGTACACCACACTACAAAAGAAACACTAGAACCCTTCATTGTTAAAGATGTTTTTGAATTTGTAGACCTCTTTTCAATCCATCACACATCAACTTTCTCAGTTGTTGAGAACATAGTGGATAACTGACTTGAGCAATTTTTCCAGTGTTCAGCAGACTTCTGTTTTTTTGCACATTTTTTGTTCTAAAAGGAATTGGATTTCCATCTTAATTTCATCTTGAATTAATACAGACGTGTTAATTATTATTTCATTAACAGTTAATCCTAGCTGCTGAACAGGCCTACAAATGAGGAGCAGGCAAAACAACTGTAAGGAGTTGGGTAACCATCAACCTTTGGTTTGTATAAATAGGGCAAGAAAGGAATCTAAAAATAAGATTTATTAACATTTTTTTTAATGAAGTCTTTACATGTGTAGAAGCGGATAGTCTCCCAGCAGTAATAGGGACTACTATGTAGGTACTGAGTAATCTGGAAATTATAGGAAAAGTACTTCTCAGATTAAATAGGCTGAAATTAAACAAATCCCCAGAACAAAATAGTATTTAATTTCAAATGCTCAAGAAGGTTAGTGAACAAATATATAAACCCTTGATGCACATTTTCACCAAGACACTGTGCACACTTTGCTCCTTTAAAATCTTGGTCTGATTCTTTTACCTGGTCTGTTCCTTGGTAAACCACTTAAAGCTAAAGGCCGTAGACTGGAATGTTTGTCTGCTAAGACTGGTTTTGCTAAATATAATTTTCTTTTTTAAAAAGATGCTCTTTCTGCCACCAAATCTGCCTATTATACAAAACAGTTCAGGTTAGGTGAAGGGAATTCTAGAGCTTTGCGTTCTCCTGTTAATAAGGTTCTACAGCTGCCTAATGCCCTTGCTCAGCACCTTTACTCAATTTTACAATGTGATAATTTTATCCATCCATCCATTTTCTAACCCGCTGAATCCAAATACAGGGTCACGGGGGTCTGCTGGAGCCAATCCCAGCCAACACAGGGCACAAGGCAGGAACCAATCCTGGGCAGGGTGCCAACCCACCGCAAGACACACACAAACACACCCACACACCAAGCACACACTAGGGCCAATTTAGAATCGCCAATCCACCTAACCTGCATGTCTTTGGATTGTGGGAGGAAACCGGAGTGCCCGGAGGAAACCCACGCAGACACGGGGAGAAATTCTTTAATGCAAAAATTAGCAATATTCTCCAGCAACTGACATCAGAAGTAGGTACACTACACAATACTCTTAACCTTGCCTCTGGTAGGCCCTGTTCAAATTCCTTTTGTCATTTATACTCACTTCTGTCTCTGAAATCTCTGATCTCATTAAAAAATCTAAATCTTCTACTTCTCAGTTAAATCCAGTTCCCACTCATCTGGTAAACATTTGTCTCCCTTCTATTACCTCATTAATAACTGATATTATACATTCTCCACCTTCTTCTGTTTTTATTTCATTCAGCTCTTAAGATTGCTACTATAACTCTGACTTTAAAGAAACCAGGGGCCTCATGCATAACATTGTGCATAGAATTCACACTAAAATATGGCTTACGGACAAAAGCAAAAATGTGTGTACGCACAAAAATATCCAGATGGATAAATCTGTGCGTTCACCAACTTCCATGTTCTTCCGCTCCATAAATCCCGGTCAGCGTGAAAAGTAACGGACATGCACGCGCCTGCTGCCATTCCCCAACTCCTCCCAGAATTACGTCTCTTTGAATATGGAAATCAATATAAATAGCCCTTAAGCTCAGCGTTCTGTGAAAAGGCAATGGAAAAAGCACGGGGGAAAATAGAAGAATTTCAGCGAATACCAAGTGGAGGCAAGGAAAATCATACTATTTGTTGGTTTAAATAGTGGTACAAACAACAAAAGGAAGTTGATCGGGTGACATAAAGTTTTCGGAGAAACTCGAAAGCTCAAGTTCACAAAGTCGCTCAGTGCCCAAAATAAAAAAAGAAGTTCTCAGATATCAAAGTCGCCGTGAAAAGGCGAGTCATAGCCCACTGTCTGAGTGTCATATGAAAGCTTATTGGGGTAGAGAGAAAAGAAAAAAAAGGGACATAGTGGGAAAAAAGCTCACAATGTCAACTTTAATCTCGAAATTTCCACTTTAATCACGTAGTCTATTTTGTCATTAAAGTAGAACATCATAAACTTTGTCTTAAAATCGTTTAATGTTCTATTTTCTCAAATACCATCATAACTAAGGTAGCACGTTAAATGCATTGTTTTGTAAGTGTTCTTCTATGTGTTCTATGTGTGTGAATCACTACATGCTTCTTAAACGGGCTTTCTCTTCCTCCAACAAGACATATAATCCATTACATTCATGATATTACAGCTCTCTGAATAATTTAAATACTGAGATCTATACTTGATATCATTTTCATGATGATAGGAATGTAAGCATGTATTAAACATGGGAACACGGTGGCACAGTGATAGTGACGAGCTGGCACTCCATCCAGAGATTGTTTCTGCCTCACTCAAGATGCTTGTTGTGTCGTTTGCTACCTTCGATGAAATAATTTATTGCAGCAGTACTCTCTTTCAAACATACTAACCTCCAATTCCTGTCCTTCCTTTTCTTTCTCTAAGTACCCAATCGCCGCACAATCATCTCTGTAACAGACGTTAAGCCAACTGTAAGCTTAGAATGCCGTTTCTTCAAAACTTTTAAGGAACATTGAAATATCTTCATAGTACATGTTTAATTATCCTATCCATCTATCATTCCAGTGTCACGCCAGCCCCTGCAAGAATACAGCTCGAGGCAGGAACAATCCCTGAATGGGGTGCCAGCTCCTTGCTAGCACTGCGACACCATGTCCTCACATGTTTAATTACTAAAAATATAGATTATTTAAATAATGTTAACATTTTATCTGTATAATGTAATAAACATATTTTGCTGCATTTCATCTTAAAATTATATTGTCATCATATGTAAATATGTGCTAAAGCGGCTCAGGTTGTGCAATATTATAACTGTATCACAAATTTACAGTGAGGTAATTGTACTTATAAGTACAAACAGTTCTACAAGGAACACTCGATGAACTGATTGATTGCATTTATAGTTCTTGAGATGAAACAGTTTCTGAACCGCAAGGTCAGTACAGGAAAAGCTCTGAAGCGTTTGCCGTATGGGTGCAGTTACTATTGGCACTATGACTGAGGTAGTGTGTGCTAGATGCTGTATACCGATAATTCTCTTTCCGGTCAGCTGCTGTAGAGCTGTGATTCCACACTCAGATACAGTGATATAAATACTCCGAGTGGTGCAGTGAGAGTAATATGGAAAAAGATGATCCGCTGTGGCAAACCCTAACGGGGGCAGCTAAACAACGCTAAAGCAGCTATGGTATTTCGAATAGTTTGGCCATTCTGTGGACCATTATATTTACAATATATAATTACAATCAGATGCCTTAAACTAATAAAAAATATGTGGTTAATTTCAGCGTATATGATAAAGGCGTGTCAGGGATGTGGATCTAAAAAAAGAAAGGGAAATCACACACAAACAGTAGCACTGCTTTGACGCTGGGTGCCACCAGTTTGGAAAACTGAGTGGAAAACTTGCATACGCCAGGGTCTGAGCTAGTGTGAAAATGTATGTGGCTTTAAGGCAAGTTTAGTTTTTATACATCTCGATGTGAGCATGGAAACGGGCATATGCAACATTTTCGTTTGTAGGCACCATTTATACATGAGGCCCCAGATGCTGACCCTGATAATCTGAACAATTTTTAACCAATTTCAAATCTGCCATTTTATTTACTACATATTTATACACATCTTCATACTCTTAGATATTCTTATTTAAATATCTTGGCTACACCCTCTGCTCATTTATCTACCATGGGGTCTAGATATTAAGCTTTGTTGGTCATCATCTTTGGAACTCCCTTCCTCAAGATATCCACAGCATTGATTATCTTCCCATCTTTAAATTCATACTTAAAAATGATCTCTTAACTTGCCTACTCCTCTTGATTTTGTCCCTTGATTGTACAGTCTAGTACATTTATGACCATTGTGACGGACAGCCGGGTCCCATGCCCGGCCGGGACGCCTCTGCTGCATACGTCCCGGGGGAGCCATCATGGACATTGCAGTACCTTTCTCGGGGCGCTTGGGGGCAGTCTCCCTGGCCGTGGATCCCTCCTCAATCTCCCTCGTGGCTCCATGGGACATGGAGTCCACCAAAGCAGCCCGGTTGGGAGATGGGGTGGCCGCTAGGGGTTGCTGCGGAGAACCAGCCACCACACTGGACGGTTTATCAGCCCCACCCGAAGGTGCAATTAAGACCAGCTGGTCAGGCACCTGGAACACTTCCAGGTGGGGTATAAAAGGGCCTGCCTCCCAGCAATCAGGGCCAGAATTGGGAGGAAGAGGACACGGTTGCCTGGGAGGAGTGGTGGAGCAGGAAAGTGTTGGTTTGGTGTGGGTTTTGTGCTTGGGACTGTGTTGGGCCGGTGGGACACGGGGAAGACGTGTGCCCACGGCTGAAGAGCAAAGAAATAAAAACCCTTGAGTGTGAACACGTGCCTCTGAGTAGTCTGTGCTGGGTCGGGCGATATATAGCGCCTTTATCACACCATATATACATAATGCTATTTTAATTGTATGTTGCTATTTTTCATTGTATTGTTTTCTTTTTATTTATTGTTTATTTCTTTTAGTATTTATTAATTTAATTAATTCTTTCTTTTAGTAAATTTCTTTGACTTTTTTGTAAAATGTCCTTTAGTGCCAGTAAAGGTGCCTTTAAATAAAATCTATTATTATTATTATTATTATTATTATTATTACTAGGGAAATTTTGAAAGAGTGGAAAATTACAAATATTATCCCATTATATGAAAAGCATGATTGGCCATATCCAAGAAATTATAGGCCAGAATGCTTAACATGCATCACAAGTAAATTAATGGAAGAAATTATTAAGGAACTAATTGAGCAACACATGGCAAGAACAGGAGTTTTACAGAACAGTCAGCAAAGGTTCAGATAAGGGAGGTCATGTTTTACGAACATGCTGGAATTTCATGAGGAAGAAACAAAAAGATACTATCAAAGTGATGAGTACAATATTATTTATCTTGACTTTCACCATGTGATAAGGTTTCAGCATTTGATAAGGTGCTATATGAGAGGTTGAGTATCAAACTAAAAGGAATGTGAGTTCAGGGTATAGTATGTAGATGGGTGCAGAACTGGCTAAAACACAGGAAGCAGAGGGTGGTGGTGTGAGGAACCTTTTTGAAATTAGTGATGTTAAGAGCCCCACTAGGGTCAGTGCAAGGCCTCTGTTTTTTTAATATACATAAATGATTTGGATAGAAATATAAATAATAACATGTACAGTAGGAAATAAAAGTGTTAGGTCTGAATACAAAACATTGGTCTCAACATTGACAATACTCCATAAGAAAGGGATTTAGGAGTCGTAGTAGACTTGTTACTATAAACTGCCAGACAGTATTCAGAAGCCATTAAGAAGGCAAATAGAATGTTAGTTTATATAACATGATGTGTGGAGTTACACATCAAGGAGGTTATGCTCAAGCTTTACAATGCACTGGTTAGTCCTCACCTCAGTACTGTGTACAGTTTTCATCTTAAGGATACAAACAAGACATAGAAGCACTAAAAAAAAAATCCATAGAAGAGAGACTTTTATGATTCCAGGACAACAGTGAATGTATTATGAGGAATAATTAAATGAGCTGAGCATTTTCAGTTTAAGCAAAAGAGATTGCTGAAGTGTTTAAAATTATGAAGGGAATTAGTACAGTGGATCAAAATGTTACTTTAAAATAAGATCAACAAGAACACAGAGACACAATTGGAAATTTCAAACAGACATTAGAAATTTTTTGGAATATGTTGCCAAGTTGTGAGGTAGTCAGTAGGACTTTAGAGGCCTTCAACGCTAGACTTGATGTTATTTTGGAAGAATTAAAAATATTTTAAAAACATCAAAAAGAGGCACAAAGGGGAGGCCTAACAGGCAATTCAAAGCAAACAATGTTTCAAATGTCTCTTTAATCATAATCCTTTAACCAAGAGCAGGGGTCAACAAGAAACAGAAAATCCAACAAAAAACAGTGACACGCAGTAACTCCAGTAAACCACAATGGTTCTCACTGTTAGACTTTGGCATTCAGTTTAAATAGGCTGAGGGAGGACCTAGGAGTGTTGACGTCAGGGTGGTCCTGTCTCTTGGGGTTCCACCTACAAGGAACATTAGTAAATTTAAAAAGACAGAGCATAATAACAATATCACATATGAAATCAATATAAAAACACTTAACAACACAAAATTAAATAAAAACAAGAATAAAATCTAAAATACACATAATTTTAATCCACTACATCACAATTGTAAGCACTTTTTTCATGAAAAATTAGTTCGTACTGGAGTTCCTTTTAAATCCAATGTAATCCAACAATCATTCCTCATTTAAGGTTACTGAGAACCTTTTCTTAAAGGAATGCTCCACTGGCCTATCCCTCTCACTCATTCTTCACAGCCCTGTCTTCAGTTCAAAAGCTGAATCCTTCCTGTTTGTGCACTACTTTCAATTTCTAGAATTATTTAACAGTATTTTAGCAAAAAAAAAAAAATCATGTATTTTGTAAGTATGACTGGATGACTTGATATGGGGATTATGCCAAACCTGCAATGTGAGATTTGTCATGGATGTTTTCGATATTTTGTTTGCTGTTGTCCAGCATAGGAAACCATAGACGTCCATTATATCATAAAGACTATTATCTCTGTTTCCTATGAAATCATGAGATTATTTTTTTTTTTCATCCATCATCACAAACCACGGTAGGGTTAATAACATATAAAACAATATAATTTATGGGTGGAGTATTCCTTTAAGCATGGCACTCAACAGCACCTGACTCTGCCCAGCATATTTATAAATAATATGTCAATTGCTTAATTATCTTAATGAACACTCCTGCAACAAATAAATAAACAAACAAACATGTAGAATCATTAGTATTACAACTTCAATCCACTCAACTTTCAGGAAAAAGGGGTAGGAATTACAAAATCATTTATCAGACCAGTACAAAAAGCTAACCAAATTATACCTCTCCTGCTCCAACAAAGGCAAAATAGGTTTACTTTCCTGTTATTTAATCACAGTCACTATGTTCCAGATTTGATTGCATTTTTTCTTCTCACACAAATTTTTAAATGCACAAAGCTGCCACTGTTCTTTGCAATAGTCTTATTTTCTAATATGGCAGACATTCTTAACAAGTCTCTACTTGCCTAAATAAGCCTGAGCATTGTCAAAGTAGCCCATTCTAAACCACTACAGGCAATTAATTAAAACATACACACACACACACACACACACACAGTGTATGTATATATAAATATTATGATGTGAAATCAGGAAGCAGACAGAAAAAGGCTTGGGGATGGCCACCCCATATACTGAAAAATCAGCAAATGGGGAAAAAAATATGTCTTTACAGGAGCAGAGTTCACAACTGAACAAACTAACAGATTGAGACTGCTCTATAAATATGGTGGGTAGGAGGAAAAGGTGGAGTCAGGACAGCCGGAACAGGAACTGATGTAACAGGAAGAGGTCATCAGGGTGGGCCAGAAGTGATGGTGATGTTATTAAAGAGTAACAGGAAAGAGTAGGGTTTTATTTACTAATTATTGCTTAATGTTTTTAGCAATATCTTTGTCCATTTCTGATGTGTATAGCTTGTCTTATTACTTTATCAGAAAGAAGAATGCATTTTTAAATGCTGCTTATTGAACATTCGCTCTCTTGGCAGTAAAGCTGTTTTGGTAAATGATATATTAAGTACAAAATCTGATCTGTGTCTTCTCACTGAAACCAGGCTTAGTAAGCTGAGGCATCACCAGATGGGTACTCGTTCCTTCATAAGTCTAGAGATTCTGGTCGAGGAGGCCTTGGAATAATTCATTGTAACAAAATGCAAATTACTTCTAAAAATTTACATCCTTTGAGGCATTCATTTTAAATATTAAAACAGATTCCAAAACAATTATAATGCTAGTCTACAGACCACCAGGGCCATATTCATTGTTCATGACTGAATTTAGCGACCTTTTATCTGATTTGGCTATAAATTATGATCACATAGTATTGATGGGGATTTTAATGTACACATTGATGTGGAAACTGACACTTTTAGCAAATGTTTTACTTATTTGTTAAATTCAGTAGGATTTTGTCAGATTGTCAAAGGTCCAACTCATAATTATAACCATACATTACGTTTAATTATAACTTACAAAGTTGAAATTGAAAATTTTAATATTACTCCATTAAAATAAATTATTTCCAATCACTACTTAATTAAATTTGATTTAGTCCTGCCCTTGCACTCACAGATTAAAACAAAGACAGTGCGACATCTAGATTGTAATTCAAAATTTATAGATACTTTGAGTAAGTCTAGTGTAATTGTGGAAAACCATTTAGATCAGTTAACATCAAATGTAAACGTGGAAAACAATTTAGATCAGCTAACATCACATTATAATGTGACCTTGAGAGATGCTCTGGACACAGTGGCTCCCCTTAAAACAAAAGTGATCAAAGCACATAGAAACTCTCCCTGGTTTAATGAAAACACTCAAGCTCTTAAATTAGTACAGAAAACTGGAGCACAGATGGAGGACAACAAAGCTACATGTCTTTCAAATTGCATGGACAGAGAGTGTTAAAAAATATAAAAAAAGCTCTCCTTAAAGCTTGCTCAGAATACTATTCTACAATAATAGATAACAATAATAAAAATCCTTGGGTACTATTTAGAACATTGGCTAAATTAACAAATGGGAATTCAGATCTACAGTGCAAAATACCAACAGATATTAGCAGTACAGACTTTATGAACTTCTTCAATGAGAAAATTAAAAATATAAGATCCCAGATCTCAGCATCACAGTACAAACCACATGCTAGCTTATCATTCAGCACTTTAGTAATTTTAATCCTGTAACTAAGCAGGAAGTCTTAAAGTTAAATTCTAAAATGAAACCCTTTACTTGTTCCCTAGATCCAGTGCCAACAAAACTAGTAAAAAGCACAATTTATGTTCTTGCAGCGCCTATTCTAAATATTATCAATAGTTCATTATTGCATGGCACAGTACCTGATGCACTAAAAGTGTCAGTCATTAAACCATTACTTAAAAAGTCAGACCTAGACCCACACATACTAAATAATTATAGGCCTATTTCAAATTTACCTTTTCTCTCTAAAATACTAGAAACAAATAGTCATCAATCAGCTTTAGTCACACTTTACGCATTACAATTTATTCGAGAAATTCCAGTCTGGTTTCCGCACTGGTCACAGAAACGGCACTAACACGGGTTGTAAACAACATTCTGATATCCTCTGATGAAGGAAACTCCACTGTAATTATGTTGTTAGACTTAAGTGCAGCATTTGACACTATTGACCATTCTATTTTATTACACAGGCTAGAAAATGATGTTGGGCTTACAGGCACTGTACTTGCTTAGTTTAGTTCTTATTTATCAAATATGTACAGAAATGTGCTGACAGTACTCCATCATTATATACAGAAGGTGTCCCACAGGGCTCAGTACTGGGACCTTTATTGTTTTCACTTTACATGCTTCCACTGGGATCTGTAATTAGGAAACAATGTTAATTTTCACTCATGTGCAGATGACACCCAGTTATACCTTTCATTTAGATCAAATGAAGTTTCTCCAATGTTGTCTTTAATTATATGTGTTAGTGAATTAAAGGGAGTGGATGGATGAGAACTACTTGTCTTTAAACACAGATAAAACAGAGATGTTAATTATTGGAGGGAATGACGCTGATCACAACAATAGTTTGTCATCCTTTAACTCAGTTGGAATCACCATTAATTTTACTGAATCAGCCTGTTATCTTTGACTCTACAATGTCATTTAAAGCGCACATTACAAAGTTGTCCGAATCATGTTTCTTCCATCTGAAAAATGTTGGGAAATTAAGGCGCTTTCTAAATAAATAGGATTCTGAGAAATTAATTCATGCATTTATTTCTAGTAGGATTGACTACTGCAATGCGGTGTTCACTGCATGTTCAAACTGTTCTTTATACAGCCTCCAGTTAATCTGAAATGCTTCTGCAAGAATTCGTACAAGAACAAGAAAATACAAATACATAACTCTAGTTCTTAAATCGTCACATTGGCTCCCGGTTAAGTTTAGTGTAGGTTTAAAAATCCTTCTTTTAACATATAAAGCCTTAAGTGGCCAAGGTCCGGCTTACTTATCTGAATTTATCATGACTTACAAACCTGAGTGCACATTAAGATCTCAAGATGCTGGTCTGTTTATGATTCCAAAAATTAATAAAATAACAGTGGGAGATCAAGCTCTCACCTACTCTGTTTCTCTTCTAGTAATTGAAATGTGGCACTTGGTGTTACGACCCACCTGCTATGTTGTTTTGCCTGCCTAAGGTAAAGTCATTCCTGATAAAGAATCGCAGGAATTGTCAGGTAGCTGGGTCATCGGATTGGCTGGCCCAGCACTGTCTCAACTGTGGAATGGCCTAATGAGGGAGGCAGCTTGATGGCTAAGGTTTCCAGGACTTTAAACAAATCCAAATCATATTATGTGATATCATCTACTATTAAATTCTGCTCCATACTTAATAATATTAGTAATATTTTTATACTGTATTGAGGATTACTTGTATTGTTGTCGACATATTGATTTGGCTAAATTTTACACCGGATGCCCTTCCTGACGTAACCCTCCCCATTTATCCGGGCTTGGGACCAGCACGAAGAAACACACTGGTTTGTGCATCCCCTGTGGATGGGTTAGGTTAGGTTATTAAAGGATAAAGATGGAAACGTACTCACAAGCGAGAAGAGTGTGTTGAGCAGATGGAAAGAGTACTTTGAGAGGCTGATGAATGATGAGAACGAGAGAGAGAAGAGGTTGGATGATGTGGAGAAAGTGAATCAGGAAGTGCAACAGATTAACAAGGAGGAAGTAAGGACAGCTTTGAAGAGGATGAAAAATGGAAAGGCCATTGGTCCAGATGACATACCTATGGAAGCATGGATATGTTTAGGATAGATGGCAGTGGAGTTTTTAACCAGATTGTTTAATGGAATCTTGGAAAGTGAGAGGATGCCTGAAGAGTGGAGAAGAAGTGTACTGGTGCCAAAATTTAAGAATAAGGAGGATGTGCAGGACTGCAGTAGCTACAGGGGAATAAAATTGAAGAGTCACAGTATGAGGTTATGGGAACGAGTAGTGGAAGCTAGGTTAAGAAGTGAGGTGATGATTATTGAGCAGCAGTATGGTTTCATGCCAAGAAAGAGCACCACAGATGCAATGTTTGCTCTGAGGATGTTGATGGAGAAGTTTAGAGAAGGCCAGAAGGTGTTGCATTGCGTCTTTGTGGACCTGGAGAAAACATATGACAGGGTGCCTCGAGAGGAGCAGTTGTATTGTATGAGGAAGTCGGGAGTGGCAGAGAAGTATGTAAGAGTTGTACAAGATATGTACGAGGGAAGTGTGACAGTAGTGAGGTCTGCGGTAGGAGTGACAGATGCATTCAAGTTGGAGGTGGGATTACATCAGGGATCGGCTCTGAGCCCTTTCTTACTTGCAATGGTGATGGACAAGTTAACAGACGACATTAGACAGGAGTCCCCATGGACTATGATGTTTGCTGATGACATTGTGATCTATAGCGATAGTAGGGAGCAGGTTGAGGATGCCCTGGAGAGGTGGAGATATGCTCTAGAGAGGAGAGGAATGAAGGTCAGTAGGAACAAGACAGAATGGATGTGTGTAAATGAGAGGGAGGTCAGTGGAATGGTGAGGACAGAGGGAGTAGAGTTGGCGAAGGTGGATGAGTTTAAATACTCATCAAAAAGTACAGAGTAATGGGGAGTGTAGAAGAGAGGTGAAAAAGAGAGTACAGGCAGGGTGGAATGGGTGGAGAAGAGTGTTTTAGGAGTGATTTGTCACTGACGGGTATCAGCAAGAGTGAAAGGGAAGGTCTACAGGACAGTAGTGAGACCAGCTATGTTATATGGGTTGGAGACGGTGGCACTGACCAGAAAGCAGGAGACAGAGCTGGAGGTGGCAGAGTTAAAGGTGCTAAGATTTGCACTGGGTGTGACGAGGATGGATAGAATTAGAACATAGTACATTAGAGGGTTAGCTCAAGTTGGACGGTTGGGAGACAAAGTCAGAGAGGCGAGATTGCGTTGGTTTGGACATGTACAGAAGAGAGATGCTGGGTATATTGGGAGAAGGATGCTAAGGATAAAGCTACCAGGGAAGAGGAAAAGAGGAAGGCTTAAGCGAAGGTTTATGGATGTGGTGAGAGAGGACATGCAGGTGATGGGTGTAATTGAACAAGATGCAGAGGACAGAAAGATATGGAAGAAGATGATCTGCTGTGGCAACCCCTAACGGGAGCAGCCAAAAAAAGAAGATTGAGGATTACTTGTGTTCTGTGTATTGTATTGTATTGACCCCCTTGTTTTTGACATCCACTGCACGCCCAACCTAACTGGAAAGGGGTCTCTTTTTTGAACTGCCTTTCCCAAAGTTTCTTCCATTTTTCCCTACAAGGGTTTTTTTGGTAGTTTTTCCTTGTCTTCTTAGAGAGGGATCTGCACTGGCAATCGAAAGGTTGCCCGTTCGAATCCCGTAAATGCCAAAAGGGACTCTGCTCTGTTGGGCCCTTGAGCAGGGCCCTTAACCTGCAATTGCTGAGTGCTTTGAGTAGTGAGAAAAACGCTATATAAATACAAAAAATTATTATTATTATTATTTAGATTCAAGGCTGGGGGGCTGTCAATAGACAGGGCCTGTTAAAGCCCATTGCGGCACTTCTTGTGTGATTTTGGGCTATATAAAAATAAATTGAATTGTATTGTACTTATTACCATGTGAGTATTGTATATTACAGCTTTTCCCAACCTGTGGGCAGTATGCCACTCGTGGGCAGTGGCAGCATTGCAGGTGGGCTGTGGCTGATACTGGACAAAACCCACTCCCCAAACTGCTCTGACAATTGAACTTCTTTCACAGCAGGAGCATTATAGGTGGATTGTGGCAAATACTGGATGACCACTCTGATGATTGTGTTCAATTCACCAAGGAGGAAAAACGTTGGTAATTACACTTGATTCATCTAACATACTGGTGATTGAGTGGGACTCCTCCACCAGGAAAGCTCAGATGATCATGCTAAATTGCTCAGGTGGGCCATGAATGTGCTGACATGTGAAAAACTGGGTTGTGATGCCATCAGGTAGGGAAACCCTGGAATACTGAATTAAGGTATGTTTGCATTATAAAATCAAGAAGGAGTTCAGCTCGAAAGGAGGAACAATATTCTAACCTGGGTGTGTATGGCTTATGTAAAAAGTTGATCTTTATCCAAATCAAATGATCTCAAGTCTATTTCATTTTCAAAAACAGAGATTTGGAAACAGACTATGCTAATAATGTGATTATAACCATAAATGTAGCAATTGTTACTAACAGAAGCAGAGACGTAAATAAAAGCACTAATGATTGTTCTTTGCAAAAGTGAACTCCTGAGCTTTTATTTAGCCCTGAAGGCTCAAATCTCAAAAGCTGTTCCCAAGATGCAGTATGTGATAAAGGGATGACATTCTGCTAGTCTGTGTTCTCTACAAGGTATTCCCACCTCTGACATTTCCTTCCTTGCTGTAATGCCAGAGCTGTTTTAATTTGGCAGCCAGGCAGTAACAAGGACTGAGAGATAAAGACTGAGTCAGTAAATAAATGTGGGTAAAAATAAGGAAATTTGATAGATACTGTAACAAAGCCTAATTCATAAAACAAAAATGAAGTAAAAAATAACAAAGCCAGGTCTGGTCAAATGCCGCACACATATCCCATGTATGTTGTCATTGCACTTAAAGTATTTAAACTTTACTAGCCAACCCGTGGCATAGCACACGCCACATAATTATCAACGTGAACAGTCAACGTGGCTCACAGCTGCATGTGGACTGTAGCACAGAACAAAGCGAATGAGGATGTTTTTGGTGACGTGTTGGGGACGGGCACATGAGCAAGCAGTGCCCATGCCTCGAGAGCGAGGGTGGACGCAGGAGGAGGGTGAGAGTTGGTGGGCGGGGCTCTGTCGTGCTTTCCCCATGATGCGAGAGAAGGGTTAGAGTGGGCGGTCTGGGCTTTGTCGTGCATACCCCATGGTCGGGCAACTTGGTCGATTATATATACAGTGGAACCTCGATTCACGACTGTTTTATCTTGGTAGAGTAATATATATTGCTCTACTTTCCCCTATTGTATTATTAATATGTAGCCTTAGAATGCCTAATCTCACAGACTTACCACTGTATATAACTTATCCCCACCTTCCCTTCTATATCTATAACCTCAGGCAATTAGATGTAGTAAAAAGACAAGCAGGAGTTAAGTTACACATAAAATAATGAATTACTGATAATATTCATAAATAATAACAAAATGCAAAGTACATTTGAATATTGGCAACCATACAACCTGATAAAATGGTGATGTGTAATTCAGGTGGCACACAGACTTGCAGTTACTTAAAATGTCTCTAGTTAAGGCATCATTGGTGCTCAGCTTTCAGCCACATGCCTGTTCAATATGGCTGCTGAGCTGTGCTCTTCATTGTGTTGTCTTCATCATCACAGGTTAGCAAGAGAGATGCTTCTTCCATCATATGTTAGTTAGAGAGAGAGAATGTGGTTGAGCAAGTACATTTATAGATGTTCTCTCCAATTCCTAGAACCAATAGGACATCATGGTACTTAAAGGCCTCTGAGACAAGCCAATTCCAAACAGCCATATCTCAGACCAATGGGAGCAATAGTACATTCAACACCTGCAACCCCCCCAAGACCATATGTTAAGCTAACCTGGCTTTGTGTGGGGGATCAAACTGGTTTAAGACACATCCCCCTAAATCCTGTCATAAAATTACAAAGAAAAGTCGTAAACATGGGGGGGGATAAACAAGAATGCCTCTCACCAAGGTACCACTAAATTACATTGGTTTGCCTAAATTATAAATAAAGACATACAAAACATTTATCAAGTTATATGCAAAATCCCACATCACAACAACGACCATAATTCGTTCCAAAACTCTGGTCGTAAACCGATTTGGTCGTGAACCGAAGTAATTTCCCCCATAGGATTGTATGTAAATACAATGAATCCATTCCAGACCGTACGAAATGTATGTAAATATTTTTTTAAGTTTTTAAGCACAAATATAGTTAATTATACCATAGAATGCACAGCGTAATAGTAAACTAAATGTAAAAACATTGAATAACACTGAAAAAACCTATAGCGCTATAGCACTACGAACCGCTCACTAAAAACACTTTTTTAATGAGTTTTAAGCACAGGGAAAAAGATTAACATTTGAAAAATCCGTAATTTAATAAACAACCAAGAAAAGTAACATTGCAACAATGCACGTGCGCACCTGTGTGTGTGTGTGTGTGTCTCTCCCTCTCGTGCGCCCGTGTGTGTTTGTCTTTTTCTCGCGAGCCTATGTGTGTGTGTGTGTGTGTCTCTCTCTCACGCGCCTGTGTATGTGTGTGTCTCTCGCGCGCACCTGTGTATGTGTGTGTCTCTCGCGCGCACCTGTGTGTGTGTCTCTCTCTCTCTCTCTCTCTCGCGTGCCTGTGTGTGCGTCTCTCTCTGTCACGCGCCTGTGTGTGTGTGTCTCTCTCTCGCGTGCCTGTGTGTGTGTGTGTGTCTCTCTCTCTCTTGCGCACCTGTGTGTGTGTGTGTCTCTCTCGCTCTCTCTCTCTCTCTCGCGTGCCTGTGTGTGTGTGTGTGTGTGTGTGTGTGTGTGTGTGTGTCTCTCTCGCGCGCCTGTGTGTGTGTGTCTCTCTAATGTGGACTGTAGCACAGACAAAAGCGACTGAGGCTGTGTTTGGTGAGTTGTTGCGTGCCGGCACATGAGCAAGCAGTGCACATGCCTCGAGAGCAACGGTGGACGCAGGAGGAGGGTTTCAGCTGGCGGGCAGGGTGCTGTTGTATGTGTCCCATGACGTGGGAGGGTTAGAGTTGGTGGGCGGGGCTCTGTGAGTTGGCAGGTGGGGCTCTCTGTCTTGCTTGCGCTCAGTGTCTTGTGTGCACTTAGTGAATTATATATATAGATGTTACTCAAAAGGTGCACTAATGACGTAGGGTGGGCCACTCACATCATGTCTCTGTTTCTTGCTCACTTGTTCATTCAATTTGTAGGCCTTACAAATTGTGGCCTGACAGCATGGCCTACAACAGGGGTGGCGAACTCCAGGCCTAGAGTGCCTCAGTGGCTGCAGATTTTCATTCTTACTATGTTCTTAATTAGTGACCAGTTTTTTCTGCTGATTACTTCTTTTAATTAACTTGACTTAGGCCCAATAGTTGTTTCTTTTTCTTTAATTAGCAGCCAAACAATAATGAGTCACAAAACAAGCCACCACATGACCAGCTCCCCTGTGCCCATTTCACAATATCTGAAATTAGGAGAGGTGATGGTCTTGGTAAGGTTGATCTCTCAGGTCACCAAAACATTTTGACAGTGCTCTTAGAAAGAACAGAAAGACAACAGTTTTCGAAATGTGTGCTGTGGTAGAATGGGAGTAGCAAGAATTGGCTTTACATTAAGAAAGTGATTGGAGTGAAATTGGTTGGAGTTTGAAGCCCCAGCTTAGCTGGTCATCCATTAGCTCGTTTAACATCTCATTTCTGCTTGGCTGTCATTTAATGTAGAAAGGAATCAATTCAAAGGGCTGAACTCTTCTAACAGGGCTATTAAAGTGATGGGAAAAAATTAATTAACAATGAAAACTGGTCACTGATTAGGAAAAGGGTTAGAATGAAAACCTGTAGCCACTGCGGCACTTCAGGCCTGGAGTTCGCCACCCCTGGCCTATAGTGAGAGCAGCCCACCAGGAGCTGTCCAATTAATCCAATGGCTAGCCCATACCTGCCTGGATGGAACCACTGGCTATTGAGCTATGCATTTATGCATACATTAACACCTGGCCAAATTAGCATTGTCTTGCTAAGAATCAGCATCAGTTCTGAATATGGGTTTAAACAATACTGCCTAAAGAAAATATACAAGGCCATTTTCAATTAAAACGTATAAATTGTTTCTTCCAAATTTAGTTTTTTTTCCAGGTTGAATGTACAAATGGCAGACATTGAGCAGACATTTCCACTAACTGGAATTGTAGTATTTATAGATGCTTCTTAAGTTCATCGATGATAAATTGCCCCTATCTTCAAGTGCTAACTAGAACATTTCCATTCACTTAATTGAATAATTTATAATAGTCAGGGAAGTGCATGAGCATTTCAATATCACTAACTGAACAGTGTCTGCCTAAAGGCAAGTGGATAACACAGGCATCATATACTGTAGGTAGATTGTGTTTACACAATGCAAAATGAAATCACTGGATGAATTATGACATGACTTAAAGGGAACACCCAATCAAGTTACTTCTTAAATCAATAAACTGTAAACTAAATAGAATTCCAATGTCATCTTCATTTTCCCTAGGGGAATATATATATATATTTTTTAATTTGGCTGACACCTATAAAAATAAGGCATAGACATTTTGCTGCTTTGAGTAAATCTGCTATTGAAAGTAATAGATCAGGCAGGCAGTCAAATGAAAATGACAGTATGCTTCTGCATGCTCCTTTTTTATTCTTTGTGTTTGCTAGCAGACCATAGGTTAGAGTACTGTTGTGCAAATGGGAACTTGAATGTAATGTTTATGGATGTTTAACCGGATTAAATTAAGGCAGGTGTTCATTATACTATGCAATTTGTAATTAATCTCACAATCAGCTAAACAGATAAGGTTAAGATAAGATAAGGAAACCTGAAGCAATGGTGATATTTGCCTTGCAGAGAAAAATCGTGTGTCGTGATATTGAACGAGAAAGAGAATGATAGAAACATTAGTAGCCTTTAAAATGTTGAATAAGGCACATATAATGAGATATATCACATTAAGTTCATTATTTATAATTTTATATTTGAGATTTTCCATAAATATATTTTGCCTGTGAAAATTAAGCTTCACAAAGTTCTAGGTAACAAATTGTAATCAAAGTATTTCATATCTTATTTAATAAGCAATTGTTCCAAAAGAATAATCTGAAGATAACAGGACTAGGCTCACAAAGTTCTAAAACAACAATTATTTCTATAGCGTATTTTCATACACATTTGTTTCCTTGACTGTAATGCCGATATGAATGATGCTATAGCCAAAGTAATATACTGTAAAAACATTCAGGAGCTCATACAGCAATGGAAAATAGACACACACATCACAAGTGTAAAGGTTTCTTGTTCTGTTTATTTTAACTTGAACAATGTGCAAGTGAATTATGTACATTTTCATATACTGTAGCAGCCAATCAGAGATGCCATTTGCTAAGCTCTGGTGTTGTGGCTGTAGAGCCATGCCTTTACTGTTTTATCCCTTTCAAAGTTACTTATTATTTCTGGCCATTCGAAATGCTGTTCTTTCGCTAAATTTGCTCCCATGTAATCGGCCTCAGGATATGCCACTACACATTGTGGACTGTGCCCGGCAGTTTATCCCGGCCAAGTCCCCCAAGCCACCAGATGGAGCCCTCCCTGCAGTATGGAGGTGCCCCGAAGACCAGCAGGGAGTCATGGGCTTTGTAGTTTGTATCCTCAGCCCTGCTGGATACCACAGGGGCCGCAAGAGGGAGCTGCAGGGAGGACCAAAGACTGCTTTTTGCCCTATGCCCCGGAAGTACTTCCAAATCCCATGACAGGAAGAAATGATGTGCTTCCAGGGTGAAGATAAGGACTATTTACCCTGACCCGGAAGGAATAAGGTCTTGTGGACTGTTGGGCAGGAACACCTCTGGGTCAGGGAGTATAAAAGGACCATGGGAACTTCCAGACAATGAGCTGAGCTGGGTGGTAGAAGGTCAACGTGTCTGGGAGTGGAGGATTGATTTATTATTAGTATTGTTATTGTATTTGGTTTATGAATAGTGTGGAGTGGAGGGTGCTTGGTGCACGTCATTATTATAATAAAAAGAATAATTGTGGCACTTTTACCAGGTGTTTGGCGTGGTACCTGAGGGTTCAAGGGAGCGCTAGTGCCCCCTACTGCTACAACATATACATCTGCTTCTATATTCCTGGCACAGAAGTATTCTAATCTGTGGTCTCCCCCTCTCCAGCTTTTTGATTTTACTGCCAGTTTCACAGCTCCCCGTAGCTTGTTGATACCAGTCTCCATGTATCTTCTAACAGCCATTCTCACTACTGCTAGAAACTCAGCAGTTCCCAAAGCAGCTGACCTGAATTTCATGACTGTCAACACTCTGCTTTAGCTGCTGCTGTTTTGCAGCTCACCAGTAATTTTCATGAATACCACCATGTGTTTATTAGGGGTGCCTATCAGAAATGCTCCTTCATCTCTGCCATACATGATCAGTCATAAACTTAGCACACTCATAGACTTATTGTACATGCTCACCTATTCACACCACATGTGCATCCAACATTACTGTGGTCTAAAATCCTTATATGCTTTCTTGGAGGTGGCTCCACACCCTAGACCTTTAAGTTATAGAGTTTTTTTAGCAAAGTCTGCTGTTTATTGCCTTTACTTGATAAGATAACTTGAATACGCAAAGGCTTTTCCACCTGTAGCTTAGAGCTGGTCTTGCATCCCTCTTAAACTGTTGGTATATCAACTGACCTTCCTTATCTGAGACTAAAACAATCATATCCAAACCTCTGACCAAGGTGCTCAGACATCAACAGCCGAGTTGTTGGAATATGTTATGTATGGTTGAGCTCATGTCTATTGAAGATATCCTCTTTGGAAGTACCCGCTAGGACTAAAAAAAATGACAAACCACAAGATTATAAATCTTCCTGATAAACAACAAAGATTAATTCTGTAAATGTTACATTAACAGAAAAGTTACTAGAAATAAATAAGTAAAAATAATATCAGCAGTAGATATTTAAATGCTGAAGGGAGAGGACAAACACAGAACTCCAGACCTAGATACCTAGGCCAAAACCTTGCTTGAGAAAGGTAAGGTTAATTCTGCTCAAAAGTTCATCTTTTACTTTTCCAATGACCACTCCTGGTGGAAAAACAGTTGTAGTTGCAGCAGGGAACTGTTATTGGCTATGGGTCCCAAGGCACATAATTCCCAAAAAGCACCTTCAAAAATGCCCACTAGAAGGGGATATACCACCAAATCCTGGCAAGATAACAGGGCAAATGCAGGATCTTTATAAAAATAAAAGATGTATTTTTAACACAATGTTCAGTCGAAAACAGTTAAAAAATCCAAACATTTGCAACAAGGCACAGCAAAACACAATAACTCATCCAATACAGAGTGCATCCATAATGAACTGCCAGAACCTATGGAAGACTCTCTGGATTTATAGGGCAGATGGCAGTAATTGGCAGGTGACCCTGCCTCTTGGGCAACCACCCAAAAACATATGGGATATAATCAAGGCACTGATACATAGGCAGAATAAAACACGAATAATACAAATGATAAACACAAGCAATATTAATGTAAACAAAAGAAACAAAATTGAACAAAAAACAGCATAAAACAAAGATTTGAACCCAAGCCAGAGAAGGGACCCTGACTGAAACATTAAAGGAACCTTTGCCATATTGACTCGCTTCTCCTTCTACTTGAAATCATACCAAGTAGGTAAAATGTTCAAAACTATAAAAGTAAAAAAATACAAACAAATAAATAGATGAGAAAAGGAGCCCCTGTTAATGGATTTCTAAGAAATTATGCATATAGCAAATACAGCATTTATTATAAAAATATGCAAGTTCAAATTCAGATTGGGAAATTATAATAATTCAATAGTTCTCTGTCACTATTATTTATCTGTTGTGAAAGATAGGGGCCACTGTCATCCCATTGAACCCTCAGATCAGACACCAGATAAAAGTCCAAAAGTTCAATTTATTATAATAAAGTGCACAAAGCACCCTCCTCTCCACAATACTCATAAACAAATACAATTCTCTAATCAATAACAATCCTCCATCTCACAGACGCGTTGCCACCCTGCCACCCAGCTCAGCTCGTCTGTCTGGGATTTCCCATAGTCCTTTTATAGACCCTGACCTTGAAGTGTTTTTGATCCTCTTAGTCCATGTGATTCTTATCACTTCCAGGTCAGATGAAAGTACGTCATTTCCTCTGTCGCTGTTCCTAAGACGTACTTTCGGGTTATAGGAAAATAGTAGTCTCTGCTCCTCCCTGCAGCGTCCCCTGGAGGTCCCCATGGTATCCAGCAGGGCTGTAATGAAAAACTCCACTGTCCATGATGCCCTGCTGGAACTCGGGGTACCTCTATGTTGTAAGAAGGGCTCCACCTGACAGCCTTGGGGTATTGGCCGGGATGAAGAGCCGACAATAATCCCTCACTGTAAAGCGCCCCAATGACATGCTATCCAACTTGGCCAACATGATGAAGTCAAAAACTTTAGCTGGAGATTTTAAAATAGATCGTAACTCTCTATCACGTATTTCTGTGAAAAGTAGTAATTTTAAGAAATATGAACCATAACTACCCATTGACTTTCCATAGATGACAAATAACAACAGTACAAACATGTGATTTTTATATCACTTGCCATTAGGCTGTTGGGCTTATTTTTTTATCTACATGATGTTGTAAAATGCTGCTAAAATCATGTAATTGATTTACATTGAATTACATTCTGTTATCACTTTTATTTTAGGATCAGACTTATTATTACACAAAATTAATAAACAAAAATGTGATAACTGACCCTATGATACATAAATAAAAATTTTAAATGTCCCAATTTTCAAAACAGTCACCTAAGCCCCTGAATGCATCTGAATTGTACACTCTACATCAGGGGTCACCAACTCCAGTCCTGGGGCCTCGTGCATAACACCGTGCACAGAATTCACACTAAAACATGGCATAAGGACAAAAGCTGAAATGTGCGTACACACAAAAAATCCAGATGCATAAAGCTGTGCAAATGTCAACTTCCACGTTCTTCCGCTCCATAAATCCCGTTCAGCGTGAAAGGTAACGCGCGTGCACGCACCTGCTGCCCCATCCCAACTCTTCCCAGAATTACGCCTCTTTGAATATGCAAATCAATATAAATAGCCCTTAAGATCAGCGTTCTGTGAAAAGGCAATGACAAAAGCACGGGGGAAAATAGAAGAATTTCAGCGAATACCAACTGGAGGCAAGGAAAAACATACTATTTGTTGGCTTAAACAGTGGAATAAACAACAAAGGGAAGTTGATTGAGTGACATAGAGTGTTGGAGAAACTCGAAAGCTCAAGTTCACAAAGTCTAACAGTGCCGACATAAAAAAGAAATTGTCAGATATCAAAGTCATCGTGAAAAGGCGAGTCATAGCCCACCTCATATGAAAGCTTATTAGCGTACAGAGAAAAGAAAACAAAAATAGGGACACAGTCGGGAAAAAGCTTGAAATGTCAACTTTAATCTCAAAATTTCCATTTTAATTATGTACTTTATTTTGTCATTAAAGTAGAACATCATAAACTTCATCTTAAAATTGTTTAATTTACTAGTTTCTCAAATACTATTGTGACTAAAGTAGCACGTTAAATGCTTTGTTATGTACAGTATATGTTCTTCTATGTGCTCTATATGTGTGAATCACTACGTGCTTCTTAAACGAGCTTTTTCTTCCTCCGACTGGACACAGAATCCATTACATTTTTATATTACAGCTCTCTGAATAATCAAAATACTGAGATGTATACTTGATATCATTTTCATCATGATTTGAGTTAAATAATGTTATGAAACATGTGAACACTTTGGTGCAGTGATAGTGACGAGCTGGTGCCCTGTCTAGAGATTGTTCCTGCCTCCCACAAGATGCTTGTGTGACCTTCAATAAAATCATTTATTGCAGCAGTACTGTCTCTTTCAAATATACTAACCTCCAATTCCTGTCCTTCCTTTTCTTTCTCCAAGTAACCAATCACCACACAAGCAGCTCTGTAATAGATGTTAAGCCATCTGTAAGCTTAGAACATGGATTCTTCAAAACTTTTAAGGAACATTGAAATATCTTTGTAGTACAGTGGAACCTCGTTTCACGAACGTCTCGGTTCACGTACAACTCGGTTCACGACCAAAAAGTTCGCCAAACTTTTGGCTCGGTTCACGACCACACGCTCGGTATATGAACAAGCCAGTTTCCCTTTCAGTTTGCGCGTGCCGATGATTTCCGCACGTGTTGTATTTTTCTCAGTCAGACGTGCCTGCCTGCTGCTGAGAGAGAGAGAGAGAGAGAGAGATAGCCACGTGCCTGCCTGCCTGCCTGCCTGGGGAGGGGGAGATTGCTACACGTGCTTGCCTGCCTGCCTTCCTGCTACTGACAGGGGGGAGGGGGGATTTGCATGCACTACGTGCCTGCCTGCCTGCCTGCTACTGACGGGGGGGGGAGGGGAGCCACGTGCCTGCCTGGCTGGTTTATTTAAGCAGAGCTGCTCCCTGTTCATTGTTCTCAGTCAGACGTGCGTGCTTTACTTGTGCTCTCTTTGTGCTCTACAGTATTTCGTCTGCTTTTGCAGTTAACTATGGCTTCTAAGCAAGTGAAGAGTGGTGAGAAGAAAGTTTTGAAGAAAATTGAAATCGAAGTATAGAAAGAAATTATTGAAAAGTTTGAGCGTGGCGTTTGTGTTACTGATCTTGCCACCGAGTACAAGAAGTCAAAATCTATGATTTTGACTATTCTAAAGCAGAAAGAATCTACTGTATTAAAGCAGCTGATATTGCAGAAGGAGTTACAGCTTTAACCAGGCAGAGGCTTCAAGTGCTGGAAGAGGTGGAAAAACTGTTTACCAGTTTACTCATTTAACAATTTGAGAACCCTCGTGCTTTAAAGCAGCACAATGTAAACAAAGCCAGACTGCCAGTAATGTGGAGGGCAAACACGAAGGGTTGGGTCACAAGGACTTTGTTTTTGGAATGGCTGCATGTGGCTTTCACTCCCACCAGCTAAACAGCTAAAAACACCAGAAACCCAAGAAATCACAAGAGAGAAAACACCTGAAGGAAAACATCCCTCCATTGTGGAGCCAGACTTTTCCTCCTTACTTCATGCCAGAAGTCGACTCATGAAAAGTTAGTTTTCTTGGTGGGGTTTTTTTACGGATTTTTCAAAAGTTAATTTTTCAGTTCGTAGCGTGAATTGTTGCAATGTTACTTTTCTCTTTTTTCAAATGTTTTTTTTCCACTGTGCTTAAAACTCATTAAAAAAAAGTTTTTACAGCGATCGGGCTGTAAGGCTAAAATAGCGTGATCTTGTTACTTTTTTGGTTGCTTGTGGTTGGTTTTTAAATTAAAGTTCGGATTTGTTCAAATGTTCCCCTCTTTTCAGAGAGAGAGAGAGAGAGAGGGCTCGGGAGCTAGCGAGCAGAGAGAGCGAGCGCGTGCTGCTGACAGGGGTGTGTGTGTGTGTGCTGCTGATGGGGGGGGGGGCGTAGGGTGTGTGTGCTACAGAGGGAGAGAGCGCGAACGAGCGCAGAGAGAAAGCGAGCTCGTGTTTCTGTGTGCTACAGAGAGAGAGAGCACAAGCGAGCCTGCTCATGTAGCTGAGCTGGGAGCCTGGGTGTTATGTGTCAGTGTTATTCAATGTTTTTACATTAGTTTACTATTACACTGTGCATTCTATGGTGTAATTAACTATATTTGTGCTTAATCTTTAAATATATTTACATATTTACATACAGTTCGTACGATCTGGAACAGATTAATTGTATTTACATACAATCCTATGGGGAAAATTGCTTCAGTTCACGACCAACTCAGTTTTGGAAGGGATTATGGTCATGAACCGAGGTTCCACTGTACATTTGATTATTCTATCCATCTGTCCTTCCAGTGTCGTGCCAGCCCCATACAGCGCGAGGCAGGGACAATCTCTGTACTAGCTAGCGCTGCGATACCGTGTCCTCACATGTTTAATTATTAACAATATAGATTATTTAAATGATGTTAAAATTTTATCTGTATAATGTAATAAACATATTTTGCTGCATTTCATCTTAAAAATTATATCGTCATCATACTGTATGTAAATATGTGCTTTATAAAGCGGCTCAAGTTGTGCAATATTATAACTGTATTGCAAGTTTACAGTGAGGTAATTGTACTAATAAGTACAAAGAGTTCTACAAGGAGCAATTGATGGACTGATTGAGTGTGATTATAGTTCTTGGGATGAAACTTTTTCTGAACCGCGAGGTCAGTACAGAAAAGACTCTGATGTGTTTGTCATATGAGAGCAGTTCAAATAGCGCATAACTGAGGCACCGTGTGCTTGATGCTGTATACCGATAATTCTCTTTCCAATTAGTTGCTGTAGGGCTGTGATTCCACACTCAGATACAGTGGGATAAATAGTCTGCTAAATAGATGCTAAAGCAGCTATGGTATCTGGAATAGTTTTTCCATTCCGTGGACCATTATATTGTTACAGGTTAATTACAATCAGATGTCTTAAACTAATAAACAATATGTGGTTAATTTCAGTGTATTTGATAAAGCCGCTTTAGGGTTGTGGATCTAAAAAATAAAGGGAAACCACACTGGAACAAAAGCACTGCTTTGATGCCAAGTTTAGGTTTTATACATCATGATTTTTGTGTAGAAACGGGAGTACACATTTTTGTGTGTACACACCGTTTATACATGAGGCCCCTGGTAAGCTACTATGGCTGCAAATTTTCATTCTATTTTCTTAATTAGTTACCAGTTTTTGCTTCTAATTAGCTATTTCCCATTATTTTAATTGACTTTTCTTGAGACTCTGACTGCTGAATTGATTCTTTTTTCCTTAAACGGCACCTAAACATAAATTTGATATGAAATGAGCCAACAGATAATCAACTAAATTGGGGTCTTAAACTCCAACCTTCATTCAGTTTCTTAACTTGAAGCCAATTCTGGTTGCTAATTAAACCCATTATTTAATTCCATGCTGCTCTTTCTGCCATGGCAGACATTTCCAAACTGTTGATTTTCTTTTTTAAGAGCACTGTCCAAATGTTTTATGTACCTGAGCAGATCAACAATACTGAGGACTTCACCTTTCTTTGTTTTAAGTTATTGTGTGTTTATTGAAGGTTGTTGTTTATGTGTTGGTTCATTTTGTGTCTTAATATTGTTTGGTTGCTAATCAATGAAAAAAAGAAATAATTAATTGGACTGAGTCTTAAGTTGTGCATCAATTAAAATTACTGCAAAGAGTTAATTAGCAGTTAATGAGTAGCAAAAGCTGTTCACTAATTAAGAAAAGGGTTAGAATTAAAACCAGCAGCCATAGTAGTGCTCCAGGACTGGAGTTGGAGACCCCTGATCTACATGTATTTTTTAAAATTTATAAAAAGGTACTTTCACTGTTCCTACCAATAATTTTATTTTCCATTGTTCTTAATCTGAAGGAAAATGTGCTTAAATATCTGATTGGCTGTCATGACATTAGTCCTCTTCTCTGTCACTTTTCGACCATTTTGTTCATTACAGCCTGTGAATTCAGTGCTGGAGACCTATAACATCAGGGCCTGCACTGAGTTCTGTCTTGAAATTAAACCATTTAAACAAAGCTTACCAACATCAGACATTTTCTTAAACATAAATTCTTAAGTGAATGAGGAGTAAAAATATGTTATTTCAAATTCTGCAGTAGTCGGATTAATCCACCCTCGTTATTTAGCCCTAAACAACATTTCTGTGTGTTAGTTGGCACGCTCGAGGCATTTAGTTTTACTACAATCATAAGTTTCCTCTTTTTCTTGCCATGGCCAGTTTTATGTTAAACTGCACTCTTATCTTTCTATCCCTTATGTAATGACTTTTTGATATAATAAAATATATTTCTGAGGGTATTTAATCAATGTTCATTTTTACTATTTCTTTGGTACAGTGCCTTTTGTTCATTTTTAAGTAAGGCTTATTTTTAATTTTTTAATTGAACTTGGACAGCACTTTGGCATACTGAATTTTCCATGTTTGTGTGTTTTTTTTTTTCTTTGTGTAATCTGGTTTTACTCCAACGTCCCAAAGATGTGTATGTGTTACACATGTGTGCAATAACTGGGGATTCTAAATCAGCCCCATGAAAGTGTACTGGACTCAGTAGGTTTGATTATACTGTGTTATGCTAAATATCCATGTCAATCTACTTAGACCAGCAAATGATAACATTCCAAATGTAACACTTCCCCACTGTTAAAGATACTAGCCACCAGGGGTCTCAGCACACACTTCAGGTTTCTCCACGATGACATTTTCACTTTTTCCTGATATTATGGACCTGATTCTTAATGTCAAGGTTTGACTTCATAATGTATCAAGAAAACTTATTGAATCCTTTACCTGTTTAGTATCATGAAGAGAGCCAGGATGTCTCCATCTATGCTTACTTATATAGATACAGATTGGGATCTACTCTCACTGGTGACAAAACATGAAGTGCCTGCTCATCTCTGAAACAGCAAACACAGCAGAGGATAGTGAAATTTTACATGGTCTCTGTAGTGCTACCTCCGGCACTACCTGGAACATTATTTCATATGCGCCCAGGTTTTAATTGAATACTTCATTTTAATTTAACAGATGGAGTCCACCATGCTAATTTCCTTCACAATTTACTTAACACTTTAATCATCCCACCTCTTAACCTTCTTTTGCTTGAACAGAATAGGTTCTTGTCCTTCAGTCTTTCCTCATAACTCATACTTCACACACCTATAGTCAATGACACATTATTGTATTGACTAAAGACACTGAAACATAGATTTTACAAATGGAACTTGATGGCCAAAAGATTTTTATTGAAGCAATGTAAGACTGGACTAGTGATTAACTTCTTGTAGTCTGCTGTTTTGAGTCACAGGGCAGACCTCTAAAATAGGAAACACTTCCCTCCACTCCTTTAATCTCACTTTTTAAACTCTATAACTTGGATTCCTTGGATTCGTTCATTTCAATCCACAGTTTTGTACCTTAACACTTCCTTTGTTCTGTTTCTTTGTTGACTCCTTTTGTCCCCCTCTCTTTTTTCTTTTCTCTTTCCCTCACTGGGTGTTTAACTTCTGCCTAGTAGCTAAGCATCCCAGGATCTCTTCTAAGAAATGTGCTACCCTAACATGTAGCAGCCAACTAACAACCTTTAAGTTTAATAAAAAGATGTTACAGTATATTAGTGACACACAGCTGCCTTCTGTTCAGGACATATATAACAAACTCTCTCTTGATCATCCTGCAAAGTTATTTTTATCTCCTCTGTTCTGGCAGCTCTTAGCACTGTCAACACTAGATTCAGGGACAGTTTTCATCCTCAGGTCCTAACACTACTCAAACGCATTGACAAATGTATGAACATACCAAGTGTGTGTTCTTCTTATAGACATTTTCCAATGTTGTATGTTATTTAATGTTTGGTCTTGTATTCATTGTTGTATTGGTATTGCACTGTTGTTACTAGTCTGTGGAAGACCTACTTGAACATGCTTGAACATCTTGTTGGGCTTAAAGGGGCTGCTCTTAACAGGTTCAGGTCATATTTAACTGGTAGACACTTTTCAGTTACTTGAAATTTCTCTTTTTCGTCTACTGCTCCTCTTAAATATGCCGTTCCTCAGGGATCCATTTTGGGTCCTATTTTATTCTCTATATACCTTCACCCTATTGGAGCGATTTTTTAGGAAATTTAACATTTCTTTTCACTGCTATGCTGATGATACTCAGGTTTATATTCCTGTCTGCAACTCTGCAATAAATTTACTCCACAACTGTCTTTCTGAACTAATCCTGGATGGCTAATAATTTTCTTGATCTGAATCAAAATAAAACAGAGGTGCTTATATTGGGTCCATCATCTAAAGCTCAAATTGGTCTTGGAATTCTCGGCTCTTTCTCTGTCTTTTGAAACCTCAAGTCCGCAATCTTGGTGTTATCTTTGACAGTAACCTCTCTTTTGAGAAACAGATTAATTCTGTAGTTAGGAGTTGCTTTTTCCAGCTTCGACTATTAGGTAAGATCAAGCCTTTTTTTATCTTCTAGGGATCTTGAGAAAGCTACTCATGCTTTTATTTTTTCTCGCCTCAATTACTGCAACTTGCTGTATTCTGGGATTAACAAATCCCTGATACACAGGTTATAGATGGTCCAGAATGCTGACGCTGGCTTTCTGGTTGGGGCAAGAAAGTATGACTCTGTTTCTCTTATTTTAGCTTCTTTACACTGGCTGCCTGTCAGTTTTCGAATTGATTTTAAAATCTTGTTGCTTGTTTTTAAATCTTTACATGAGCTTGCTCCTGCATATTTATCTGAATTGTGTGCTTTACACCAGCCATCCAGAGTGCTTAGATCTTCTGTCTCTTGTTGTCCCTCGTACCAAGTGTAAAACTAAGGGGGAGAGAGCTTTTACAGCTGCTGCTCCACGCCTGTGGAACTCTTTACCTCATCACATAAAGGAGTCGTCTAAAATTGAACTGTTCAAAACAAAATTAATGACTCATTTCTATTCACTTGCATTCCTTGAACTTCTGTAATATTGATGGTTTCCTCATTGTGATTATATAACATTCCTTCTATTTATTATGTATTTTATTTATATTCTTATATTTTTTTTCTATTTATGTTATTTATTTGTTTTCTTTTATTCTATTATTGTAAAGCACTTTGGCCACAGCATTCCTATGTTGTTTTAAATATGTTATATAAATAAATTGACATTGACATACAAGTAAGAATATCATTGTACTGTGTACACATGACAATAAACTTGGACTTGAACCTGATTAAATGGATAATAAATGTGTAAGCATCATAATATATGTAGATCACAGGATTTCAATTGTTGAACACAAGATGTTAAATGGTGTACTTTAAATATTACGCCAGTTACTTTTAACCCTAGTCTAAAGCTTGCACTGTAGCCATTGGTTATCTTCCTATCCAGATTGTTATTTAAAGGATAAGATTGGCATTTTTCAAGTTGAAGTTGTTACTCCATAAAGATGGCATATATGCATTTCCTATGAGAAATGGTTTTCTAAAGTTTAACATTTTCTATATACAAGGTGTGATCAAAAAATACTGTGAGTATTTTAAAAAAGAAATGTTTATTGCAGTAAAAGATTTACAACTACTAGTCACCCTCAGAATACTCTTCTCCACTTCGAATGCACTTATCCCAACACTCCTTCCACTTTGCGAAGCAGTTCTGGAAGTTTTCTTTAGAAAGAGTCTTTAGTTGGGATGTCGTGGCTGACTGGATGTCCTCAATGGATTGAAATTGTTTGCCTTTCATGTTCATTTGCAAATTTGGGAACAGCCAGAAGTCGCACGGTGCCAGATCTGGTGAATAAGGTGGATACAGACACAGCATAATGTTTTTATTTGACAGGAATTGTCGTACTAGAAAGGATGTGTGACAAGGAGTGTTGTCATGATGAAGAATAAAAACCATTTCAACATTTTCCTCGGTTATTGATGTTAAAGGACGTCCTGATCTATTCTCGTCTTCAACCGAGTCAGATCCATTACAAAATCGATCAAACCACTTGAAAACAGTCTTAATTGTCTGTGCAGTGTCACCATAAACCGATTTTAACATCTGATGGGTTTCCTGAGCTTTTTGAAATTTGAAACAAAATTTCACGTTAATGTGTTGCTAGATATCCATTATTAACGACACATTTGAAAAAGACACTTGAACTCAACAGTGGCTCAAAAATGACTGACAGTATCAAACAAGCTGAAACTTGTCACAAACTAGGCTCTAGGATGGACATGTCAGAACCTGCATTGAATTGTTTTGCGTTGCTCTTGGATGGTGCTCTGCATCAACATTCACCATATTTTTTGATCACACCTTGTATTTTAGAAAATGCAACCAGTGGTGGTGTTTTACAATTAACTCTATGGGGCTTGGGGCACCAACGGAAAATAACACATAACAAATAACCAAATATGTCAATTTTTCAAGACAGTTGTCAAGTCAAGATACATATTGTAAAAAGGACTATACATGTCACTTTTCAACAAATAAAAAACACCAATATTATGAGATTTGACCATTCTAAAAGACCGCCTGCGCGTGACACCTCAGCATTTGTCTTTTTCTACAATAACTTTTCACACCTCTGGGAGTTGTTTCCTCACCAAAGAAAAATCACAGCAAACTGTTCATGCCACGTGACTGGTTTTGTTTTGATTTACTTCTGTATTTATGTGCGAACTCACACAAGTTAATTGAAAAACTATCTCTAGATTGAAAAAAATAGTACCAGGAATATGTGATAAAATGATTGTTTCAAGATTCGATTTTGTTGTCACAAATGTGTGTCTGAAACATGGAAAGCATGTTTTGTTATATCAAAGCTCAAAGAGGACGTATTTGGAAAGTTTTTATGCTTTTAACTCTTTGGTGTCCTATGCCCCATTGTATTCATTGTAAAACACTGGGACTAGCTATTTATTTGTTAAAATTTACAGAAAATGCTTCACACAATTTTGCAGGGCAAAGTCATATATATCATGTTTGTGAAGAAATAAGTTTTACCTGAAACGTACCATGCTTAGGCATTGAAAACTAAGTTTTACTTTGAGTAAAACATGTTATCTGACTAGATAATTTTTCTCCATCTATCCTTCTACTGTATTAATTCCATTTTGTGCACATTGTACTTTCTGATGAAATCAAAAATGTTGACTCTCTTGTTGAATAGCACACACATGAGTAAATGGTACCAATGAGGTATAAACCATGTGTAGGCATGGATAGGCACAGGTCTACCCTGATTGGTAACAGGAATTCACAATCAAGTAGGTAATCGTTTTTTTGATTACTGCATATTTTTAAGATAATGAAATTTGATTTGTTTTCCGTGAGTGGAAAAAATTGCATTCTGTTCTAATCAATATTAGTGACTCTTCCAGTACATGCAACATTTTGTGTTCTGTGAATGTGCTGTGTTGGTTTCATCAGTCTTTAATTTATGAATATTCAACTCCAAGCCACACCTCCTGTGGCTTATGATTCAGGATTTTAGTCAGTCCTTTCTCTGGATCCAGTCATCAAAAATAAGATAATATTTCATAAACATTTTGCATGCCTGCAATGGCAATGTGCTTTAGCATTAAAGATGCCTGATTGTTAGAATTTTTGAATGCAGTTGTATTGCTTGACCTTCTCTTTGTTGTATACATCTCAATAGGTTAGTTTCCACTGTTATGTACTTTTACTTGGGTAGGAGTTGTGGCTGTCACAAATTGATACACTTTTTTATAGGGCAGACTGTTGTACTGCTGGTTGAGTTTATTATGAAGCTGTTGCATTGTTGTGTTAAACTCTTGCTATTGTTTTTGCACCATCTCAGAATGGTAGTGGTAGAATAGTTAGAATAATGACTGCACTACTGTCAGCAATAAGATATGGTAGTTTAATGGTATAAGAGGGCGGCACGGGTCCTCCCTGCGTGGAGTTTGCATGTTCTCCCCGTGTCTACGTGGGTTTCCTCCGGGCGCTCCGGTTTCCTCCCACAATCCAAAGACATGCAGGTTAGGTGGATTGGTGATTCTAAATTGGCCCTAGTGTGTGCTTGGTGTGTGGGTGTGTTTGTGTGTGTCCTGCGGTGGGTTGGCACCCTGCCCAGGATTGGTTCCTGCCTTGTGCCCTGTGTTGGCTGGGATTGGCTCCAGCAGACCCCCGTGACCCTATTCGGATTCAGCGGGTTAGACAATGGATGGATGGATGTTATAAGATAGGGGGGCATATTTGAACAATGTAATGCATAAGAGCAGATAGCTCGATGGTCTACCTAGTTTTTCACATAGCTGCTCAAAAAGGTATTTCTGCTTATACCACTGGGATTCTCTACTGCTGGCTACTTTGTAAATTGCAAATCATTGGTAATTGATATCTGGTAAAATGGACTCATTTAGGAGTCACTCTTAAAGTTTATAATAGTTAATTAAAAAAAATAATGCAGCAGCACCAATGTCTGTGCATTTTGATTTGTGACTACACAGTAAGAAAAGGTCTGCGATTGGTAGTTTCTGTGACTGCAAACACAGCCTCCGAAATTAACATCCAGACTAAACTATTAACCTAAAGCAAATGATAAAATCAATTACATTGTCAGACTGGCTTCTCATGATTAAATTTGATAGAAATTAAAACCAGCAGCCAAAGTTTTCCTAACATGAAGATTAATGCTATGTTTCATTTGAAATGGGAAGTCAGAGTTTCCAAGTTCTTAGTCATAATTTTCATCTGGAACACCCCCTTAAATAGGATTTCCAACTCAGAAACTCATGGCTGGTCTGTCAAGCCCGAGTTCACCCGATTTCATGTCATGATGTCAATCCAAGATGGCAACCTATACCATGAACTATACTGAAAGAAGTAGTATTATGCTGTTTATTAGCACCTCAATCTATTTTTGTCTCATTAAATTAGTCATACACATAGTACTGTCCAACTTCTACCTGTGGACACGTTACTAAAGTGTTTGAATATCATGTATTGCATTATCAACTGTTATGTATTCCATTGGAGCAAGCACAACAAAGGTTTTCCTGAATGCACCCATATTGATTTTCCAAATGTTTTACTGGAACGCGATCATCTTAGGTGTGACATCATTCCCAGCTCCAGGTAAATGGAGCACAGCATAAGCACCATTGCAATTGGTGCTGCTCATGAAGTCTCAGGTATTGTACATGAGATATTAAGAGCTGCTGTTACAATTTGCTAGGTTTCTCTTTGATTTGTTTAGACTTTTTTTGGACAATGTATTTATTTTGAATTATGTAAATATTTTATTGCTATTTTTGTGACAGTATTGCTGTGCTGTTTTATTAGCCATTGTTTTTGTGTTGCCTTATTTTGTTTGTAGTTGTTCATCGGCACCATCATGTATTTTTTCAGCGACAATACCTGTCACTTGGCACAAATGCTGTTAAAGCATGGTCATTGCTATGAAAGATGGTGACACACATAGGAAAATGTTTGAATATTTTGATAAAAAATGCATATGATTCACGATCAATAAATACCTTACTAATGGGCTTCTGGCTTAATATATAGTTTGAATTTCATGACTTTGTTTGATTGCTACCACAAAAGATAATTTTGCCTCTCATGCTTCTGACCTTCAGCTAGTTTTTAGATCATTCTGTGCCCTTTAAGTTTAAGAAGATATTTCATATTCCTGACTTATAATTTAGTTGCAATTATTTGACTTTGCCTGGTAGCTGACATGGTGACTTTGCCAAAATATCATTTGCCCTCTCATGCTTCTGGCCTTCAATTAGTTTTTGAACCATTCTATGCCCAATATGCTTAAAAAGACATTTGATAATCTTGGCCTCAATGAAAAAATAGGTAAGAGTTTGATCTGGGATTAGTTGTCTAATTCAAACACAACACCAGTCCATTTGTTTTTCCTACTAGATTAATACATACTGAACAGATTTTTTTATTGATATCTACTTATTTTCTAATATTTTTATAATATAAATTCTCAATTAAGTGTATGAGAAACTTTATACATTTTGTGTTTGGTTGTTTTTTTATTGGGTTCAGATGATTGATCAATTTGGTCTGGTTTTATTTTTCCTAAATTAGAGCAAGTCTCAAGCCTCAGAAGAAAAGTATATGATTGGGCTGGAGAAGAATCAAGTCCACTGCACCTACAATCACCAGGCTGGGAAACTAAGGCAGCAGGAAGGAAACAGGTGACATTTTGCTCTTTTTGACTTCTTTAAGAACATTGAATCTGATAATGTTTTTGAAGTGTAGATAGAGATAAATCAATGTTTAAGTATTTTCCCTGTTAGCTTCTGAAGCATTACAGTCCTTTTGGACCCTGCTGTTTTGAAAGAGGGAAGTTCAATTAGAGACGTGCTTTACCTTTTGAAAACTGGCAGCACAACAGGATGATAGGAAGTTTTCTTTTCTGTGTGTTTTTCAAACAAGAGCACTCGTGTTTCTATTTCAGTCCATGAAAGCAAGTAAGTTAGTCTCTCTGGAGCAGCTCACAGATTGCAGTGACCTACTGTCGAGAGAATAACGTCAGCAATAGGAAGTGAGCTAAAAATGAGCCTAACACAGGAAGGAAACCTTGGCTTTATGGGGTCTTGAAATTACTATTGAAAGACTCCCTAGCTCCAGATATTAGATAAAAATGTGCCCATCTGACTGGATATAATTCCAGGAACTGATGTGCTATTTTTAAATACTGTCAAGCATTTCATCCTCAGAAGGTAACATGCTGTCTCATGACAGTTGCTAGTCCCAAAGGCAAAGACTTTTGTAGGATCCTTTCCAAAAAATACACCTTTGTAGTTGAGTGGATCACAATTTTTCGCTCTATAGTGTTGATTTTCCTAACATTAAATTACTGAGGTACACTGCAGTGCAAATTACAGAAGAAATATATTGACTATGACAAGGAAAGATTAATTAAAGATGTAATTGATCTGGATAATTAATAATGTTCTATGAAACAGTACAGATATTTCAGAACTAATAATATAATCTAATATAATAATTAAATGTAAGTAAGTGAAAAGTATTTATACCATGAAATTAAATCTTGCTTACTTTAAGAAATTTTTGTCAAGTAAATTGTTCTTAACCCATTGGCAGATTTCTTTGGTAAATTAAGCAAAACAACTCCCATTTAAAAAGTTTTTTTTGTTTTTTTTTTTTGTTTTTGCACAATGTTAGTATATTTGAAAATACACGTAGTCTCTTGTTACAGCTATTTAGAATATAGATGCAAAAAAAGAAGAGATTGTTTCCTTTGATATTTGCGCAGGTTTTAAAAGTACATTTATTGTAGAATACTACAGCTAAAGTCCTGACTCGTACAAAATTCCCGACAGATATGTTATTGCCACTTCAGTGAAATATTCATTAAGTGTATTGTATCATTGTGTTTCTGGAAGATGAATCCTCTGATGAGGATCCTCTGAAAATGAGTCTGAGGTCTGGAAATCATTCCTGCAAATGTTTATATATTGTAAAAATACCTATTCTGTATCTTCACAATAAAACACTTTAATACTTTTAATTGGTAAAACTGTAAGCACTCTTTCAGCTCACAATATCAATTATTGGTTTCAATGTGAAAGAATATTTGGTTACATTTTATTTAGCTGCTTGTAAGAGAAGGACAAGACAATGATTGGGGTACAAGCCTGGTGTCTTTGTATACCATATATACAGTGCTCGGGTCTAGAAACATGAAAAATTGAACATAAAATCAATACCTGACATGTACGCCCATTCAAAAATATGACACTTTTTTTTTTTTTTTAACATTTTTTTGCTTCCTCTTGTCTCACACCAGGTTCTCAGATACATCGAATTTTGTTGCATTAGCACAGCTACCAATTTCTTTCGCCACTTCAACATCTTTTAATTTAAAACCAGCTTCATATTTTCTGCTCTTACGATAAAGGTGTATAAGGGTGTGAGATACAAAAAACACAAAACAATGCAGACGTTGCTCGGAATAGTTTGGGCATTACCGTCTGGTGACATAGGCACAATACATAGGAAAAAAAGGCAGTGTGCTCCGTGGTTACTCTCTCAGGTGCACGTTAGCATATCATAATCTCTTTGACCAATAGTGTGAGTTTTCCGAATTCGACTTATAAAATCAAGCCCCTACTTATCCACAGGAGAACTTAAACGAGTATATACAGTAATTGAAAGTTTGTTCTTAAGCAAAAAACACACAATAAGTTGCAGAAATGTCTTTTCAGACGCAAATTCAAAATCAACTAACAAAGATGGCCTAGCCTCCAGTTTTCAGTCCTTTCAGCAGTAACAGGCAGGTCCAGGTGGATGAACACCAGAAATTACATCAGAGGTGTTATAGCCATTAATCATTAAGTCTTCAGAGGGTGGAAGAGAAAAGGTATTAGGACTCAATGCCATCCCCTAGAACAGCAGTCGAATTACAGTCGCTACAGCCCTTTTGGTGTCCCCTATGCACATATGGGTGATATACTACATTAACAGTCTGCGTTTAATAAAACATCTCATTTAAAATTATATAATACAAAGAAAAATGACAAGTTATTATAAATAGCATAGTTAATTAAAATTAATAGACCTGTAATAGATGCTTTATAATGGATAGCTAAACTACAGTGAGACAGAATATATTGCAGTTAATTGTTGTAGTGCTGGAAACTCACAATGATGCTGTGCTAGACACTGAATTTGGCAAAAAATATTACATATAAAGGTAAATATCCAGGTTTCTTGTTAAATTTTGGGCCCACCTTTTGATTTTTTTCTCATGTATTCAATAAATATCAAATCTTAACACTAAATGCCCTTCTGTATTTTAATATGTTGTTGTATGCATAAAAGGACATATCATAAGTTATGTACTGATATTCAATATTTAGTTAAATTTAATGGCTTCTAAGCCAATATAAGCAGCTTAACCAAATACTGGTCTTTAATCCTGAGGCATTCGAATGACTGTTAGATCATAATGATATGTTGCCAATTATCTTCTTTAATAACTTTTTTTGTCCAAGGCAGAAAACAAACCCCAGGCAGGGCACCAACTCACCGCAGGACACACACACACCAAGCACACACTAGGGACAATTTAGAATCGCCAATGCACCTAACCTGCATGTCTTTGGACTGTGGGAGGAAACAGGAGTACCCGGTGGAAACCCACGCAGACACGGCGAGAACATTCTTAAAAAAAATACCTTAATTATATCTAGATAGACTGCAACTTAACTCATTTTATGATCATTAAATATAACTAGTTGCATCAGAACCCATTTAGGAATATAATAGTAAAGTAAGCATTCAATTAGAAGTATTTCAAGAATTGTGTGAATTGACTTATTTGAACACCAACTCAATTTGTCCGGATTGTAGTCCAGTAACAAGTGTAACATAATATCCTTCTAACTAAAAAACAAGATAGATAGATAGATAGATAGATAGATAGATAGATAGATAGATAGATAGATAGATAGATAGATAGATAGATAGATAGATAGATAGATAGATAGATAGATAGATAGATAGATAGATAGATAGATAGATAGATAGATAGATCAAACCCAGATGTGTGTAAGTTATACAGGTATTTGCTGGTAAGTACAAATCGGGGTGGAAGCTGTAGAATGAATTGAAGATGTGTATAGCATTAGTATCCAACAATGTGCCCAGTCCTGCTGGGGTTTGCCCTTTTTCCTCATGATCCTATACTGGAATAACTGGATTTGTAAAAAGAAATAAAAATGTAAACAGCAAAAAACAAAATTAAAAAATAGCTAACACATGTTTTGCAGAGCAGAGACAATATTCTACATCATGTTTTCACTCAATCAGACACAGATCAACTAACTGAACTCTGACTTCTTTATTCAATCTGCATTTTTCCCCTTGGTAGTATAAGACAATATTTAGTAAAATAAAGCAATTCAATTCTGGGTGATCAGAACAGCATGCAGCTCCTGAGCATGTAGTCAATAGGTAATCTCTACTTCAAGTGTAAAGGTTTCATTGCTTCAAGGCATTTGCTGATAGCCCTCGGTTCGTTCAATAGGATAGTATAGATAGTCAACACCCAGAGAAGTCACATTCCTGACTGTAGTTTATTTAAGATGTTAAAGGTAACTTGAGGGTAAAGATATTTACACAGCCCATCATTTATAAAAAATAAGGCTCTGAATGTTTGAAATTCTTGAACGGCTTATAATCATTTAACAGCTGCAGGTGCATTCTCTTCAAGGGCAGTTGGCAATTTGTTTTAAACAATGAAGATTCTGAACAAAAAAATGGAACTGCACTAAAAAGTCCAAACAGCACATCCATTGCTTGACAGTTTCATACAAAATCATGTTTACTTTAATTGTAACATTTTCTATTTTTTTCACACAAACGTGGTGCAGTGTAAACTCTTAAACAAATTACATGTAGCAGTTCAAAACTTAGAATCTGGTACAAATGATCCTCTGACTCAGTTAAGTACTGTTAATTACACTCATTAAATCATAAGTTTCCCTCTTCACCAAAATCTCCATTTTGTGAATGTTGTCAAGACCCGTACAGACCTAGAGACAGTAGTAAAATACATTTTCAGCATTCAGACAATTTGAAAAATTGGATTTTACTCAAGCATTTTTTTCATGAATTACTGATTACAGAAATATTATTTATTATAAAATATTTTATCTTCTTTTTCAAAAGTATACTTATTATCTTTTTTCCTCAGTTTGTGCCTGGCATAGATTAATACAAATTCAAACTCTACATCATGAAAACTTTTTCTTCTAGTTTAGTGAGATCTGCAGGTTTAGATCCAACTACTGAGAGATACAACCAGTCACTAAACTCTCATCATCCTGTTTTTGACTTATATTATATATTATTACTTTTTGTGTCTCGATGATGATGAGGATTTCAGGGAGAACGTTTACCTGATAGGTGATGGCACAAGTCAGGGATCATCATTCATCATTCATCTAACAGAATATCTTCTGACTGCAAGAGGAAACTGACACAAACATACCTTGAGCATCCATTTCCTTAATAATCTTAGTTTACAATCCCTTCCTTTCAAAGATCCAAGAGGACACTGGGAAAATGACCTCTCAATTAATATATCAGAAAAGGAGTGGAAAGTAGCAATGCAGAGAATTCACTCAAGCTCCATATGCGCAAAGCATACAATTATACAACTCAAAATTATATATCGAGCACATCTGTCTCGACTAAAACTCTCCAAAATGTTTCCAGGGCATGATCCAACCTGCGAACGTTGCAACCAAGCCCCAGCCTCACTAGGTCACATGTTCTGGGCCTGCACCAAATTAACATTATTCTGGACAAAAATTTTTAATTACCTCTCAGACAGTCTTGGACTCACAATCCCTCCTAACCCATTAACAGCTGTGTTTGGGGTTCTTCCAGAGGGTCTTAAAGTGGAGAAAGACAAACAAACTGTGATTGCATTCACTACACTGTTGGCACGCAGACTTATTCTGATAAACTGGAAGAACCCAAACTCTCCTCTTTTAAGTCAGTGGGAAACTGATGTGTTATATTATTTAAAATTGGAAAAAATCAAATACTCAGTTAGAGGATCTGTGCAGACTTTTTTCAAAACATGGCAGGATCTAATCAGTAATATTTTGAAATGATTTTATAAAGCACAGAGAATTTGTTGATTTAGGTATTTTTAAAAGCCTTAAATTTTACACCGTTTGGCTTGCTCTCTCTCTCAAGGGTGGGGATCGATCTGTTCTTAGCATAATTCTTTTTTTTTTGTAAAAACTTGATTGCTATGTATTGATTGTAATAAAATTAATAAAAAAAAAAAAATTAAAAAAAAAAATAATCTTAGTTTACTGCAGTGTTACAGCAGGTTGAGTCTCAAAGGCCGCTAGTCTAATATGGGATACAAACATACACTATTTACATGAAGACAATGAAGAAAAGTTAAATAATTAAAGTTGATTTTTTTAGAATGTGGAATAAAAGTTTAGTATCAAGAATAAATGAACCACAGACATGAAGAATATGAAGACTGTATGCAGACAGTAACCAAGTAGTATGTATGGAGGTTCAGCCCCCTAACACAGACAGACAGACACCATATGTGCAAAAATCACACACGTTTAATAACCTTTTCTTCTTTGCATCACCACACAATGCCTAAAACAGCCACAATTACTCAGTCCCTTCTTTTCTCTCTTTTCTCAAGTCTTCTACGCCTCTACTCCTCTCCTCGTAAGCTCTGTCCTCTTTCACCTGACTCCGGTTCTCCGAATGGAGTGAGGCGGCCCCTTTTATAATGCACCCAGATGTGCTCCCTGGTGACCTTCCTGCAGCACGTCCTGGTGTGGCGGAAATACTGCAGTCCATGGCTCCGGAGCCATCCAGGCGCCCCCTGGCGGTGGCCACAGACCCCCATTGGGTTGAGCTTCCAAGCATTTCCTGATTTAACTCAGAGGGACTGCCCACTTGTGCCCTGGGAAAGATATTGCCCCTCTCCCGGTCCTTCCCTTCTCCAGACATCCCGGTGGGGCAAGGTCCCCAGTCGTCTGACACATACTGTATGTCAAACCCAAGAAGCTGTGAGGACAGTGCACTCTGCATTTTTTTATCATTGGCCTTTGTGGCTGCACCACTGAATTAAAGCTGACTTTGAAAATGACAAACAACATTTATGGAAGTCAGAGTTCAAGTAACAAAATGCATAGTTTTAGAAAACCGTACCAAACTACACCAAAATGTTTGGGTTGTAACAACCATAATTCTTTCCAAATTCAGCATGCAAAGAAGAAAATGTGACAAGGATGCCAAGTGAAAAAAACCCTGCCATCATGATAGACTAACAGCATTAAGTGACTAACTCACTGACAAGAGCTCTGTATAACACTGCCATTAATCAAGAAGAATAATTTTAAGGCCCAACTTGTGTTTGCCAGAAAGAAAGAAGTTTTGGGAAAAGGTTTTATGATCAGGTGAGACTACCACTCAGCTTTTAATGAAATTTCAAAGAAATTTGAATGAATGACAAAGAAAATTTCACCTACATTGTATCATGTTAGCAGCATCATGTAATGGCAATTCTTTTCAGAATATTACGGCTGAAAACAAAATGTATTACGCACCATACCTTAAAATATTACATTGGAGCTTGTTTCCAGGTGATAAAAAGGTGAAGCTTAGGAAAAGATTTACTTTTCAGAAGGACCACAATAGTAAACGTAGAGCCAAAGCAGCATTTTCTCTGAGGGGTGCAGTCAAAGCTCTGTCCACAACCACACAGAGGAAATGTACACATTAAAAGTAGTGGTATGCAAGCACAGTACTAGAAACTTTAAGAAATTGGAGTAAATATGCCAGGAGGACAAGACTTAAAGCTCATATTAAGCTCAAAATACCCTCAGAAAGATATTAATGTGTGGGAACAGAATGGAAACAGTTTATTTCAATTATTTTCTTGACCATTTCAGTACATAGTATGAATATACTTTAAGACAATGTGGGTATCCTTTAAAATGATTGAATACTTTTGTAAGTGACTATGTATACTGTAGTAGTTATACAGCATATTTACGGAATTATTTTTTTATTTTTAACTGAACTATTTGTGTTACAACCAAATAAAAATGCAAACATTTTGTAAACAGTGGTTATTTAAATCTGATCTTTGTATGCAGTAACTGAGTCTTTAAAGTGACAGATTACAACTAAATTAAATAAAGACTCCATTTTACAGCAAGCTCCAATCAGCAAGAAAGAAATTGTTTTGTAAAATTCCAAAGCAGTGACCCTCATTTTTGAATGTACATCCGAATGTAAGACGTCGCTTTATAGAAATTTAAGTTCTGATTTATGAACCAGCTATAAACCATCACATTTGATTGTATACTAACTATGAGGTGATAAATCATATGCAATCTTTGCCACTGCTGACATTTTTGTGGAAATCAACATTCTGTAAAATCCCACCCTGAAAACACCATATATTTCAAGGACACTCCTATAAGTTGTCCTTGTCAGTGCAGTAATTTATCATGAAAGGCTCTCTGACAGTATATGAGCATAGGAATTAGTTAGTCCCAAACACACGTGTCTTAGGTTGACTGGTGTGTCTACGATGATTATGATGTGATTGTGAGCCCAGTGATCAAATGGCGCCTTATTCTAGATTTGTCCCTGCCCTGTGATTGATGTGTGTGGTGTAGTGGTTAAGGCTTTGGACCTCAAAACCTGAGGTTGTGGGTTCAAATGCTGCTACTGACACTGTGTGACCATGAGCAAGTCATTTGATCTGCCTGTGCTCTTACTGGAAAAGCAAAAGAAATGTAACCACTTGTATCATCAATGTTGTAAGTTTCCTTTGATAAAGGCATCAGCTAAAGAAGTAAATGTAGATGCTGCCAGACCATGTGACTCTGAATGAGTATGGAAATATTATGTTATGCTACAGATAATGAAACAGTATTCTCTGCTATGAAAGTACAGAGAAGGGCAAACATAAAGTAATAATAAGTAAAGCAATGGGTCCCTTTACTGCCACAAATAAACATGTTTACAGACTGATAAGCTGGGAATTTTTTTAATAGATAAATTAAAAGAGTTGCTGGAAAAAGATTGCTAAATATGAAATCAAAGTAGCTGTCAATGGTTACTTAGAAAATAAGAGTGGCAAAATGATATAGTGAATAGCCCTGTCTCCTCTATTATTTGGATCCTAAATTAATTCACAGCTGACCATCTGTAAAAACTTCACATGTTCTCCCCGTGTTCATATGGGTTTCCACAGCGCATTCTGTTTTTGCAGATAGTCCAAAAACATGCCATTAGGTTTATCAGGAAACCTAAACTGGCCCTCAATGAAGGAGAACTTTTGATGCCATTATAAGCTCTAATTCCTCCAATGATGTCCCGGATAAAGTAGAATGAATAAGTATATTAAAGAAATAGTGGCGCAGTTGTTAAGGGTGTTACCCAGTGTCCTGCACCCATATCCATGTCTGTATAGGTTTAACTTCCACAACCCCAAAGACATGTGTGGTAGATTAATTGGTAGTTTCAGACTTCAAGTGTCAGTATGGAGTATGTGTGAGTAGATTCTGGGATGGATTAGAGACCTGTTCAAGGCAGCTTCCTTCCTTGTTCTTAATATTACTGGGATATGGTCCATTACAGATGATACACATTTGTCCAGAAGAAAAACAGAATTCTTGGGCAGGCCTTTAAACATGAGGGGCCCAAGACAATGCTAACCACTGTGCCACTGTGGAGCCGATCTTTATTTTAGTGTTTCCATAAACTTCAAGATAAAAGTTTACATTTATACAAAAACAAATGAAATTTTTAACATTTATTTTTCCCATTTCTTTGTACTCCAGATATAAGTATATACAAATATGAGGTTTTGGGTGAGGCGTTTTATTTAATTGTTTACCTCTGAAAGTAATGATTAATTGATTGAGAGGGAGAAATACAGAAGAAAGCTGTCTGCAGGGAATTCTAGTTGTCTGTGCATGTCCAGCAGTTGCTTTTTTTTGTTTTATTTAATCAAATGATTTTATCGTGGGAACATTTTACACCTTATGCTTCAGACACTACCAGAAGTCACACCTTTTTTCTCACCTTTAATTATATTTTGAAAGAAAGAGAGAGCAAAATCAAATAAAAGTTTAATTTACTGTCCAAGATAAGTTTCAAGTCAATTGTGCAACTTGTTTATTTGATAGATAGATAGATAGATAGATAGATAGATAGATAGATAGATAGATAGATAGATAGATAGATAGATAGATAGATAGATAGATAGATAGATAGATACTTTATTAATCCCAAGGGGAAATTCACATACTCCAGCACCAGCATACTGATAAAAAACAATATTAAATGAAAGAGTGACAATAATGCTGGTATAACAGACAACAATTTTGTATAATGTTAACATTATTTTGGGCCTCCTAAAATCCACCACTAGTTCCTTGGTTTTGCTGGTGTTCAGTTGTAGGTGGTTTGAATCGCACCATTTAACAAAGTACTTGATTAGGTTCCTATACTCCTCCTCCTGCTCACTCCTGATGCTGCCTATGATAGCAGTGTCATCAGCGAACTTTTGCACGTGGCAGGACTCCGAGTTGTATTGGAAGTTTAATGTATATAGGCTGAACAGGACTGGAGAAAGTACAGTCCCCTGCGGCGCTCCTGTGTTGCTGGCCACAATGTCAGACCTGCAGTTCCTGAGACACACATACTGAGGTCTGTCTCTAAGATAGTCCGTGATCCATGCCACCATGTATGAATCTACTCCCATCTCTGTCAGCTTGTCCCAAAGGAGCAGAGGTTTGATGGTGTTGAAGGCACTATAGAAGTCCAGAAACATAATTCTTACAGCACCACTGCCTCTGTCCAAGTGGGAGAGAGATCGGTGTAGCATATAGATGATGGCATCCTCCACTCCCACCTTCTCCTGGTATGCTAACTGCAGAGGGTTGACGGTGTGGTGGACCTGTGGCCTCAGGAGGTGAAGCAGTAGCCGCTCCATGGTCTTCATCACATGTGACATCAGAGTGACAGGCCAGAAGTCATTCAGCTCACTAGAACGTGACACCTTTGGGACTGGGGTGATGCAAGATGTTATCCAAAGCCTCAGGACTGTCCCCTGTTCCAGGCTCAGGTTGAAGATGCACTGTAAAAGACTCCCCAGCTCCAATGCACAGACCTTCAGCAGTCGTGGCGATACTCCAACTGGACCCACTGCTTTGCTGGCACGAAGTCTCCTCAGCTCTCTGCTTACCTGGGCTGCTGTAATTGTAGGTGGGGATGTCTCTCCTATGCTGGTATCAGCAGAAGGGTGGAGAGTGCAGTACTCTGAGGTGAGTGTGGGTTAGGGTGGTCAAACCTGTTGAAGAAGTTGTTCATCTGGTTTGCTCTCTCCACGTCCATCTGGACGGTGGCACCCCACTTTGAGCTGCAGCCAGTGATGATCTTCATCCCATCCCACACTTCCTTCATGTTGTTATTCTGCAACTTCTGCTTCAGCTTTCTCCTGTACTGCTCCTTCGCCGCCCTGAGCTGAACTCGGAGTTCCTTCTGCACGCGCTTGAGCTCATGTTGATCACCGACTTTAAAAGCCCTTTTCTTCTGGTTCAAAAGGCCCTTGATGTCACTTGTAATCCATGGCTTGTTGTTAGCATAGCAGCGTACTGTTTTTACTGGAACTACAATGTCCATACAGAAGTTAATGTAGTCAGTAGTGCAGTCAACAACCTCCTCAATATTCACACTATATGATCCCTGCAGGATATCCCAGTCCGTAGTTCCAAAGCAGTCTCTCAGAGCTTGCTCTGCCTCAGGGGACCACTTCCTTAATTTGCTCAGTAAAAGTCTAATCGTGATTGCCTGACCATTCATTCTTTTAGCAGTTTCTTAATTGGCAAAAAAGTGAGGAAAATGATGTCACAATTACTCAGTAAAACAAAGAGAACCCAGATCTTTAAACCAGCAAGCCCTTTTCCATTAGAGTTTTCTTGAATTCTTATCTGCTCTGCCTTTCTGTTTGAAATGTACAACTCTACAGCTTATACTTACCCTCTCATTTGTGTGCTTTGTCACTTAGCTCAAGTCCAATGGTTCCAGTTATAATTATTCCTGCATGCTTTAAGTCCAATTTCTCACGTCATGGAAAATCAGTTGTAATATCCTACACCACACAACCTCCACAAAGACTAATTTTTCTTAACTGCAACAATCCCAATCCACCCTCTCTAGATTTGTGAGAAAGAATTATCTTTATATATAATATGCTACCGTGGCTGTTCATCACTGCTTTTGCATGAGGTACAATGCTCTAATAACATTTTTTACTACAATACAATTTTTGAAACACTGTTAAATCATATTTTGTAATTCTATCATTTTAAACATTATAGGAAAATATTTTCCATGTATATTACTAGTTTGTGGCAATACTTCTTATGTATTTTGGAGTCCAAGCTTACAATTATGGCTTACTCACTATGTGTGTGAATTTAACATATTATTTTTGAGGTTTCTCCAGATACCCAAATGAGCAAAATACATGTTAGTTATTGATTATTAACTTTCCTTGTATGACTGAACCTGGATGAGTGCATGAATGTGATCCATCATAAACTGGCACCGAATTCAGGTTTGATTTTCACCCATTGTTTTTTTGAGACTGGCTCCAGTTCCTGAAAACCAGCATTTAAATGAAAGAAGTTTTCAACAATGACAGTTCACTCTTCCATGCAAACAAACATCTCAAGCCATTAAATATGACATCTTTCACTGTATTTCAGTAGATGTTGTTAATTTGCTTAAAAGTAAACTAATCTGTGGCAAATAACTCTGTCCTTCTCTAGCAAAAAGCAAATAAGACACCATTCAGTCTGCAGAATAAGAAGGGAAAAGGCAGCTCATGATCAAAGGAGTCCTTAAATAATGGCAAGGATTTAGCATCTTTATGCATTATCCCTTTCTCAATGAAATACGGTTTTTTGAAAACATGTTTTTATTCAATACAAATTCACTGTTAAAAGACTTTGATTCAGTCGTCTATATTCTGGCACATAACAGGTTTAAATAGAGTTTTGTTTTTCTCCATAGGATTTTCTTTCAAAGAATTTAAAAAGAAAAGGTTTTGAATAGTTAGGACTAGATCATGTACTATGATTCAGTAAGTCGACAGCTTTAAACTTCTGTTTATACTAAAAGCATTAAGCATCTAAGTGAAAGAACAAGAGCTGGGGTTCCTTAGCCTTACATTACTATAAGTTAGAATATTTTCAGAAAAATAACCCCAAAAACTTCAGTTGGTAAAAGGAAAGCAATGTAAAAGAAACCATGTAATCTGTAAGATCGCTGTAATGCTCCCTCTAATGAGCTCTGATGGGAAGCCTTTTAGTTTGTTCTGCTCCTCTCCTCCTTCAGATTTTAGTCTTGCCGTATGTTCCTCCAAAACATTTCCATTCAAATTTGTATTTAATTTTTTCTCTAGAACAACTAAAATACTAAAGTGTACTTTTCTTTTGATGCTGAATATTATTATTATGTACTGACCCCTAATTCCTTTCACTGAAAGAGAGATATACATTTTATGATATTAAAGTTCCTCTGGAATACCAGCAGGTTTAATAGCTTCCCTGGTCAAGTAGCCCAGATGAAACACATTGCTGTCTGTTGAGGAAGTGTCAGGGCACCCAAATCATATCTAATCCTTGAAGTCTCCTTGTCAAATGCATTGTACCAAACCCTCACCTATTTCTGTGACCATACAGCACTACCCACTAGCAGTGAATTTTAGATGGAGTTCATTTGAAACCAGATCACACTATACATGAAGTTTTGAGAGGTCCTGCCATCTCAAAAGTGATTGATGCAGCAGCAGACCTTCAACCATAATTCTTATGGCCTGAAACATAATCATACATAATGTACTGATGAATTGTCTGACAAACTCAGCTTCCCTGATTGTCAGACAGAGCCTTCTTGAGTCTGAGAATGGAAGCAGAAAATGTATTAGAGATAGGGACACTCTTTTACCTTTCCCTTGTGCAACATCAAAATCAGTCCTTGGTTGACACTCACCATGCCTATGTGGTAAATGTATGTGTGTGTGCGTGTGTGTGTGTGTGTGCCATACAGTATAGTGGATGTCCAGAATGGGACAGATAGTGTTCCCTTTCCTGTGCAGGATAGCAAAATGAAAGGATGGTGGAGACTGCCTATCAGCACTGTATACTTTTCCAGTATGGTAGGTGGCAACATCTCATTACTGGATCATCCATGTCCACACACATAGGGCAACCAGAGAATTGTAGTCCTGTTGGACAGACATGCTGGGTGTCATTTGTACATCTAGAGGCAGCTCCCAACAATATCCTGATGGGGCTCCACTTGACTCAGAAGTGCTTCTTCAAAGCAATGTCATATTAGAAGAAGTACTCCTGGGTCAAGCAGAAAAGATAGTAGAAGTCGGGAGAGGAGGTGGACAAAAAGAAAGGAAGAAAAATAATATTGTATTGCTGAGTGTTGGCAAAATCTGTACAAGCTATTTGTTATACAATAAAACACCTGTTTGAAGCAGGAACTGTCATTAGTTTAGTTGTGGCCTGTAGAGGGCATCTCAGAACCCCAAACCACAGACAAAACCACACCAGCAACAGTCCCAGGTTCAAACAGATGTTTACTTTAATAACAGTTTTGCCCACAATCAGCAATACAATATTATTTTTCTTTCACGGTGTATAAAATGGTGTTGCAAGATGTTGCAACTTAATGGATTCTGTGTCCTGGGTTTAAGTCCCAAACGTTTTTGTATGGAGTTTGCTCATTCTCCAAATTTCTGCATGAATCCAGTTTGTCTATCACATTCCCAAAAAACTGCAAGGTTAATTAAGTCTTATTTGACCCCAGTATGAGTGGGTCCTGTGATGGGCTGCTGTCTCATCTTAGGTTGGTTCCTACCTTGTACTCAGATCTTCCAGGGTAGGCTTTGACTTGTGATGGCAAATCTTATTAAGCAGGATGGAGAATGTCATGTGATACATAAAAAAAGAGATAGAGAATTTAGAGGAGCAGCAACTGATAAAGGTCAGTACAAAAACAATTACATGATCTTACAAGGCTTTAGGAAGAAAAGCTGAACAGACACAGGCAATGAAAAGATATTTTATTTTGACATACCAACACAGAACAATACCTCTTTTTTGTAGCGGTATAAACCTGGGGATAGTCACCTCAGAGGTTTAGGTATAGAGAAATGTCATTGATGGACAGCTGTCAGTCAAAAAATAGTTTCTCATTATGCAAGTCTTTAGTCTTTTAGAGAGGCCTGTTGGTCATTAAGTATTCATTGATGTGCAAATAATTCCCAGAATTCTCCACACAGCATACATTACACCAGTGGCTTCTGAGGTTGCAGCAGAGATTATCTGAAACTGGCAGCATATTGCCACCCCATTCTTGCTTTTAAATTACACATATACCTGATAATTTTACTAAATCCCTTACATGAAGGTAGGAAAAGTACTTCTCTTAAAATGAAAAAAAAAATACTTGTTTTCTTTTAATGCAAAATATTTATTCTTGTGTGTTTCACCAATAGACTATATACTCTATATGAAAAAGACTTATCTCTTAAATTTCAGTAACTGCAGCCAAATGTCTCCTGTAATTGCAGATTATTTTGTCACATCATTGTGGTCCAATTTTACTTCATTCCATCCTTAACTTGGTTACATGTCAAGGTCTGTTAATCCATTTGGTCCTAGCATTACATTTCCCTTCGGTGAACTTGAACATGAGTACTTAGTCATTGGGAAACATTCAATTTGCTATAGGCATTCTTCGTTTTCTGGGATATTTATCTTGCTGTGCAGTCTATTCTTGTTTCACAGGATGGACTTGATATTCTTGACACTTGATATGAGATTCCTGTTGATATCCTCAGATGAAGTCAAGAGCCATTTGGCACTTCTTACTTATTAAGATCACATTTTGGTGTAATTTTCCCTAACTCCCTAACTGTCCAAAGACATACATGTTAGATGAATTGGCAATTTTAAAGTGTGTGGGTGTGGGTGTTTGCCCTGTGATTGACGGGCACCCTGACCAGGGTTTGTTCTTACCTTGCACCTTGTGCTAGTTGGGATACCCTCTAGTACCACCCATGACCCTGGTCTAGATTAAGCAGGTTAGAAAATGTCATGACATATAACTACTTAAGGTAAATATATGATTGACAATGGAATACAATTAAATATAACCATGAAATATAAACAGTGGCAAAGATAAGCAATTAAACTCAGGGCCATGGAGCTTCATGGAGGCATCAGTGTACCACCTTTTATGTAAAACTTGTTACAAACTTACTTAATTCCTTTCACTTTTGGAACGTACTCATAAAACCTGAATTATGCATACTGTTGCTGTTTGGGTTCTCAGTTGCACAAATGAAATTAATAAACAGTTATTTTTAAAGGCACACTTTAGTCTTGAAGAAGTTGGAGTAGATTGAAACTTTCAGCATCAAATAAAACACAAAGGTAAACGTAACTAATCTTCAATAACATTAGACTCCATTAGAGTCTTCTCAGAGTTGATAAAATTCAAAAGCAAATTCTCAGATCTGCTCTGCCTAAGCTGGATGGGTACACCACATTTGAACAGATAGAAGCAAAGCCAAGGCATTATCAAAAGAGACACTTTTAATGAATTTTACCGCCATGAGATACTGTATTAAATTTGTATGTTAGGGCAATAGATCCCACAACTTTCTGACTATAGTTTGTAAGAAATAAAAAAAACGGCTGGAAAGAGAAAGTGCAGCATTTTCTACCCCAGATTGCACAATAAGCATATTTATATTGTATATTCTTCTCTCTTTGATTTTATTCCATTGCAACATAAAGAACATTCCATTAAAAGGTGTCATTCTATCCAGGGTCCTCCTTTAAAGCCATTTTCTGCCCCCTTATTCTCCATTCTGATTAACTGCCTAGCTGTATCTTGCTAATTTTGGTAACTTCTCCATTTATTCATTTTTCCTCTAGTATGGGATCCTTTGTTCATTTTTCTGTTAATCTCTGAAGCAAAAGAAAAGGAGCTTGATTGAAAGAACTGTATCAGTTATGAAAGATGAGTCCAACCCACCCAAAAAACACTGTTTAGATAAGTATAGGGGCAAGCCCAAAACATGAACTAGCCACATGTGTTTATGTTTTTATTATCATTATTACTGTGCTTGAAATAAATTAAAGATGAACTCCATCCATGTTTCCGAGATGTCTTAACCATCTAGCAGTGGGTACCCTGTGACAATATATGTAAACATTATGCAGCAGAATGAAGTGGTATCATTTAATCATTCTTAATTTTTTGTCACACAGTTTGTATACACAGCTTTAATCATGGTTTTTCATGTCTAGCAAAGTGAATTTAGACTGACAAGTAACCACAATATACATCCTCTGTCACATTCAGGGTTCAAAGCCATCTGTGCACACAATACGACAAGTAAGATTAAACATTTTCATGTTTCAAATAGAACACCTGTACAAATTATTACTTCCTAAAATCACATCCAATACTTCAAAGAGATAGCCTAATCCCTTCAACATATATATCTTCTTTGAGCCCCCTAATCTCTCTTTCTTTATTTAGACTTTGACATCATTTGGTTTGATGTCTTTGTAAATAATGCAGAGGACTCTGACTGGAATGCTATTTTCTTCTGAGGTCCTTTTATTTCATAACAAGGCAACTGAATAAAAGAGGCAGCTTCCTGAAATGCAGAGCACTGCAATGTCTGCACTTTTAGAGCAGCGTGTTTTAGTCTGACTAGGTTAGACTGCTCATTTTCTGGTGTATATTCAGACACAACTAAATAACAGAATACTCCTAGAAAATATCACTCAGAAATGATGTATTTATTGTTAGTAAAATAAAAGTGTAAAAAGTGTAACGGTAAATGTGTTTAAATACTTACAGTAACATTTGGCGTCATTTTCTTTCGATGTAATGTCCCTTTACTAAGAACTTGAGCACCACAGCAGCATGGTGGTTAGCCTTACAGTCCAAATGTTCTGGGTACAAATGCTGTCTTCATCAATGTCTGTTTGAAGTTTACTTGTTTTCCCTTTGTCTGTGTGAATTTTTACAGTTATTTAACTTTCTCGCCACATCCTGGAAGACTTGTAATATGATTTAATTGATAAAACTAATATAGGCTGGTTTGAGCGAGCACTTAATGCTGCTGAGACAGGCTGCAACTCCCTCTACTATTAATTACTACTCTAAATTTGATCTGATTCTTTAACTAAAGGGCAGACGTCTCTTAGTTTAATCTTGCCATTTATTCAAAGGTATTAGTTTAGAGCCCATATATTGAGCCAATTGATTTAACACACTTGTATTTTTAATTTGGGAGGAAATCCATAAAGTTTGGGAGGAAAAATCTGTACAGTTTTTGGGAAGAAGTTGTCAGCATCACAGAGGAAGAAACTCGGCTGGAAACAGAACTAAGTGTTCTGGAGCTCAAACCACTGTATGTTGTGTATCTCTAATACATTTCTCAGAAAGATTTAGTTTTTAAATATTAGAGTTTAGAAATGAAGGAAGTGCATTACAATCTGGTAGATTTCAAGAAGTAAAACAAATTTCAGTTTCATTAGACTTATCAGATTCAGCCATCAACTCTTTAGTATCGTGGAAACGATTAAGAAAGAAAGGTATGATACATAAAGAAGCAATTTCAAACAGAAGTCTGAAACTGTCTGACAGCTGTTTTAATCTTTCCTGCTTTGACAATCATTTATTGTTGTTTTTGGTGAAAAAAAATTAATGCTTTGAAATTAATCTTAATAAGCAAGATCTTCCATGATCAAGTTCAAGTCAAGTCAAATTTGATTAGTTTCGTTAGATTTTCCTGCTTCCTGAATCAAGCATCCTGGGTTCAAATCCCAAAAGCAATTGTTGTCTGTATAGAGTCTGCATGTTCTTCTCTTTTCTGTGTGGGTTTTTGTTTCTCCACATTCCCCAGGATTCCAAACACATTTCAAACATGTGTTTGTTTTGTTAGTTACTGATTTTAATTTGGTCTTAAATAAGTGTGGGCTTGTGTGTATGTATTAATGTTCCTACAATGGACCTTCACTGTTTTGGGGTCCTGCCTTACGCCCGATGCTATCAGGAAAGAATGAGGAAAAATTCAGTAAAGACATCATTTAAGCACGCTTGAGAATGTCAAAATAGGTTCTCCTGTTGTTCAGATAAACCGACACAATATTTCAAAAGTTACCTCAGTGGATTTCTGTACGAAAAAAGGAAACTTGCATAAGGTGTCACAAAATTCCACCAAAATGAAAGACATAAAGAGGATTGTAAATCCTTTCTGAAATCAGAAGGTTGACTCCAAAAATAATTACAAATACTCCTTACAAAAAATATACTGCAAGCATTAGGTTTTGTTTATAAGGAAAGCCAAGTGATACACATTAAACTTTTATTTTGGCGTGATTTCAACCAGAGTTAATATCCATCTATCCATTCATCCATCCATCCATCCTTCCATTTTCTGAACTCACTTTTTTCAAAACATGTTTAGCTCCTTGTTTGCTGTATTATCAACCCCAAAATAAATAATATGAACTATAGTCCAGGGATCTGACACAATCTGGGCAGTAAACAGTTTGTTTGTGTGAAGTAAACTGAGTAGTCTTGGAAGAACCATTCCACAGGCACTAAAATCATCATTTACCCTTGAGGAGTTATGAAATCCACACTTCTTTCCATCGTCTATTCCATATCGGTAAAGTTTGAGGTGAAACTGTCTGGGTAACAATTTTGAAATTATAATTTTCACAGTGTCACACATGTCCAAATAGGGGACAGCCAAAGGGCCTGATTGGAGCACGAAAGAACAAAATGTGGGGATTGGAATAGAGTATTAATGCCTTTTTCCCTTCCTCAACAGAAAAATGGAAAATTAATGGTCCTACCTTACATAGTGCCCATATGTTAAAGTCCATTCTGGCTACAGAAGATGATTCCAATTCTGGTTCCCAATGATGGCTTCACTTCCGGTCTCTTCCTGATGATTGAATTTCCGTCACCCGATTATGATGTCAGATCCAGCTCCTTCGTACATCATCACAAGATTTAACTTCCTGTTTGTCATTGTATTTCCTGCCATGCACCCATAAAAGCACTGTGAAGTAATTTTGTGATTGTCAAATGTTTGGTTTATACATCTTTGACCGTGACTTTAGTCCAAAACCGAATCCAGGACCCACCAAAACTATACGGGGCATTCCCCCAACCCTTGATCTTTCTTGTTTGTGTTTTATTTTATCACAACTGGCTCTAACATGAAATGGTTGTACTCTTACAAAAACTAAAACTAACAAGCAAGTTGAAAAAAAAACTTGCAAAATTTCCAGAAACTTATATTTATAAAGTTTAAAGGCTATAAATCATGATAAACCCTGTCATTTTATCTTGTCTTAATTTACATCTTTGCAAATGAGTTCTATTAGTAAAATTTGCGTGCAATTTATGAAGTGCAGATTTCAAACTCATGAAGTGCAGATTTCAAACTCAACAAATCTGCCATTTTTATGTAGATGTAAGCTGCTGATAATAGTAAAACATTTTATGTGATTATAAACTAAATCAAAATCTACCATTTTGTAATCCAGACAAGTACATTTATTGAAAATATGAGGAATGTGCACATGCTAATGAAATACTTGATTTTTCAGAAGCACTAAAATTGTTAATAGTTTAATTCAAAACTAATAGGTACAAGATTAACTGATGATGGTAAGTGTGCTTAAATTACTGAAATATTTTGTGTGTTCAACAGCAATAGTAGTGATTGTGAGGGTTAAATGGATGTTACGGAAAAGGAACACATGATAACAATGAACCTCAGGCCATGGAATGAGGGCTCGTCTTTTTCAAAGCCCTGCTTTCCTGGAAGGGACATTTAGAAGGGTAGTTTCAATTTACCTTAAAAAGAGACAACAGATGCAGACAAAAGGCTTACCAAAACCATTTTGACTATCTTTCAAATTTTTGTCGCAATTTACCATCTTAAATGTGACTTGAAATGCGTCATTAACACATTTAACTGGAATTACAAACAGCTATACCCTCAGGCAAATACATGTGGTAAAATATTATAAACTAAGAAACATGTGCTTGTAGATCTACCTGAGGTGAACATAACTACATTTTTTGACAGCTTTACTATCAAGTGACCCAGAACTAAGTGACCTACAGTACACATAGCAATCTGGCGTATGCTAAAGGCACTATGTGAACTTTTGCTGTCATATTCTGTTTAGCATGATGTGTAAAACTTGTTAATCACATAAACATGTAAAATATGAGAAATTTAAAAGAATTGTTATCATATATATTTTCCATGTTTAAACTGTGCTAAAGTTCACAAGTTCTCACTATGGTGAAAAATCATAATATCTTCTTGTGTTGTATCATCTTCATTGAAACACTTAAAACTTGATTGTCCCTGATAAAATGCTCTATTCTGTAGACTAATCAAAATGGAACAGCTGATTTTGAATTCATGGGCGGTGCTATATATTTATTTTTTCAAGAAAAAGCACAACTTTAAAAAATACTTGTATACAGGTTTATACTACTTGTATTCCTGATGCATAATTCATGATTCACATTTGAGAAAAGGCCATGGAGCATAGATTATGGGTAATATAAGAAAGAGAGAGAAAGAGAGAGAGAGAGAGGTGGAATGTCAAAAACCATTCAATTATTTGGTGGTGTTTAAATCCTAGAAAATGTAATGAACACTCTAAGAGCCTCAGGCTTTTTTGTTTTTTCATGCATATGTTTGTTTAATTCAAAGCTTTTTGCTAAATAGCATTTAACTTGCTGACTTTAATGTTTTTGGATGGCTGCATCACTATGACATCATTGCAATGGTTGCTGATCTCAATTAAAAGTGTGATGACACATGCCCATTTTCTTATGATGAGGCACGGAGTTCTGAATGCTTTTCTGAACTTTTTTAGAAAGCAAAATTCTGTCTTTATTGTTTCTGTTGCTATTTGTTTCACAATTTACTTGCTTTTTATGTACACTTGGCACAATATTTTTTTAATTCTTTTTTGTTTTCTGAACTTGTTACTTTGCTTTTTTTGTGCATATTTCTCACTTTTTTTTTGTCAGAATCGCTGAATTTTATTTGTGCTTGCTAGAATGGTCACCTTTGATCATATGAGTGGAATAAGCACTTGCTTTCCACACAATCGAAATGCTTGTATAGCTTTATTTTAAGTCTATTGTCAGTGTCTCCACTGCTTCTTTGTATTGGATAGGATTTATTTTGTTGTCATTCAGATCACACAACAAGTTGTGCAAGGCTAAATGAAATTACATTCCTCCAGGCTCAAAGTTGGAACACAAAAATAGAGACAAGTTCACATTATACAACAACAGATAGGCATAATAGACAGCATAAATAGACAGAATATATGCATAACCCAATAGACAAATTGGTGAACATAATGCACAGACAGAACAGCATTTTAGGAGATGTAAGATTGGAAATATATGTGTTCAAACAGTCTGTGTATGTGTGTATACAGGAATTTAACTGTCCCATTATGCCAGCATGTTGATTGTTGTTGGTGGGAGTTGAGTAGGGTGATAGTCTGTGGGAAGAAACTCCTACTGAGTGTGGCAGTCTTGAACTGCATACTGCAGTAACGTTTGCCAAAGGGCAAAAGTTTGAACAGTCCATTTCTCTGAAAATTTTACTAGCACTAGCTAGTGTGACGAGTACAAATTATGTACAGTATAGACGGGAAGGTGGTCCCGATGATTTCTTCTGCTTCTTCACCACTCTTTGGAGGTTACTTCTAATCTGAAACAGTGCAGCTGCCATACCAGACTGTGAAGTTGTCAAGATGCTCTCTATAGCACATCTGTAGAATACTGTGAGTACAGGAGGCTGGGGGTTTACGCTTGTGATCCTTCACAGAAAGTGAAGGTGCTGCCATGCATTCTTGACAAGGGAGGTGGTGTTTGTATTCCATGTCAGGTCATCCATGATGTGCACCCCCAGGAACTAGGTGCTTCTTTCTGACTCTGCAGTGATGCCATGGATGATAAATGGAGTATGTGCCATGTGTTTCCTCCTTAAGTCAACAATGGTCTCCTTTGTCTTGTTGATATACAGTGACAGGTTGTTGCTGCCACACTTGACAATTAGTTAGTTCACTTCCTCCCAGTAGGCTGAGTCATCATCACTGTTTAATGAGGCCCATCACCATTGGGTTTTCTGTGAATCTGATGATATTTGAGTCATGCCTGGCACGGCAATCATGAGTCATTAAAGTGAACAGCAGAGGGTTTAGAACCCAGCCCTGGGGGACTCCAGTGTTCATGGTGATGGCCTCAGAGGTGTTTCTTCCAACACCGACTGTCTGAGGTCTGTCTATGAGGAAGTCCAATATCCAGTTGCATGATAGGGTGTTGTTTCCTAGTGGGTCAAGTTTTCTTACTAAGTGCTTGGTAGTTAATGGTATTAAAAGTGGGCCTAAAATCAATAAAGAGCATTCAAACATAACTGTTCTTATTTTCCAGATGGGAAAAGGTCAGATGGAGTGTTGTCGATGTAGCATCTTCTATGGAGCAGTTAGAGCCGTACGTAAACTGAAGTGGATCAAAAGTTGCAGGGAGTTTGGATGTTATTTGGTCCTTAACCTGCCTTTCAAAACAGTTCATCACGATGGATGTGGGAGCTATAGGGTGATAGTCATTGATGCTGGTGACTTCTTTCCTTATTATATTCTCTGTTACTAGATTTCGAGGTATACATAGTTCTGTTAACCATCTCCTCAGAACAGATTGGAACCATTACTGTGTCAGTGGTCACTGCAGTAGTTGAACTGTCCTTCAATACCAGCATTTCATAATTAGATGCGGTCTAACCAAAAATTAATCAAGGCACCAATTGTTACTGATGTGTCTTAATTAATAAATTTTTATAAGTTACAAAAACCTAAATAGAAGCTTATGATGAATCTCGGAAAGTGGACAAATAAAATTTCGATTTTTTGTGCCAAGATGCTTATTAATACATTTTAAATTAATTTTAGGCAAAATGTAGAGACATGAGAGTGACTTGAAATGGCACAATATCAATAGAATACTTACATTCCGTAAGAAAGTAGTTTTATAAAGAATGAATTGTTCAATCTGCCCGAACTTACTGAAATGCAAGTAAAGACTTTTTCTAATATCAGATTTTAAAAAAGTATTGATCCAAAACAGGGCAACATTCCTTAATGGCTGGAAATACAAGTGGGTTTGCATCACTACATGGGGAAATTAAAAAGTCTAATGGCGTCCTATGAAATATCCCACCAACTGCTCCTCTAATGAGGAAATAAACCACAGTTGTTGTAGCATGACCAGCAGTTGGCATCTCTGTGTGTCTCAAAATGTAGGAGCAGTTTTATCATCAAATAAGTGTTTCTGCACAACTTCAGGTATAGTCAAATATTGTTGTATTTAATAATGGCATGAGGAAAACCAGCCACAAATGATTAAAATTGCTGACAAAATCTTCTAAACTTTTCACTGTGTCATCAGACAACCCTTCACAGTCTTTTGAGGCGACTGGCTACTGATAAGTGTCCCATATCATAAATCTGTCATTTTTGAGGTGTTGAGAATGTTGTCCAGATTTTACTGATGCCCCTTTTACCACCATGTGGTCATGAATATAAAGACTGTCCCTTTTCTGAGAGTCACTGGTCCATGATCTAAATCTTAATCTAGTGATCCACATAGAGAAACATATCTTCTTTAGCCAGCAGCAGACATTAAGATAGATAATTGGACAATCCTTTGCATGATTTTGTGGTTCTATTGTGGGCTGTATCCACTAGATTATTCCCAACAGGTGCACATGCTTTTCTCCTACCATCATTGCATATATTATTCAATTGCAACATTTTAATAACAAGGAATTGAAAGAGAGAATTAGCGTACTTCACCACCCCCTGATCCGGCATGGAACTACATTTATTCAGGCCCTTTGGTTGTCCCCTAAACACGTGTATGTGACAGCATGTATGGTCAATGTTGTATTTGTGTATTGTAGTGTCATTAAAAGTGATCTTAATCAAAATGAGGGTTTGCTTGCTTTAATACATTTGTCTATGATAGATGTGTTGAGGTTTTAAACTTTATTCTTATCATTGTAAAAAAGTAAAATAAAAGATGTTAATGATCCCGGGAAACTATATTTATTGTCACAAAGGTGAGATAGTTTTGAAAAAGTACAAAGGCAGATGCTTCAGGTTAAAAGTGGTGTTGGCTTCAGCACAGTTCTGTCTTGTGCTCCAAAATAAAGGTGTCATGATGATGTGTTTAATTGCTGGGAGAGTAACTAAAAATACACTTGAAATTCTCTCAAAAATGGATAGAATTGACTTTCCACGTTGGAATTGTGGTGTTGCTTCTGTTGGCACAATTGCATCACAAATTGAGGAAAATATGCAGATCTCAGTGGATCAGCCAACCTTTAGGAATGAACATACAAAACCTCATTTATTTTTGACTTCTGATAGTCAGGACGAGCAACTCCATCCTTTTGGAAGCAAAACATAAAGTTACTGCCATGCTCATTATAACAATGAAATGCTTAGAGTTTATTCAAAAGAGTATCCCCTGAGTGTGCCCTCCACAAACTGCATAGATGTCTACATTTGTAACTGGGTTCCAGCACATTTAACCAGTATAGTGAACTTAACAGTTTTCCTTTCTGATCTGAGAAGAATATAACCTTAATGGAGAAACAGTATTTTGTCTTTATTTTTTATACTAATTTTATTCATACATTTTATTAATAATACATACACCAGCTCTAACAGTGTGCAGTGTGTTTGCTATGTGCTTAAGCCTTTATAAATTATTTGAATCCTATATAAAAAAATCACAATACAACAAAAGCACAGAGGCTTAAATAACATAAAATAGAACAAAGAGAAAATAAGCAAATCCAGACTGAGTCAGAGAAAGAGATGATACTCTCAGGAAAATGTCATTGATTGATTCTTTTGTGTTAATTTTGTATTTTCGTTTATTATTGTCTTTCATTATTATTTCAGTAATGTTATCTTTAGAAACATTACTTTTTAGTTTCTAATGTTTTCTCCTGATGTATTATTATTTTATTTCTTGTTATTTTGATTTGTTTTTATTTCATGCCGCCATTCTGGAGCACAGTTGTCACAGCAAACCACCCAAACTTTGACTAATCAAATGAAAGATTACTGCTCAAACAGCAAAAATATTAACAACCAAAAAAATCATTTTTGGGAAGGACAATCTGTTTTTGACTCATATTTTATTTTATGACATCAGTTCTAGTTAATTCCAAATAATATGAAGAAAAGTATGCAACGCATCTTGCCACTAGTGGCCCCATGCTAAAAAACAGATAATGACAGTAAAACATGGAGACTGACATGACTTAAGGAGGGAAACAGACAGACTCTCATTAGTCAACTAAAATAACTGCAGAACAGTATTGTTGAAAATAACAATTTTTATGTTATCTTACAAATAGGTTACGGATTAGAAGAGTGTGATTTGATGAACCCTGGGTAGTGGAAATTAACACAAAGAGAGATCCTCAATATGTGAAAAGCAAATAAGCCCATCTACTGAGGGTCAAGAACGCAGGCTGGCATTGTGGTGTATTTTATGTTGTTCACAATCTGTCTCCTGAAATGAGCAGAATGCTACAGGATCTGCTTTTCATGGTCACAGTATATTCAACAGAATAATGTTCCATCTCATAGGGTGGAAATTCCTGAATTGGTTCCAGGAACACCATAGTACATCCATTTTAAAGTAGATATTGTTTAGAGTTCAGATCCATTACAAGTTCTTTTCTAACAGCTGTGGTAAAGTTAAGAATGCTACCATTAGAAGAGGTGAGTGAGGTTTGCAGATTTCTAGATGCTGTTAGTGGTGTCTTTGGTGGCACAAGGTGGTACAGGGCAGGGGAAAGTACAATGAAGAACCTCCAGAAGAAAAATGAACTTCCAGAGGGTTAGAAAATGTCTTGAATGTACCATTCCAAGAAAAGGAGGGATGGGAGAGGGTGGTCAACCCTGTAGTGTACATTGTGCCGTGAAAGGTAGGGCACCAATGCAGAGACGCTGAGATGGTCTTTCATGACCAAGTGTAATGTATTACTGGACTAAAAATGTGCTGCATCTTTGTAAAGGTAATAACACAAGAATATTAAAACATGTTTGTGGTGGTGGTTTGTGGTACAAAAGTATTACATTATTCTTCATCATTTATATAATGATTTATATACAACCGAAAAAAAGCATCTGCTAAATATACAATTATGGTGGACCTTTAATCATATGGACTTTATGTTGGTAATGTAACCTAGTGGCTAACACTTTGACAGTCATCCAGTTGTTAGGCAATCTCTGGCACTCAACTCTCTGTTTTGTAATTTGCAGACTTTATAAAAGAAAGGTAATGAGCTAGACATGTCACTGAAATTAAAATTATTAAACATTTACGTGATTTTTGGAGTCAAATATTTAGACAATCTCCTGCACACTTTTCAAAGTTTACTCACTTTGACCTTAGAGACCTTTGCTTCCATTGAACCTTTTCTTAGTGCTCTAAGTTTCTGTTAAAAAGAATTATATCTAGTTTATGTCATTTAGTATTTTGGTGTTAATCATGACTTAGACATTATTAATTTCTTAGGAATATATCTCTGTTTACCATCTCTGTATTCCAGATGGTGTCATCTCACATTCTTTTAAACTGTTGGGTTTGAACAGATATGGATACCTTGATTTTTTTAAGTGATGAACCACCACAGGCAAGGTAGAAAGTTGTTGTTTGTATATGGAGTTGCAGCTATGACATCTGTCAGATTCACATGGTTCACTTTAGTTTTATGCAGCCAATGTGTCATGTTCTTCCACTGTCTGATTGTTTATAGCAGCAGTGAGGTTGTGTGATAATCTGTGCCAAAGCAAGGTATGGTAAGATGGCATTGGTATGTAGCTGCCGAGTTTTAGGTCACCAAATGATGATGATGAAACTTCATGAAACTTTAGGAGAAAAGAGAGAACAAAAGAAATCACTGGTGGTTTATCACATTGCATTTTTAGTGGCATCAAGGTCGTTTGAAAGTAAGGCACATGCACAAAGGACTCGTTTCAGAATGGAGTCAAATAGTTTCAAGTCAGTAGAAGGTTCATCAGCAGTACTACATGGTTGTCTTGACAAAGTTTTTTGTATGCCAGCAATTCAGTTGAAGGAGGTTGAATTTGGATCTTGTTCAGTAGGTCAGCAATGTCAACAAAATCCTTGAACAGGATCACATGGTGGAAGGGAGAGTCATCTGCCAAAAGGATTGAGCTGAAACTTGGTTTATTGTGAGAACATTCATAAGCAGCAGAAAAAGGATGGGCCCTGAGACACTAACTTGGAGCCCATCAGCATTCACAAGATTAGTTGTTGACTTCTACCCTAGATATGACAACTGCCCAAAACTGGTATGGAGAAGCTGTTTGCACTGAGTTTAGACAGTAGACATCTATTGCAAACCTAGTCAAATGCAAATAAGATGGGCACTGCAATAAAGCAACCTTCCATTCTTACATTTAAATCATTTGTCCAATACTAAGTATTTAATGCTAGCATGTCAACTATGGAAAGACCTGTTTGGAAGTCATACTTGTGGTCAGAGATGAAATGATTTCAATGTAAATTGCAATGAAAATGGGCAAGAAAACATTGTTTCATGATAATCTCTATCACCTTCAGTATAAACAGTACAAGTAACATAAGAAAATAATCATCTTTATCTGCTTGTGAGCCATCTTTGAGAACTAGGGGCATGTATGTGCATGCTACAATGCCAACTGGCAATTTGCAGGGGGAACAAAACCAGCAACCATCACCCACACATAAACATAAGACAAAGGTAATCTCAAAATTGTTATACTTGGGCTGGATATATTCATCGAGACTAATGACAATGTTAATGTTCAACTTCAAGTTCAGGTTCATTAGCGTAAGATAACTAAAACAATAAGAGTAGCCAAAAGTTATGTAACATCTTCCAATATAAGCAAATATTTCTCTATTATAAAAAAAAAATCTTGGAAGGAGACAAGACATATTTCCTCAGAAAGACAGTTACATGTCCGGTGAGACGAGGTGCGGTACACATGCAGATCAGGTTAGAGATAATGGAAGTACGAAAATTCGAAATTCTCAAAAAAAGGATAGTAAAGATCGCATTAATTCAAACAAATGGAAATTATTACTTGGTGAAATAACGTAACAGCGAAAAGACATTGAATATATTGTTAGGATTGAAACTTTAAGTTGGAGACTTGTAAATCGTCTAATTCTTGTTGCCAGGAAGAATTAAAAGATTCCAAAAACGTTGGCACAATATGAAGTCTCTGTGAGACGGAGACTTTTAACATGAGATTCTTTCAAGTCACGCCCTACTTACAACCATTTTCTAACAAAACCATGGTCATCTAACCTCAGTTGTGTGAATGCTTTTGTCAGACACATTTCACACTTCTCAGCTCTTATAAATTTTATCAGGTGAATAATTTTATACAATCTAGATGACACGTCAACAACTAGGCGAAGAAAAAAGAGCATGGACAAACATTCGAAAAAGTCATTTTATTTATTAGAGAGAAAGAAACGATATTCACTCACAGGCAGTTATATGTTACGTTGTCAAAATGTAAGTCCAAACATGGAATGAAAATTCACTGCGATCTAGAAGAAAAGTTAATTCCAAATATTGTTTTTACTAAAGTTTTAAAGTAAAAGTAAAACTATAGTAAAAATGAAAATAATGCATATGTAACAATTACCATGAGAATTACAATCTCTTTAAATTGTATATCTGGTTAACCAAACCCAGGGGTGAGCGAGTAGGGGCCAGAGCTCCCTAGTTTTATTTTACAATAAACTGCAATAGGAGGAAGCCAACCCTCCTATAAAATAGTAATACTATAACATTGTGCCCCTATAGAACTTCAAGTTGCATCTATAAATCAATATTATCAATTATATATTTATAATTTAAACATTGCAGTATACATTCATATTCATGGTTGAACTTTTTAAATTTAAAAATAAAGACATAATAATTAAGATCATGGCATACTTTTGAAATGTTGCCAATAATTTAGCACAGCAGCCTTGTTGCACTGCTCCACCATAGAACAGTTGGAAATTCTCCCAGTCATGACAGTTTTTTTGTGGTAACAAAACCCACTACTGACACTGTGTGGCCTCTGTGTCACTTCATCTGCTTTCAACTGGAAAAAGAAAAACATGTAGCCAATTGTAGCTGAAATGTTGTTCGTTGCCTTGGATAAAGGCATCAGCCAAAACTAATAAATAATCATGGTAAGGATGTAGACCGGTCTACATGTGTTTTGTGGACTTGGAAAAGGCATTCGACCGTGTCCCTCGGAGAATCCTGTGGGGGGTGCTCCGGGAGTATGGGGTACCGGACCCCCTGATAAGAGCTGTTCGGTCTCTGTACAACCGGTGTCAGAGCTTGGTCCGCATTGCCAGCAGTAAGTCGACCCCGTTTCCAGTGAGAGTTGGACTCCGCCAGGGCTACCCTTTGTCACCGATTCTGTTCATAACTTTTATGGACAGAATTTCTAGGCGCAGCCAGGGTGTTGAAGGGGTCCGGTTTGGTGGACTCAGGATTGGGTCACTGCTTTTTGCAGATGATGTTGTCCTGTTTGCTTCATCAGGCCGTGATCTTCAGCTCTCTCTGGATCGGTTCGCAGCTGAGTGTGAAGCGGCTGGGATGAGAATCAGCACCTCCAAATCTGAGAGCATGGTCCTCAGCCGGAAAAGGGTGGAGTGCCCTCTCAGGGTTGGGGGAGAGATCCTGCCCCAAGTGGAGGAGTTCAAGTATCTCGGGGTCTTGTTCACGAGTGAGGGAAGAATGGAGCGTGAGATCGACAGGCGGATCGGTGCGGCGTCCTCAGTGATGCGGGCTCTGCATCGGTCTGTCGTGGTGAAAAAGGAGCTGAGCCGTAAGGCAAAGCTCTCAATTTACCAGTCGATCTACGATCCTACCATCACCTATGGTCATGAGCTATGGGTAGTGAACGATAGAACGAGATTGCGAATACAAGCGGCTGAAATGAGTTTCCTCCGCAGGGTGTCTGGGCTTTCCCTTAAAGATAGGGTGAGAAGCTCAGTCATCCGGGAGGGGCTCAGAGTAGAGCCGCTGCTCCTCCACATCGAGAGGAGTCAGATGAGGTGGCTCGGGCATCTGATCAGGAAGCATCCTGGATGCCTCCCTGGTGAGGTGTTCCGGGCACGTCCAACCGGGAGGAGGCCCCGGGGAAGACCCAGGACACGCTGGAGGGACTATGTCTCCCGGCTGGCCTGGGAACGCTTGGGATTCTCCCGGAAGAGCTGGAAGAAGTGGCAGGGGAGAGGGAAGTCTGGGCCTCTCTGCTTAACCTGCTGCCCCCGCCACCCGACCTCGGATAAGCGGAAGAGGATGGATGGATGGATGGATGGTAAGGAGACCTGGGCTTGCTTGCCAGGTCCTCCCTGTGTGGAGTTTGCATGTTCTCCCCGTGTTTGCGTGTGTTTCCTCCGGGTGCTCTGGCTTCCTCCCAGAGTCCAAAGACATGCAGGTTAGGTGCCTAAATTGTCCCTAGTGTGTGCTTGGTGTGTAGGTGTGTGTGTGCCCTGCGGTGGGCTGGTGCCCTGCCTGGGATTTGATCCTGCCTTGCGCCCTGTGCTGTGCTAGCTGGGATTGGCTCCAGCAGACCCCCATGACCCTGTGTTAGAATATAGCGGGTTGGACAATGACTGACTCACTGACATGGTACATTCAATGGAACCAGAAACTGCTGATCATTATTTACAGTATTTTCGGATTCCTAAATCATTTATGCCTTTATTACATTAAATTTCTTTTCCAATATCTCCCTGTTATTTTGTATTATGCGCTTTTTGTATTGATATTACTGTTATTCATCTACTGAGCTTTACACACATTCCAGTTTAATGGTTGTGATGGACCCCCATCTATCTGAGCAACACTGCATGCAAAGAAGGGACCAAACACTGAACAATATGCTAATGATATTATTATATTTTTATTATCATTATAGTTGTTTCTTTAGAACACAATAATATGAGTCAGAATCTTAACATGCTAATTACAGATTATGAAAACTGCATTCCTGTGAAGCACTGTTTTGCTATCTGACCAAATGACTTGCACTTTTTACATTTTGCAATGTGGGAGGTTTTTTTTTGTACACAACCAAGTGTTTTGCTTAGTATCTGTTGCTCAAAGAACCACTCCTTCCAGACAGTAATTACATTAAGTGTTTTTTTAAGATTATTGACAACAAAGTACATAATTTGTTTTCTTTAATGTGTTTAATAAATGTGGATGAATAGAAATATCATTAACAAATAAAATTTTATCATCATCATATTATCATTTAACATCCACATGTTTACTCCAATTAGGCTAATTGGCTATCAGAAGCTAATTGCCTGATTCCCTAAAGGCCTGCCATTATTTTCTGGAATTTCCCAAGCTGTTTAAAAGCACAGTTGACAAACTGTATGTGAACTTGTGACCCATTGGAATTGTGGCACGGTCAATAACAAGTGAAATACTCTGTCGGTGAACACTCTTGGAAAAAAATACTTTTGCCCTTCACAAATTAGATGTCTTAAACGATATGCCAAATTTATACTTTGTTAGTATAAAATCTGTAGAGAGTGAATAAGGTGAGTTTTAAAGAATTCCCCTTAAGTGTATGTAAACTTTTGACTTCAATTGTAAATTAAGGAAAGTTATGCTCAGACTAAAAATACACTAGTGAAACCTCATTTGGAGTACAGTGTGCAATTGTAGTCATCACACTACGAGAAACAACAACAACAACAACATCATTTATTTATATAGCACATTTTCATACAAGAAATGTAGCTCAAAGTGCTTTACATAATGAAGAATAGAAAAATAAAAGACACAGTAAGAAAATAATATAATAATTATAGCCTGGCTCACCCCTTGGGATTTTCTTCTGCTTATCACAGAAGTGAATAAAAGTTTGCATCAGAACGTATCTATCATCACGGGACATAACCTGTCCAAAGCCACCAGCGGACAAAGCACATTTGGACCAATGCTCCCTGAAGTTATATCACCAGTTTAGTCCCATCTCTATTTGTAATGCTGCCACAAAGCCCTTCATCTCATCTTTTGCTGTGGGCTTCCATTTTGAAAAATGAGAAAGACATAACAACACTCGAAGCTGGGCAGAGGAGAGCAACCAAGTGTATCAAAGGACTTAAAGGACATTTTGTACTTTGACAGGCTCAGAGAATCAAATATGTTTAGGTTTGAGGAGAGGAGACTATGTATGGGGCCTAATTCAGGTGTTCTAAATCCTTAAAGGTATTGATAAAGCAGATCCAGTAGAATTGTTTCAACTTAATTTGGAATCACTTGCTCAAGGACATCAGTGTAAAATAAAGTAAACTGCATTTAAGACTAAAGCCAATAGACACTTCTTCATACAAATGGGTTGTGGAAATTTCGAACAAACTACTGAGCCATGCAGTTGAAGTGGAAATCTTGACAACTTTTAAGATGTAACTGGATGAGAAGTATTAGGATAGCTTAACTTTTTGCTAAACAAAAGAGCTTGATGGACTGAATGGTCTCCTCTAATTTGTCAAATTTCTTATATTCTACATAGACACTCACTTCTTGCACCCAAAGGTGCATATGCCAGATTAACTAATGGTTCCAAATTGTGTAGGTGTGATTTGAGGTTACATGAGTTTGTGTCTGAGAGTGCACCCTACAGTGAACTGGTGCCCAGTTGAGGGTTTGTTCCTGTCTTGTACCCGTTGCCACTGGGATGGGCTTCAGTCCCCCTCGACCCTGAGTTGGGTTAAACTGGATCGCGCTTCATGATTCTTGTTTAAGTTTGTTTGCAACCTAACTATTTTAATATATTGCATTTTATAGTCATGGTATTTAATGATGTTTTGCAGTTCTTCCAGTTTGAGATTTTAAACTTTACTTTTTCAATTAACTTCTTATGAATTATATACCACCAATATTTTTCTTTAACTGTTCAATAAGATGAATCTTTTAAAGCCACAAAAAAAATTTTTAGTAGATATGTTAGAACACAAAAATAGCTGGATTGTTTTAAGATATTTGTTAGAATGACTTACAGTGCATCCTGAAAGTATTCCCTTTTTCCACATTTTGTTATGTTACAGCCTTATTCCAAAATGGATTCATTTCATTTTTTTCCTCAGAATTCTACACACAACACCCCATAATGACAACATGAAAAAAATTTACTTGAAGTTTTTGCAAATTTATTTAAAATAAAAAAAACTGAGAAATCACATGTACATAAGTATTCACAGCCTTTGCTCAATACTTTGTCGATGCATCTTTGGCAGCAATTACAGCCTCAAGTCTTTTTGAATATGATGGCACAAGCTTGGCACACCTATCCTGGGCCAGTTTCACCCCATTCCTCTTTGCAGTACCTCTCAAGCTCCATCAGCTTGTGCACCATGGTGCACAACCATTTTAAGATCTCTCCAGAGATGTTTAATCGGATTCAAATCTGGGCTCTGGCTGGGCCACTCAAGGACATTCACAGAGTTGTCCTGAAGCCACTCCTTTGATATCTTGGTTGTGTGCTTAGGATCGTTGTCCTGCTGAAAGATGAACCGTTAACCCAGTCTGAGGTCAAGAGCGCTCTGGAGCAGGTTTTCATCCAGGATGTCTCTGTACATTGCTGCAGTCATCTTTCTCTTTATCCTGACTAGTCTCCCAGTTCCTGCTGCTGAAAAACATCTCCACAGCATGATGCTGCCACCACCATGCTTCACTGTATGGATGGTATTGGCCTGGTGATGAGCGGTGCCTGGTTTCCTCCAAAGAGTTCAATCTTTGTCTCATCAGACCAGAGAATTTTGTTTCTCATGGTCTGAGAGTCCTTCAGGTGCTTTTTGGCAAATTCCAGGTGGGCTGCCATGTGCCTTTTACTAAGGAGTGGCTTCCGTCTGGCCACTCTACCATACAGGCCTGATTGGTGGATTGCTGCAGAGATGGTTGTCCTTCTGGAAGGTTCTCTTCTCTCCACAGAGGACCTCTGGAGCTCTGACAGAGTGACCATCGGGTTCTTGGTCACCTCCCTGACTAAGGCAAATCTCCCCCGATCGCTCAGTTTAGATGGCCGGTCAGTTCTGGTGGTTTCAAACTTCTTCCACTTATGGATGATGGAGGCCACTGTGCTCAATGGGACCTTCAAAGCAGCAGAAATTTTTCTGTAACCTTCCCCAGATTTGTGCCTCGAGACAATCCTGTCTCGGAGGTCTACAGACAATTCCTTTGACTTCATGCTTGGTTTGTGCTCTGACATGAACTGTCAACTGTGGGAACTTATATAGACAGGTGTGTGCCTTTCCAGATCATGTCCAATCAACTGAATTTACCACAGGTGGACTCCAATTAAGTTGCAGAAACATCTCAAGGATGATCACTGGAAACAGGATGCACGTGAGATCAATTTTGAGCTTCATGGCAAAGGCTGTGAATACTTATGTACATGTGATTTCTCAGTTTTTTATTTTTAATAAATGTGCAAAAATCTCATGTCAACTTTTTTCACATTGTCAATATGGGGTGTTGAGTGTAGAATTCTGAGGAAAAAAATGAATGTAATCCATTTTGGAATGAGGCTGTAACGTAACAAAATGTGGAAAAAGTGATGCGCTGTGAATACTTGCCGGATGCACTGTACTTAGAAACTTCTTGCAGCTTTTGTATTCTTTTCATTCCTAGTAGAACTGCTTTGCAATGAAAGCACCATATAACTTGCAAGAAATCCATGTTATGTTACTGTAAGAAATACAAAGATTTTAATTAGCAAACCAATAGTATTACTATTTTTTTAACTAATCACAATTAAGAATTGTGTGCTGGTTTTGGAACTGGACATTTTTCAAAGAAACTATACAAGGGCTTCTAAAAATTAGGCCAACAAGATTTATTATGAAACTGTTACAATAGTTTATAATTATGAACCACAAGCAATAGCTTCTGCAAGTATAAACAGATATGTCTCATTCTTGTATATTTGTGTTGTTTTGAAATACTGAAGAATTTGGTGCAAGAGTTTCTACATCTGAATGGATGGAGTAGAATTCAGAAACTGGGAGGAGATGATTTCTTAAAATAACTAGGTGAATAATGGTATGCCTTAGTAATCTGCACACCTTCAGTCTGTGGGCAATTCCCACCACCACACAGCAGATAATTTATGTACCTAATAATTACTTTGTGGTACAGCCAAGTATTACCGTAGGTACATTTTGCCCACACCTGGTTTTGTAACCACCCTTATAACTGACTTTATAATACCGAAATGTTATTGAAAATACAAAAAATATTACACTCAGAACTAAACAATTATAATATAAATTTTATTTTTGTATGAATAACAAACTAAACATGTACATGCTAGCAATGTCTGTATAAATGGGTGCCCAAGGAGGGAACACCATAAATACCCTACAAAATCTCTACTAGAGAGACTGTGATTCAGAGTGGCAGGAAAGTGCAACTTGATATGCCATCATGGAAAGCATTGGTTGCTAACAGATGGCAGACCACCTCATGTTTGTTACTTTGAAAGTGCAGGATACAATTTACAGAACAATGTAAAAGAAATTAATCCAAAAGGATTAAGGATTCATTAGTCCAGAATGGACATCTTTTAGATCTTTACTATCAGATGAAACCTTCCATGGTTGGCAGTACAAGCAGTTATACTGTATGTTGTGACACTGGGTCATGTGTTGAGATGGGCTCTGTTGAACAATCAGATAAATTTGTGCAGCTGATACTCACAGCAGAATAATAGTGCAGTGACAGTTTGAAGAAAACATATAATCCCTGTGTGTTTTATTGAACAAAGGGCAACAACATCAGTAAAGCATTCCCAGAGATTAGAGCCATTTGTGGAATTGCCTTTTCACAAAATGGCACAAGTAAAACCTGCCCTAAACAGTATACAAAAGGTGATATGATGATCTTGAAGTATTATCATAACAGGCAGGAGAGATGACTAGCTATCCTAATACCCACTTTTTGGGCAGTTTAGTGTTTGAAAATGTTTTAGGATTCTACTGTATCATCTCGATGTGCATGATTAGTGGCCTTTAGACCTACTGACTGATCACTGGAATTTATTAGATGTTCATTTAAGGTACAACATACATTAAATATATTCACCAATGGGTAACAATTTACAGACATAGTAATTGAAGATCCACTTTCTTAAGTCAATTGATCATGGCAATCTATTGAGGGTACTACATCTCTGCAAACTATAGAAAGCATTGGTCTTGATGTTGTAATAACCTTACACACTATGCATTAATCCTTACATATTCCTGTTCTTATAATAATAATAATACATTTTATTTAATAGGTGCCTTTCTTAGCACTCAAGGTCACCTTACAATGAAATTAAATATTAGTAAAATAAAAACAAAGAGAATGATAAATCAAAAAGCAATAATTAGCAAACAAGCAAAGATAACTGGTAGTAACAGTGCAAAATTCACAATTGGTATGCCAGTTTGAAAAGATAAGTTTTGAGGACAGTTTTAAAATGTGATATTGAGTCAAGATGACGAATATGACAGGAAAGAGAATTCCAGAGTTGAGGAGCACTATGAGAGACGCTCGAGCTCCCATAGCACAGAGTCTGATGTGTGGTACAGAAAGTAGAGCTGCAGAGGAGAATCAGAGTGAGAGAAACAGAGTGTAAGTCTGTAGGAGATCACTGAGGTTGTGGAGAGCTTTAAATGTTAAGAGCAGTATTGTGAATTGTATTCTGTAGTTAACAGGGAGCCAGTGAAGTTGAGAAAGAATAGGTGTAATATGTTCAGTGGATTTAGAACAGCAGGCTATTATCCTGGCAGCAGAATTTTGAATAAATTGTAAGCGATAGATACATTTTTGTGGGATGACAGATAGAATAGAATTACAGTAATCTATTCACGAGGTGTCTCCGGCATTAACTAATACTTTAGTACTGTGTTGGGTAAGAACAGGAAAAAGTCTAGAAATGTTTCAGAGATTGAAGAAGGCAGTCCTACAAACATTACTTATATGGGAAGGAAAAGAGAGAGTACTGTCAAGAATGACACCCAGGCTCTTCACCTGGGTAGAGATGTTCGTGTTACTATTGTTAATTAAAATAGAAGACTGGTTAAACTTAGCAAGTGTGGATTTAGAACCAATGAGGAGCACCTCAGTTTTATTGCTGTTTAGTTAGAGAAAATTGTGAGTCATCCATGTCTTTATGTCTTGGAGACATGCCATAAGAGTATCTGGAGAGAAAACAGAACTGGATTTAGTGGATAGATATACCTGTGTTTCATCAGTGTAACAATTAAATTTAATACCATGGTGCCGGAAGATATTACCTATTGGGAAGATATAAATAAGAAAAAAAAGTGGCCCCAAATCAGAACCCTGCAGAACTCCCTGAGTGACGACTGCATGCTCAGGTTTAAAGCCCTTTATTTGAACAAATTGTCTCCTATCAGTGAGGTAGGAAGAAAACCATTGGAGGACAAGACCACAGACTCCAAAACTAGCTAGTTGTTTCAAAAGTATCTGATGGGATATGGTGTCAAATGCGGAGCAGAAGTCAAGAAGCACAAGAATTGATAAAAGTCCCATATCATCTGCCCGGAGAAGATCATTTGTGATTTTGACCAGGGCAGTTTCTGTGCTGTGTTTAGGACAGTGTTTCTCAACCTTTAAGTATTTGCGACCCAAGTTTTCATAACAGTTTTAATCGCACCCCCTAACATTTTTTTGAAATGTAGATGCATATTTTATTATACCTACTTAACTTTTATTGACAATTATCTAACTCTGTATTTATATTGTTCTAGTATCAGAATGTAGTTTAAGTTAATCTGTTTTGGTTTCAACAGATGTTTTTTTCATATTTTTTATTCTTGTTTTCTTTTTTCACATCTTCGCGCCCCTCTTTTTGTTACTTCGTGCCCCCCTAGGGGGGCTTGCCCCACAGGTTGAGAACCACTGGTTTAGGATGAAACCCAGATTGAAACTGTTCAAAAAGGGTTTTTTTTTGAAAGATGGGACTGGAGTTGGTAGGCAGCTATCTTTTCAAGAACTTTAGATATGAATGGAACATTTGCAATAGGCTAATTGTTAAGGATATTTGGGTCCAAACCTATTTTTTTCAGAATTGGAGTAATTAAGGATGTTTTTAGTGAGAGGGGGGCCATGCCCGTAGTAAGGGAAGAGTTAATTGTAGCAGTTATCATGGCGGAAATATGTAACAGACAGGACTTAACAAAGCTTGTAGGTGTTGGATCTAATTGGCATGTGCAAGAATTAGATTTTGTAATAAGCTCTGAGATATTTTTTTCAGCTGGTAAACTGAAATCTGAGAATAGGGTGGCTGGTGAGGGAATATGGGTGATAGTGGGCAGCATGTAATTTTCTGCAGACATAGAGGAAGCAAGCTGCTGGTGGATTTTTTCAATTTTTGAGTTGAAGAAATCCAAAGAAAGTGCAGCAGTATTTAACAGAGAGGTTATGGTAAGCAACATTTTCTGGTGGTGTAATTAGCCTTTTCATTGTAGAAAAAAGAGCTTTAGTATTATTCCCTCCTGTATTGATAATGTTAGAATAGTATACAGTTTTAGTAGCAGAAAGAGCATTTTTGTATTTTAACTTATGATCTGAATACATTTCCTTGTGTACAACAAGACCCGTCTTTTTAGCTAGGTGCTCCAACTGTCGGCCCGTGGCTTTGAGCTGACAGAGTTCAGGTGTAAACCAGGGAGCAGTGTGAATAAATGAAACAATCCGTGTTTTTAAGGGAGCTAGTGTATCAAAGGCAGAAGACAGAGCAGCATTGTAAAGGTCCACAAATTCTGATGGTGTGGTAGCAGAAGGAGAAACAGGCTGGGATTGCAGTAAATCTATAAGGGGCTCTGGGTTTACTTGCTTGACATTACAAAGTGAAATTACGCGCTGAACCTTTAATTTATTGAGAGGTAAGCTAACATCAAATGTGATCATTTTGTGATCTGAGATAGGTAATTCAATAGGAATAAGATTATGAGGTGTGATACCAGAGCAGCAAGCTAAATCTAAAATATGATCCTTTTAATGGGTCGAAAAGTTGACATATTGAATTAAATTAAAACAGTCAAGGATTTCATTAAAATCATTTGTCAGTGCATCACTTGGCATGTCAACGTGTATGTTAAAATCACCCATGAGAATGACATTAGTAGACATTGCACACAAAGTTGTTAAAAGAGTAAAAAAGTTCTGCAATAAAAACACTTGATAGTTTAGGAGGTCTGTATAAAACAGCAATTATAATAGGTGAAGGTCTGCAGAGATACGCTGGAAGAGGTATCGGTAATAATTTTAGGTTTTTGCGGTAAATTATTGCTAGACCACCTCCCCTCCCTAAAGAATGGGATTTGGAGATGCAGACAAACTCTGGAGGGAGCACTTCATTTAGATGAAAATAATCACCCGATTGCTGCCAAGTCTCCGTAAGACATAAAAAGTTCATCTCAGTGTCTATGATAAAATCACCAATCAACAGAGCTTTGTTAGAGATAGATTGAGTATTAAATAATCCAAACTTCAAAGCGTTTATGGACGTGTATTCCTGTGATTTTACCAGAGGAATCAGCACGTTATGGTCAGCACGTCGCTCAAAAATATGTGGACGTTCTTCAGACCAAAGTGAAGAAATAAACCCACTGCTACTCCTGCTGAGACAAAAATGATGACAAGAGCCCCGTTCTTCTTACCATTCCAGAACTTATCCTGATAAACATAAGAACAGTTCTGGAACCTTTATTACCACAACATCATTCTAAAGATGCAACTGTAAGATAAACATGCTGTATGTTGCATTGATGACTCAAAGAGTGTCAAAGAGAGCTAATGATGTGGTTCTTATCAAGCTCATCCAATTGTTCATGTGACTGATAGAAATATCATCTTGGCACTCCTTGTTAATTGTAGCAAGAGAAGAATCATCTCTTGGGGAATAAGATTCATAGCCCTCTAGTGACAGTCATGGCTTTTCAAATTTGATCTCCCATGTCACAATCACAGAAATGAATGGGAACATTGGTACAGACTACAAATATAAACTATAGAAATTATAGTCTGATACTTAGAAAAAATGAAGCTTTTAAATTGTATGAACATCACATTAAGTGATAAACATTTAATAATGTAATGTCGCTTCTCCTCTAATTAAAAAGAAAAGTAATGCCTCCACCCTGTTAATTAGCAAGTGTTGAAGACATTTACAGAAACAGTGCAGCAAAGTAAATGTTTGGGTTTTTTTAAGTTTGTCACGCTAGTGCGCACAGACCACTTCACAGGCGCATATGAGCAGGTCAAATGTTTCATGTGGGGAGGAATTAAAGACATTATTTTTTCACCATATCCTTCATAATGTAAACTGTTGCTGAGCATTTTACACATGGCTAATCATTTGTTATTTTCTCTTGTGTAAATCCTTCCTTTTTCTGAGCTTTTTTGTAGCCCTGTCAATAAGTGCTAGATAAAGTGTTAGTGCACTCCTGGCAATCACTATTGTATTTTTCAATTCCTTCAATAATTCTCTTGCTCAGTCTTTCAGTTAAAGAAGGATCCATTCATCCACCCTTTTTTAAACTCACTTTATGGTCATAAGGTTGGAGCCTGTTCTGGTAAGAGTGCGTGTAACGTAGAAACCAACTCTAGATGGGCCCCACTCCATGGTACACTTAGGCATGTGCCCATGCTCACTCAATTTAGATTGCCCACATAGATAAATAAACACATCTTTGAGATATAGGAAGTGTTCATTCTTATCTTCCTAATAAAGTGACAATATCTATAGGGAACTCTACTGGGAGGAGAGAGGTCTATGGTTCTTCAGATTTGGTGGTATTTGGACTACTGAGAAAACTTCCTAATAAAGTGACAATATCTATAGGAAACTCTACTGGGAGGAGAGAGGTCTATGGTTCTTCAGATTTGGTGGTATTTGGACTACTGAGAAAACTAACAGATTCAGATTACTCATTTGGTTATGGCTGTTGTCACAAGAACGAGACATTGACAGATAAAGAGTTGGGGCAGCCACCCGTATATTGTGGTATCCTGGCTGCAAAAGTCGTTTTCTTTCAGACAATACAGAGCACTGAAGTGCACACAACCGAGTCCAAAACAAGACTAAAGAAACAAAGGAAAAGGGGCAGGTTTTAAAGGGGAGACAGGAAGTGAGGTCGTATGGATCCGCACGTGGTCTTCCACCATTGGCTCGTAGCGGAGGTGACATCAGAGGGACTGGAGCTGGTGTGGCCGACTTCCATTGGCTCAGTCCCGAAGTGATGTCAGGTGATCCAGGTGAAATCCCCCGGGGATGGTCTACAGGCAAGGGAGAAAAAGAGTCAGTGCACTCTGCCACACCCGGCATGCCTCGAACTGCCTTCACTCAAGCCCTTTAGCTGCCTCCCATGCGCACGTGTGTGACAAGGCCCCCCCCTTAGCCCAGACCCGACGGGTCGGGCGACCTAACCGAGAGGTCGAACCCGAGAAGAGCATCAGCGTTGGCGTGGAGAGCGCCCGGCGATGAGCAGCGAAAACTTATGCGGCTGCAGGTCAAGAAACCACCGGGTGACCCGCGGATTCGACTCCTTGTGGAGGGCCATCCACTGTAGGGTGCATGGTCCGTGACAAGGGTGAATTCCGCCCAACAGGTAGTACCTCAGCTGAGTAATCGCCCATTTAATCGCCAGAGCCTCCCTCTCCACCGCAGCATACCTGGTCTCCCGGTCCAACAGTTTCCGGCTCAGGAACATGATGGGGTGCTCCACACCATCGACGCTTTGGCTCAGCACGGCCCCAGGCCTGTGTCCGGCGTCCGTCTGGAGGATGAAAGGCAAAGAAAAGTTAGGTGCCATCAAAACAGGTGTGGGCGTAAGGGCCTGCTTTAAGTCACCAAATGCAGCGCCTGTTTTTCAGTCCATACCACAATGTTCGGGCCCTCTTCTTTGTTAAATCAGTCAAGGCGCCGCTCTCTCCGAAAACCGGGTACAAACCGGCGGTAGTACCCGCTAACCGAAAGGCTTGGACTTGCCGCTTGGTTCATGGACGGGCCATTTCAGAATGGCATCAATTTTGGAGCACTGTGGCCTTACGGTACCCGACCCACCAGGTAGCCTAAATATTTGGCCGCTTAATCCAAGAAGCATTTCTTGGGATTAATCCGAGCCCGCCTCACCAAGTGTCCGTAATACCGCTTGGACATGCTGTAGGTGTTCCTTCCATGTGCTGGAATAGATGACCACGTCATCCAGGTAGGCAGCACTGTATGAGTTATGAGGCGAAGCACTTTGTCCACCAGACGCTGAAAGGTTGCTGGAGCCCGTGTAACCCAAATGGAAGGACACGATACTGCCAGTGTCCGCTAGGGGTACTAAACGGTTTTTCCTTCGGAGTCCGTTAAAGGAACCTGCCAGTACCCTTTCGTCATGTCAAGTGTGGTCAGGTATTGAGCCTGTCCAAGCCTCTCGAGGAGGTCGCCCACGCGTGGCATTGGATAAGCATCAAATTGGGAGACTTGATTAAGCCGACGGAAGTCATTGCAGAACCTCCAACTTCCGTCAGGCTTACCGGCGAGCACAATGGGGCTGGACCAGGGACTATAACTTTCCTCAATCACACCTAGCTCCAGCATGCGCTTGATCTCAAGCTCCACTTCAGCCTTTTTGCCTCGGGAAGGCGATACGGGCGTTCTCGGACAACAACCCGGGCTCTGTCACGATGTTGTGCTCAATCAGAGAGGTCCTTCCGGGTTCTCACTGACTACCTCCCGAACGGTCCGGATAACTGTTTCCAGCTCCTGCCGCTGTCTGGGACTTAAGTCCGTGCCGAAGTTAAGGTCGTGTGTGTGAGCGAAGAGTGGCGGGCTGGCGGAGGAGGGATCGGGTCCCTGTCCTTCCACGGTTTCAGCAGGTTCACATGATAAACCGCTCCTTTGGCCGGCGATTGGGTTGACTCACCAAATAGTCGACCAGTCCCTTCCTCTCCTTAACCGTAGGGGCCCTGCCAGTGGGCAAGCAATTTAGAGTGGGAGGTAGGCACTAGGACCATGACCCGATCTCCGGGCGGAACTCCCAAGAGGCGTGCAGCGGTTGTAGTACCGGGCCTGCTGCTTGAGCCTCCTCCATGTGACTTTTAAGGACAGGCGAATTTTTCCAAATCTATCGCAGTAACTGCGCGATATATTCCAGTATGTTTGTGGAGGGAAGAGCCTCTTCTTCCCAGCCTTCTTTCAAAATATCTAATATGCCCGAGGTTGTCGCCCATATAGTAGTTCAAAGGGGAGAACCCGTGGAGGCTTGTGGGACTTCCGATAGGCAAAAGGACGAGGGGAGGAGCTGATCCCAGTTCCTTCCATCCTCGCTGACCACCTTACGCAGCATTTGCTTGAGAGTTTGATTAAACCTCTCTACTAATCCGTCGGTTTGAGGATGATACACGAGGTCTTTAAATGCTTTATTTTCAGTAATCTGGCAGTCTCCTTGAACGTTTCCGAGGTGAAGGGGGTCCCCTGGTCTGTCAAGACTTCTTTGGGGATCCCCACGCGAATACCCTAGTAATTCCCGTGCGATGGCTTTAGAGGTAGCTGGCGCAACGGAACAGCTTCGGGTATCGTGTAGCGTAATCCACGAGGACTAAAATGTACTTGTGTCCTCGGGCTGAGGGCTCCAGGGTCCCACCAGGTCGACCCGATTCTGTGGAAGGGAGCGTCAATCAGTGGAATAGGAATGAGAGGAGCACGGTCCCTCCTAGGAATTTGTCGCAGTTGACACTCCGGGCAGGAAGCGCAAAAGCGGCGAACCTCCTCATTAATTCCTGGCCAGTAGAAACGGGCTTGATCCGCTCCAGAGTTTTTCGGTGCCCAGGTGGCCACCTAGGAGGTGGGCGTGTGCTAGCTCACAGACCTGCGCGGAAGGTACTGCACTAGCAGCAGCCTCGTCTCCTGCCCGTCATGCATTGCTACACGGTAAAGGAGGTCATTATCTAGCACAAAGTAGGGGCCCTGTGGCATCGACTGATTAGTGCGCTGGCCATTGACAAGGACCACTGCATTTTTTACAAACTTCAGGGAGTCATCATTCCATTGCTCCCTTCTAAAAGAAGCCGGCGTTTCTTTAAATTGGAACCGCAACACGGAGAGAGGGTCAGCGTCGACCTCAATGGGCGTGGTTTCCTCCCGCTCCGCCGCGTCGGTGGATGGCGTGTTAGCCAGCGGCGGCCGGGAGTTGCCACGTCAGTCAGGGCGACTGCCGTCTCTCTCTGCCGGCTGATTACACGGCGTGGAGGCAGCTTGAGACGGGTTATCTCCGTCCATAACGAGGCCCAAATTAACCCCGGAGTGGTATGTGTCTCACCGCTTTTGATTTTAGACCAGTCCCCCTAGTATCACCGGGTGTGGAGGATCAGGTAGGACGCTACGGTGAGCTTACGAACTGACCCTCCGTAACTGATGACACAGCGGCGGACCTGTACCAGCGGATGTCTCCGTGGACACAGGTTATACCGGTCTTAAATTTAGCCACTGTTGCGGTTGCACAAAGCGGGGGCAACAATGGAAATGTTGCTGCGGTCGAACAAACCTGTGGTCTTGTGTCCGTTGGCGATCACCACGCCAGTATGTGGGACCGCCAACGGATTAGCCAGAGCACACCAACCCCTCCTCACCCTCCACCTGCATTCCTCCTTGCCTCCAAGCGGTTTTGCGCCCCGCTGGACGCCAATCGGGCTCCGGATTGTACAGGGTGGGGCTAGGTCTTGGAACATACCCGGCTGAGTTTGACATGAGGACGGTTCTGCTCCCCAGAGTGTGAGGCCGCCCTCTGCGTCTCCATAAGCTCTATGAGCTCAGCCATGTTCTTGAACGCTCGCCCCAAACCGGCTGGGTGAAGCCACGGGAAGCGCTTCCAGGAGCAGATAGCAAGCTACCTGCTCTATTATTTGGTAGGGCGTGTTTTCAAATGGCGTAGCCAATGCCCTACCATTGCCCATAAGGACCAGGCTTGTTTGTTGGTTGGCCGTCAGGGTCCAACCTCCATTTTTATTTTATTCACCTGCCAGTCTGGGGCACCCCTAGGTGGTAAATGGGGCTTTGGTTTCGCAGGGAGGCAGGCACTCTCCCCCAAGAGAGCATACTGAGTCCCTTTGCCTCCCCCTCCAGGGCAGCCCAATTCTGTGAGCCCCACCCGCACACTCCCTGGCCACTCCAGATGGGCTAGTTATGAGTGCGGGGCGGAGCCCGCACCGGTCACGCCGAACCACGGGCACCCTCCCGCCTGAATACTCGGCCCGCACGCTCCCACCTGGGTATATTGCAGGTCCTGTCCCCTTCTCCTCGGGACTTCTCCATCCTGCCGACTACGCCACTGTCACAAGAACGAGACATTGACAGATAAAGAGTTGGGGCAGCCACCCGTATATTGTGGTATCCTGGCTGCAAAAGTCGTTTTCTTTCAGAAATACAGAGCACTGAAGTGCACACAACCGAGTCCAAAACAAGACTAAAGAAACAAAGGAAAAGGGGCAGGTTTTAAAGGGGAGACAGGAAGTGAGGTCGTATGGATCCGCACGTGGTCTTCCACCATTGGCTCAGAGCGGAGGTGACATCAGAGGGACTGGAGCTGGTGTGGCCGACTTCCATTGGCTCAGTCCCGGAAGTGATGTCAGGTGATCCAGGTGAAATCCCCGGGATGGTCTACAGGCAAGGGAGAAAAGAGTCAGTGCACTCTGCCACACCCGGCATGCCTCGAACTGCCTTCACTCAAGCCCTTTAGCTGCCTCCCGTATTGTGTTATGTTGGTTTTAGTCCACATAATGAAGGTGCAAATATCACACTCACAACACTTTTATGTTATTTATATTTTTGATCTATTAAGTAATGATAATTTAAATGCATGCTTCTATTTTTATTGTGAATTTTAATTTTAGGTTCATCTGCCACTGATGTTGCTTTATTGATCTAATGTGCTATTAAATAAAATCCTTTCCAAGCTCTTCCCAGGTACAGTGGTGTGAAAAACTATTTGCCCCCTTCCTGATTTCTTATTCTTTTGCATGTTTGTCACACAAAATGTTTCTGATCATCAAACACATCTAACCATTAGTCAAATATAACACAAGTAAACACAAAATGCAGTTTTAAATGATGGTTTTATTATTTAGGGAGAAAAAATCCAAACCTACATGGCCCTGTGTGAAAAAGTAATTGCCCCTTGTTAAAAATAACCTAACTGTGGTGTATCACACCTGAGTTCAATTTCCGTAGCCACCCCCAGGCCTGATTACTGCCACACCTGTTTCAATCAAGAAATCACTTCAATAGGAGCTGCCTGACACAGAGAAGTAGACCAAAAGCACCTCAAAAGCTAGACATCATGCCAAGATCCAAAGAAATTCAGGAACAAATGAGAACAGAAGTAATTGAGATCTATCAGTCTGGTAAAGGTTATAAAGCCATTTCTAAAGCTTTGGGACTCCAGCGAACCACAGTGAGAGCCATTATCCACAAATGGCAAAAACATGGAACAGTGGTGAACCTTCCCAGGAGTGGCCGGCCGACCAAAATTACCCCAAGAGCACAGAGACGACTCATCCGAGAGGTCACAAAGACCCCAGGACAACGTCTAAAGAACTGCAGGCCTCACTTGCCTCAATTAAGGTCAGTGTTCGCGACTCCACCATAAGAAAGAGACTGGACAAAAACGGCCTGCAGATTTTCAAGACGCAAACCACTGTTAAGCAAAAAGAACATTAGGGCTCGTCTCAATTTTGCTAAGAAACATCTCAATGATTGCCAAGACTTTTGGGAAAATACCTTGTGGACTAATGAGACAAAAGTTGAACTTTTTGGAAGGCAAATGCCCCGTTACATCTGGCGTAAAAGGAACACAGCATTTCAGAAAAAGAACATCATACCAACAGTAAAATATGGTGGTGGTAGTGTGATGGTCTGGGGTTGTTTTGCTGCTTCAGGACCTGAAAGGCCTGCTGTGATAGATGGAACCATGAATTCTACTGTCTACCAAAAAATCCTGAAGGAGAATGTCCGGCCATCTGTTCGTCAACTCAAGCTGAAGCGATCTTGGGTGCTGCAACAGGACAATGATCCAAAACACACCAGCAAATCCACCTCTGAATGGCTGAAGAAAAACAAAATGAAGACATTGGAGTGGCCTAGTCAAAGTCCTGACCTGAATCCAATTGAGATGCTATGGCATGACCTTAAAAAGGCGGTTCATGCTAGAAAACCCTCAAATAAAGCTGAATTACAACAATTCTGCAAAGATGAGATGCCAAAATTCCTCCAGAGCGCTGTAAAAGACTCATTGCAAGTGATCGCAAACGCTTGATTGCAGTTATTGCTGCTTAGGGTGGCTCAACCAGTTATTAGGTTCAGGGGGCAATTACTTTTTCACACAGGGCCATGTAGGTTTGGATTTTTTTTTTCTCCCTAAATAATAAAAACCATCATTTAAAAACTGCATTTTGTGTTTACTTGTGTTATATTTGACTAATGGTTAAATGTGTTTGATGATCAGAAACATTTTGTGTGACAAACATGCAAAAGAAAAAGAAATCAGGAAGGGGGCAAATAGTTTTTCACACCACTGTATGTGATACCACCCCAGGCTGCTGCCACTAATGGTCTTGTCATTTACTTCCTCCATAGTCTTAAGAAACCAACCCATGAGGGCAACTGACCCTACCCCTTCTGGTCCCAAAAAGGATGACCACCCAGAAGGAGGCATCTCTTATCACGGAGACAGCCTGAAGAGAAGAGTTCAAACTCAGAAGACCCAATGGTAGAGTCGAACTCATAGATGCCACTCAACTAAGTACCAGTTATTTTTGTTATTTTTCTCACGCCATTGGGTACCCTTTTTTTTTTTTTTTTTTTTTGAATATTGTCAGCAAATGGGGATGTTGGCACCTCAAAATATTCCTGTTTTGTTGACTCTCCTTCCCTCAGGCAACCACACTATCTTAAAATGTTAATAATGAGTAAAATTATCTTTTTAAAAAATTCAATGTAATAAAAGCTTTATTGATGAAGTATTTATTAGTTCTGATGCTGCAAACCCCTTCAAAAAAACCTATAAAAATTATGTTTGCTTGTAATTTTTTCAGATTTATTTAACATAATCAGAAAATCGTCAAATTGCGCCAAACCAGCTGAAATTTTATACAGCGCTGCCAATAGGGGGCACCACTTAGCCCCAAACCCCAGACACAACTACGAAAGGACAGGCCGGGGTTATTTTTATTTTCAAACATCTGTCTATCTATCAAGAAAGCCTTGAAGAACTGTAATTACTTTTGGGAGGCTGCGGCCCATCATTCATTACTTACAGTAGATGAATAATTCTATACTGAAAATTGAATTGCCTTCATTTTTTTCCTTCACCAGTAAAATGTACTTTTTCAGGAGGATTATTCTCTGAGTGTACCTTAAGCCATATATATTTCCAGGTATGGAGAGATGCATCTTAAATAGCCTAAGAAAACTAATTAGTGTTTATTTTTTCAGTAGTTATGCAACTATAACAAGCTCTAATTCAAAACAACTGGCAACTGAAACAATTTAAGTGTGTATCGGAGACTCTCCAAAACAACAATGAGATTTTGAAGAAAGTAGAAGTGACCTTCATTCATCACAAGATTCCAAAAATAAAAAAAAAATGCTTCTGGATTTAATTTAAATTTCACTGTCTTAATGTAAATAAGACAATAAACACCAGTGCAGTTACTCATTAGAGCGTGCCAGTCACATAGATGTATGGATGTTTAGATTGAATAAAATGCCAAATCTATGTTCCTTCAAAGAATATTTGTCCAACTGTGTCTAACACACGAATCTTGATGAAGGCAAGGTTTCAAATAACATTTGTTGTTTTAAAATATCCAGACTATAATATGTAAATATATTGACAGTAACATGGAGAAAATTGGAGAAGGAATTATAACTTTAGTAATTATTGCCAGCGATGACAGGGTTGTCAGACACCTTAGTAGGCAAAGTAGGACACACAAAGCAGGAAGTGAGGACAGAGGAAGACGCATTGAAAGTTTCAATTAGGGGTCTCCTAAGCAGTGCTTGAAGTGGAATGAAATAATTGCCTGTACTGCCTATTTTTGTTGGCTGTACTTCTTCATTGCAATGTGGAGCTTTCAGAGCATTGTTATACAGTATGTATATAACATAGACTGGTTATGGGGAGGCTGGGATTCAGACGGTAAAACCATTTAGTGCCAGTATTTAAACCCCTTAAACATAATATTGCTGGTACATTGTATGGGTGTGTACTGGCCAACTTTAAGCCCTGACTCATACCATAAACATGTAAAAAGCCAGACATTTTTAAAGGTTTTTAGCTTTGTCTGCCAGATGGTGGACTTGAGGCTAAAGGGAGGACGTGTCCTCTTTTTGCCGGATATCTGGCAACTGTAAGCAGCAGGGAAGCAAAAAACAATGCTGTGAGAAAATCAAATAAAGAAGAATGAATTCACTGTTATGGGGTTTTTGCTTTGAGGGCTTACCAAGTAACAGGCATATTTGACCAGTAGCTTTCACTGTTTAGCAAAACAAAGAAAGAAAGAAAGAAAGAAAGAAAGAAAGAAAGAAAGAAAGAAAGAAAGAAAGAAAGAGCACTCCTTTTTTAATTCATGAAAAAGTAAAAGTGTTCTCTTCTGCCCCTTAATAATTAGAATTTAAATTTCAGCTACATTTCATTCTGTATCTTTAAATGTATAAAACAAATTAAAAACATTCTTGTGTTGTTTTTTATTCTCCTCTTATATCTCAGCTTTGTTCATGATGTAATTCCCAGCAGAATAACAGAGCAAGTCAGTGCAGACTTTGGTTAGTTTGCTCACTTTTGAAATGTTTGAGTGGACTAAAGATTGTAAGGTTCCAGCCTTGAATATTTCATTTAGATAATAATGTATGACTTTGAGAGAGCAGGTTATATTTATGCAAATACTTCTTACTGATTACATGAAGTCTGTTTAGGTGTGCAGAACAGAAAACAGGTCATACAAGTTGAAAATGTTGTGCAGCATTGTGTGTTACAGAATTATTTGTGTAATTCTGTTTTTGGGAAGATGATTATAAAATTATGGAAAAATAAAACAACAACCACAGCTAATTTTTCATAGAAACAAAATACAAAGACGAACGTCAGTATATTTGATTCATATCATATGATAGTGCCTTGAATAAAGCAATGATTACTAAGGAAGTCGGGTGTCATCTTTCAGTTCTGCAAACATTCCACTAAACTAAAAGTAGAGGGTGGATTACTGATCAGATGACAAGGGAGCATACCAAAGCATAAACCCTTGCTAGAGTAATATCAGCTGGTCATTTGACTCACCAAGAGAATGCTGTTTTGAAAAGAATTCAACTTCCTGCTTTTAGGTGCTATTGGATATGACTTTTGGCTTGGCATTTATGTTTACTGTTTCAGAATCATTAGCGATAAGTTAACAGTACACTTTTACAAATGCATCAAAATAAAATCAATTCACATTACATATTATTATGTTAGTTTTGAGACAAATATAAAGGTCCAAATGCACAGAAAGCCAGCAATTAAGGTCAATGACACACATTGTAAAACAGAGAATGATAAACTATGTCAAAATAGATATCAAAAAGTAATATGATTTGAAAGAAAAAACATGTTAGATTAGAAAGTGTTAGATTTTCACAAAGGTCACATCCCTGGTCTGTTTCTTTTTTTTTTTAGCTTTATCAATAGCAATTGGCTTAATTGTTTTTCATTTGTTTATTACAATTCTTTTTGCTATTCATTTAATTTTCCTCTGTTTCTGAGTTAATTATGTTGTTTGGTTTAATGATATTATGATTTGCCTGGCTAATAAGCTGTGAAGCCTCAGTCAGGGTTCCTCCCCTGGCTGGAGTTCAGATTCATGTTTTATGTCTGTTTTTGATTCTTTTATTTATTCTAATGTTACTTTTGATTATGTTTATGTATGTAAGATGTCTTCATTATCTTCTTTGTGTTTTGTGGACAGTCCTCCAAGAGGCAGGGCCACCTGCCATTCACCACCAGGAACTGCCCTATAACTGCCATGGTTCCTGGTGGTTCATTTCAAACGTACCTGGGACTTGTGAGTTTACTTGTGTTTTGCTGTGTTTATTTCTACACAGGGAAAAGACAAATTGATAATAACTAGAAAAATGGACGAAAAGAAAAACAAACATAAATCAAGCAAGAGTCTGAACAAGGAGAACAAAAACCCACCAATTACCAATGCCAAAAACTGCGAGACATGAACAAGGTCAAAAAGGATTGCAGAGTTCAAAAACAGTAAAGAATCAAACACAAATTGATGAAAATAAAGCACAAGAAGGTTTTGGAATCCAAGTAGACGGATATAGAAGTAGACCTAGAATGACCCTTATATCTTGGTGAGTGATGGCTGACAGCCTTATAACCTCTGAAGCCACACCTTACACTGTGCAAAAGCTTGACAATTTAGTGCAGCTGAGCAAAAAACAAAATGGTGGCGGAAAATGGCCCAAAATAAAAAAGAACTTTAGAACAAAGCACTAAATTGAAAACAAACAATTAAACAAATTCCTTTTTTAAATCATTTGCTTATGTTAATGTTTTTGAGTATTTAGTTTCCATGTGTTTATGTATCTTGTATTATTCCCCATGTGTTTTATAGGTAGTTCCCCCCAAAAGGTGGAGCCACCTTCCCATAACCGCTTCAGCCCTATATAGGTGGGTGGCAACCACAGTCCCTTGTGGTTTATCTGAATGTGCTCGGAGTGTAGTGAGTTTTCTTGTGTGTGTTTATTCTTGTGCTTTCATAATTTGTCTGGATTTTGAACTTGTGTTCTGTTTTTGACCATTCTTTGGAATTTGTAGTTTGGATTTGTTTGCCTTGAATTCCCATTGCCTTTTGTGCAATTTTTACTCAGAACATTTTTTTGAAGAATAAATGCTTTTATTTATAAAATGTATACATGGTCCTTTTCATTACTAGCCAGGAGGTTGGCAGTGAATTTCCCCCACTAGTGGGTATTTAGAATATTCTGTGTACTTTGGAACATTCAAGTTCACAACCACAAAACTCCAAAAAAGACTCAGCTTAAAGATTAGGCCTGAAGGCTTCATTGAGTTCTTAGGCACAAAATCAGCCTGGCCCAAAAATCAAGTAGCAGGCTTAAAACCTGCACATGCTTAGCAAAAAAGGTGAAGCCTTTTAAAAATTAAAAAAAATGAAAAGGAGACTATAATGTAAAAAATCCCTTTTCCACTATTAAAAAGTCTCTCTATATGTAAAAAAACTTTACCAAAAAGGGAAAAAGAGAGGTAATGCCTTAAAGGCATTTTTCAAAGCAATCAAAACCAGGTCAATAATCCAAACAGCAAATCCTTACACAAGGACTTACATAAATCAAAAAATTCCAAAAACAAGAGAGCCAAATATTAAAGTTTTAACTAATTTCTCAGCACTATAGTACTGAGAATTCTTCAAGCTTATGTTAGGTCCATAAATATTTGGACAGAGACAACTTTTTTCTAATTTTGGTTCTGCACATTACCACAATGAATTTTAAATGAAACAACTCAGATGCAGTTGAAGTGCAGACTTTCAGCTTTAATTCAGTGGGGTGAAGAAAACGATTGTATAAAAATGTTTGGCAAGTAAAGCATTTTTTTAACAAAATCCCTTTATTTAAGGGGCTTAAAAGTACTTGGACAATTGACTTAAAGGCTATTTCATGGGCAGGTGTGAGCAAGTCCATCATTATGTTATTATCAATTAAGCAGATAAAAGGCCTGGAGTTGATTTGAGGTGTGGTGCTTGCATGTGGAAGATTTTGCTGTGAACAGACAACATGCGGTCAAAGGAGCTCTCCATGCAGGTGAAAGAAGCCATCCTTAAGCTGCGAAAACAGAAAAAACCCATCTGAGAAATTGCTACAATATTACGAGTGGTAAAATCTACAGTTTGGTACATCCTGAGAAAGAAAGCAAGCACTGGTGAACTCAGCAACGCAAAAAGACCTGGACGTCCACGGAAGACAACAGTGGTGGATGATCGCAGAATCATTTCCATGGTGAAGAGAAACCCCTTTACAACAGCCAACCAAGTGAACAACACTCTCAGGGGTCGGCGTATCGATATCCAAGTCTACCATAAAGAGAAGACTGCATGAAAGTAAATACAGAGAGTACACTGCAAGGTGCAAGCCACTCATAAGCCTCAAGAATAGAAAGGCTAGATTGGACTTTTCTAAAGAACATCTAAAAAAGCCAGCACAGTTCTGGAAAAACATTCTTTGGACAGATGAAACCAAGATCAACCTCTACCAGAATGATGGCAAGAAAAAAGTATGGAGAAGGCGTGGAACAGCTCATTATCCAAAGCATACCACATCATCTGTAAAACACGGTGGAGGAAGTGTGATGGCTTGGCGTGCATGGCTGCCAGTGTCACTGGGACACTAGTGTTTATTGATGATGTGACACAGAACAGAAGCAGCTGAATGAATTCTGAGGTGTTCAGAGACATACTGTCTGCTCAAATCCAGCTAAATGCAGTCAAATTGATTGTTCGGTGTTTCATGATACAGATGGACAATGACCCAAAACATACAGCCAAAGCAACCCAGGAGTTTATTAAAGCAAAGAAGTGGAAAATTCTTGAATGGCCAAGTCAGTCACCTGATCTTAACCCAACTGAGCATTCATTTCACTTGTTGAAGACTAAACTTCAGACAGAAAGGCCCACAAACAAACAGCAACTGAAAGCCGCTGCAGTAAAGGCCTGGCAGAGCATTAAAAAGGAGGAAACCCAGCATCTGGTGATGTCCATGAGTTCAAGACTTCAGGCTGTCATTGCCAGCAAAGGGTTTTCAACCAAGTATTAGAAATTAACATTTTATTTCCAGTTATTTAATTTGTCCAATTACTTTTGAGTCCCTGAAATGAAGGGATTGTGTTAAAAAAATGCTTTAGCTGCCTCACATTTTTATGCAATCTTTTTGTTCAACCCACTGAATTGAAGTTGAAAATCGGCACTTTCACTGCATCTGAGTTGTTTCATTTAAAATTCATTGTGGTAATGTACAGGACCAAAATTAGAAAAAAGTTGTCTCCATCCATATATTTATGGACCTAACTGTATATATGGATTTCGTCAGTGCCACAACTGCAGCATCAGGAATGCCCCACCATACAGGCTCAAAACACAAAGACCAAGGAGTAAAACAGATATGAACTAAATGGGAATACAAACTAAACACATAAATAGAAATCCACAAAATGAATACTTAAGAACAATAAAATATAAAAGTTGGAAAAAGAAAAACCTCTTTGAAAAACAGAATTTGCTAATGAATGCACTAAAACAATAAAGAAAAAAGAATAAGTACTTGAGCCATGAATGAAACCAGTTTGAACCCTAGAAATGATAGTGACTGAGGTGAGAGTGCTGATTAGGTAGCAGTCCTCAAGCCCAGCAAGTAGTTGCAGCACTTGAAGGCTATTTAAATCTCAGATAGCCACGGCAGCTTTGCAGTGGTATTAGCTTTAACTTGCATTGTTCTGTTCTTTCTAGAAATTCTTCCAGTTTCTGACCATTAGTTTTGGATTATTTCTATCCGTCCATCCATCCATTTTCCTACCCATTGAATCCAAACACAGGTTCACGGGGGTCTGCTGGAGCCAATCCCAGCCAACACAGGGCACAAGGCAGGAACAAATCCCGGGCAGGGCGCCAACCCACCGCAGGTATTACTTCTATTTTTTTTTTAATATAATCTTTAAATTTTAGATTGTGGAACTCTTTTTTGTAATTAATTGTTTGCTGATCTTGGCTTTCATTTTGTTCTGACATTTTCTTAGTTCAGCATTTCCAAATTTTAATATATTTTAGATTTGGGATTTTGCCCTGATTTCACCCTATTTTTTCATTTTGACCTTTGGAGGTTTGAAAATGAGTGTTTAGAATTTGCAATGTTTTCCTTATTTAGATTAATAAATTAACAAATACTTTAAATTAATTCATCAATTGTTCTGCTGGTAGACAGGGCTTTGATGGTCACCCCCAACATTTACAGTAAACTTTAAACCAGACAGAGGGCTAGCCCCTTCCTATAAATATATATATAGTAAACATTACACAGCCATGACACATTGGCTAGAATTGGAACTGCAAACCAACTTTCTTTTTTCATTCAGCACTAGAGAAAGTCCAGAGATGAGCTACTAGACTCATTCCAGGTCTTCCATTTATGAGCTACAAGGAAAGAATAAAGAAGTTTGACTTATAAGCAATAGAGGATTCAGAACTGGTATGACAGAAGTGTTTAAATTATAAAGGATATTTGTGATGGTAGATGCTACCTATTACTTCAAAATTAATTATATACCAAAAGCACTGTGACTAAGATGAAAGCTGTTTAAAAGGTAACCTTGCATGCATTTTAAAATCTATTTCTTACACAGACAGCAAGATATACTGTACATGGTATACATTACTAAAGAGTGTTTTAGGTAGTGAAACAAATCTCAATGTAAAGTGGTATAGCTGCCATGGAGGAAGGACATGCACCCTGGCCAGGATAAAGGATGGATTCTAGCCATGCTAGGAGCTCATTACAGATGGACTGGTTGTACTGACATTCTGGGAGCAGTTAATTCCTCCAAATGACAGATTGCAGTGTTCCTCAAGGCTGAACCCAATTAACACATCTGTAAGGTGGCATGGGAACTGGAGTCCATAAATGCAGCCCTGTCTGAGTCTTTGGATGCTGCCAGAGGGCACTGCCAGATGAGGGCTGTCCTAGTTTCCAAATGACCCAGAAGTGCTTTGGACAACCTGGGAATGACACTGGAATCAGTTATCTGGTCTGAGTTAAAAGAGAGCCCACCTCCTCACTTAATCAAGTCGGAAGGCAGCAGGCAACACTCTGCAGGAGGTGGAAAGAGAGTATTTGTGCATTTTGGCTGGTACTTGTATGAAGAAGGTGATGGAACCACATAAAAATCTTTATTTGAACCTGGAATTGTGTCTGAAGTTTGGGGCTCAATGGCACCCCTTTTGTGGTTACAGCGATCTAGAATAGGGGAAAAGCACGTGTGCTCTACGAAAGTTGAATAAATGGTGTATATAGTGCAAAAGACCTTAAAAGCCACCTAAGAAAAACACAATGTAGAATAAAAGTAAGAGACAAAATTTAACTTCTTCATTTTAAAACTGTAACTTTTTAGCAGCAGGTTAGCACTTACTGTATACAAAAGCCACCCTCAAGTAAACTAAATCATATTACTAAGTTGAAAAACTTTTATTAAGTAAAATGTTAGGGTTGAATAGTGGACAAATCTGGCAAGGATCAAATACCCATTTGTCTCTCACTATAATCCATAAATATTTCATAATGGAAAGATATGTTACATTAAGGAACTTTATGGGGATGGACAGGATTAGAAAGGAGTACATTAGAGGGTCAGCTCATGTTGGACAGTAGGGAGATAAGCAAGTTAATGGTAAAAGGTCTTACTTATTCAATTGTTCAACTCTAGCATGTCAGGCTTTCTCTGCTTCAATATTTTAATCAATTCTAAAATTACAATATTTTCAAATTTGATTAAATGCAAAGTTTACTTTGCGTCTTCTTTTATTATGTGAAACCTTTTTAGGGTATACTGTATGCCATTGCCTTATATAACAAGAAGATATTTTAGCATCTAAATCACTGCAGAAATGTGATCCTTTGCTTACTGTACTGTATTAATCTATACCAGGGTGTCCCCGAGACCTAATTTCTGGGAGGATGGCACAATACATTAATCATAGTTCTTTCTATGGCAACTGTCATTAAAAAAATGTAGACCTGAATTGTCTATTCCTACATGGTATACTATAATGTACCTTATATTATACTATTTAGCCAAAATTTGACAGCACTGAAGAATACAGATTTTGCTACCAGATGAGGTGGTCACTCTTGCCTTTAATATTATGTTAGTTGTTGGTTCTTACAAATTTAACCTCAGTCTCAATGAGCAACTAAATGTGAGCACAGTTCCATAAATATAGTCGGTGACAATAAAAAGAAAAATGAATTAGTGTACTTAACTATCAAAGTTAATTGTAAACTACTGTATTCAAACCAAAACGAGCCACGTGCAGCAGTTGCGCAGTAATAAATGCCTGTGTTATTAAGCAATTAAGTATTTAATCTTTTCTGAGCTTTTCCATGCACACAGTTTTTCAGCAGGTTTCACTGTTTACACTGATAACTATTTCACCACAGGAAAATATATTTCTACATCTGCTTGTTAGCAGTTAATAGGAAAAGTAATAGAAAGTAATTGAAAAGCTAAGCAAATATAAAGACTATTGAATGCAATGGTTAATAAGCAATAGAGACTGTATTGATTTTATTTTATAAACAACATTTATCCCCAGTAACAATTTAGGTGCAGACAGGTTGCTGGTGTAATTTACTAGATAAAAAAAACAATAAGTAGGGTTATAGATTTTTAACGTCCTCCTGGAAAGGAAATTATCAAGATGCTGGTTTATTGAATATGGAGCAAAGCCAAATATTCTGCTGCAGCTACATACTTAATGTTTATTAAATCGATTAATAATTACATTGTGACTAAGCAACCAAAAAGTATTGTACAAGCTTTTCAGAATATGTGAAGGGAAATTTGCCCTCCATGTCAATAACAAGTGATTATAAGCGCAGATTACAAAATGGAGTTTATAAAATGTCGTTGCCATTTGGGGTTCAAATGAGCAATTTAACAAATACCATTCATTTTTAAAAGTACATTTTGAGATGTCATACTATCCCTAAACAGTTTTTAAGTGCAGTTTTTCTAATTTCTGTTTCCAGCCACACAGAGCATCAAAATCTGAATCTGCTGCCTTGTGGTTTAAAGTTCAGTGTCTTCACTAGAAGGACACACTGATTGATGTTAAATGCTAGTTCCAAGGAAAATTCTACAGTGAAAGGATTCTGCAAATGCAAATAAACAGAGCGGAAGATACATCCATTATTGCCAGTTATTGGTTAACTTTTAGTTGGCAGCAATTGTGTAAGGCTTTTGCTAGTACCTTATCCAGGGCTGATTCCTTCCTTGTCGCTGATGCTGCTAGAATAGGCTTTATTCCCTTTCAGATAATTATTGGAATAAGCTGGTTAAGAAAATACACAAATGCTTCTCAAGGCTTACAGTCTAGAATAAAGTGAAGAGTAGAGAAAGGGTAGAGAGACAGAACTGTTTGTCCCCAAGGGTAAATTTGACTTTTTACAGAAATGTATTAAATAACCCAGCCACAGAGGATTCAGAAACCAGTTTGCTTTATTGTGCCGGTCCCAAGCCCGGATAAATGGGGAGGATTACATCAGGAAGGGCATCTGGTGTAAAATGTTGCCAGATCAACATGCGGTCACCAATACTGATTTCCATAACCGGATTGGTCGACTACCACCACTGTTAGCCAATAGGGTGCTGGCGGGAGTTGGGCTACTGTTGGCCGAAGAAGGAGAAGAAGAGGGCGGAGAAATGTCTGGAGGAAAGAGGAGAGAAGGAAAGTAATGGGAGTGGAACTAAGGATAGGAACTTTTAATGTTGGCAGTCTCCTTGGACTATGATGTTTGCTGATGACATTGTGATCTCTAGCGAGAGTTGGGAGAAGGATGAGGAGACCCTGGAGAGATAGAGATATGCTCTGGAGAGAAGAGGAATGACGTTCAGTAGGAACAAGACAGAATAAATGTGTGTGAATGAGAGGAAGGTCAGTGGAATGATGAGGATGCAGGGAGTAGAGTTGGCGAAGGTGGATGAGTTTAAATACTTGGGATCAACAGTACAGAGTAATGGGGATTGTGGAAAAGAGGTGGAAAAGAGAGTGCAGGCAGGGTGGAATGGGTGGAGAAGAGTGTCAGGAGTGATTTGTGACAGACGGGTATCAGCAAGAGTGAATTGGAAGTACTATAGGAAATTAGTGAGACCAGCTTTGTTATATGGTTTGGAGATGGTGGCACTAACCAGAAAGCAGGAGACAGAGCTGAAGGTGGCAGAATTAAAGATGCTAAGATTTGCATTGGGTGTGACGAGGATGGGCAGGATTAGAAATGAGTACATTAGAAAGTCAGTTCAGGTTGGATGGTTAGGAGACAAAGTCAGAGAGGTGAGATTGCGTTGGTTTGGACATGTGCGGAGGAGAGATGCTGGGTATATTTGGAAAAGGATGTTAAAGATAGAGCTGCCAGGCAAGAGGAAAAGAGGAAGGCTTAAGACAAGGTTTATAGATGTGGTGAGAGAAGACATGCAGGCGATGGGTGTGACAGAGCAAGATGTAGAGGACAGGTAGATATGGAACAAGATAATCCGCTGTGGCAACCCTTAACAGGAGCAGCCAAAAGAAGAAAAAGACAGAGATCTCATTAAATAACTAAATACATAAATAGATGGATAAATCAATATATAATCACCAGAATGACTAAAAAGGAAGAACATTTTAAAAAGAAAGAAAACTTCTCAATTGGCAGTCACTGTCATAGTGAGGCTTTATACAGGCATATTGCTGTTGATGTAAAGGAGCCCCAGTAGCATTTCTTGACACACTTCTGTTGAATAATTCATTGGCTGAAAGTCCTCAGTGTTAGAGTGTTAGACAGAGGATGTGCATTATTGTTCATAATGACACTTAGTTTTCTTTTAATTCTCTCCTTCGCTACTACCTCTAGGGGCTCAAGAGTGTGTCCCATAACTGAATCTGCCCTTTTAATTAGCTTGATGATTCATTGGGTTTCTCTTGAAGTGATGTTACAAGCCAGCACAGCATAGAAAACATCACTGGCCATCACAGAGTTGTAGAAGATGTGAAGGGTTATCACTTCCCACATTAAATGAACACAGTCTCTTAATGAAGAAGAACCTGCTCTGCCCTTTCTCATATAGTTCCTCTGTGTTAGAAGACCAGTTCAACCTGTCATTGATGTGAACCCTGATATTCCTGTAGGAGTGTAACACTTCTACATCAAATCCCTGGACAGTGACCGGACACAGGGGCTCTTTGGTGCAGCAAAAGTCAGTAATCAGTTCATTGGTTTATTGATGTTAAGATGCAGACAGTTCTCTTTGCATCAAGAAATAACGTTCTCCACCTGACTCTTATACAGTACTCTGTCTCATCTCCCTTATTGATACACCCCATAAGTGAAAAATCGTCTGTGAATTTCTGCAAGTGACATGACCTAGTGTTATATTTGTAGTTGGAGGTGTACAGAGTGAAGGGGAAAGGGGAGAGGACTGTTCCATGTGGTGCTCCAGTGTTGCTGCCATCTTTATCGAAAAACACAGTCATTGAGTCTCACAAGCTGTGGTCTGCCTGACAGATAATCCACTATCCAGGACACCATAGGCTCATCCACCTGCGTATCTCTAAGTTTACCCTTAAACAGGGATTGGCTGGACGGTATTGAAAGCACTGGAGAAATCAAGAAACATAATCCTCACAGTGCTGTCAGCTTTCTCCAGAAGAGAATAAGCCTTGTGGAGCAAACAGATAATTGCATCCTCTACTCCAATCTTCGTCAGACAGGCAAACCAATGAGTCCAGGTGGTCTAACAAAAGAGGACTCATATAATCCGGGACTAGTCTCTCAAAGGTCTTCATCATGTGAGTTATAAGTACCAGTAATCTGTAATCATTAGGTGAGGAACCATCTGACTTCTTTGGAACAATAACAATGCAGGATGTTTTCCACAGCAGCAGCACTTTCTGGAGCCTTAGAAACAGACTGAACAGGTGACAAAGGACACCATAAAGTTGGCCAGCACAGGTCTTAAGAACTCGAGGACTGATTCCATCTGGAGTAAACAGTAAAGAGGAATAACACTGTCACTCAGATTGGTCAAACTGTAAGCACATACTGAAGATAGGTCCTTTCAACTTGTTGTGCACTTCTATGAAAATATGCTAGGGAATTTAGCTGGAAGACTAAAAAGGAAAAACAATAACAGTCAGAGTGGTGACATGATAAGTGTATAGTCAAGAAAAAATCTTTCAGCTTCTTTTGCATCCTCTTATAACACTGCTGTCATTCACTAAGCCAGCTATTGACTGTGGCTAAGTATCTGCACTGGCAATCAGAAGGTGGCCGGTTCGGATACCGTAAATGCCAATAGGGACTCTGCTCTGTTGGGCCCTTGAGCAAGGCCCTTAACCTGCAATTGCTGAGAGCTTTGAGTAGTGAGAAAAGCGCTATATAAATGCAGAGAATTAAAATACAGTTTTACTGCTTGAGTACATGCTGTCTGACCGTGAAGTAAGCTTTATGCATGGGTAGAGGTACAGTATATTTGTTAATCAAAATATCACAGTTGTTTAAGCTAATTCTGGAGTAAGTTAGAAAACATTTTATAGTCAACAGTTTGCATGTTTATGGACTCAGTTAGATGTCCTAGCACAGAAACTCGGTTCAGAAGGGGTGCTCTGATGTCTGGAATTGCAAAATCCTTTCCCCTTCTAGTGTCTACTGAGACTCTAGCATAGATGGTGACCGAAAATTATTGATTCACCCATACATAAATATAAATTAAAAATGTAAAGATGCTAGTCATCCCAAGCAGGCCAATTAGGGAGCATGGTCCAAACCGTTCAATACAACGGGAGTGTTGCAAATTTGAAAAAATTGAGAGGTATCTTGATTCTGATTTTTACCTCCAGTGTTTTAAAATTGAGGGCATCTGTTTTGGTTGCGATCTGTGTTACTTTGTGTCATGTTGTTTCTTAGTAATGGTGCCAGTTACTGGGCACGTGTTGTGCATTGTTACTTGATAATGGGGGCTAATTAAAGAAGTATTTGCATAAGGTGCAGTGTTCTAGTTTTGACTCATTAATTAAAAAGTAAAAACTGTCTTTTGCTTAGCATTGGTGGGATAAAAATAAGTGTTTTGAAAAAACATATTTTGAGAAAAATCATCTTCATCCAGACAACTACAGTACTTTAATATAAGCAACACAATGCATCAGGTAAAAATTACCCTGTGGCAATTTTTTTTAAATACATTTACTGTACTTGTTTTGTTCAGTAATTTGAGTTTATAATTCTATCATAATAAAGCAATTGACAAAAGGGAAATTTTAAGATGCTGTTCAAGTTCAAATAACAATTCTTAAGCAAATTTACCCCATGAGTAGATGACATTCCGCAGTTGGGAACCCCAATATAAGTACTAAGTAAAAACTTGTAGACCACTAAAAAACAAATGCATCACTTGAAGAGATGATATTTGCTAATACTAACAATAAATTAAAATAAAGTAAAAAATAGCAATAATAATATTAATGTGTTAGCAATATCCCATTTGAAAAGGGTAAATACAGTATATTAAATGGATAGCAAAAAATCTTACTTCCAAAATAGTGCAAAGTTCTCTAAAAATGACTGGATTTCAACTAGAAAATGAAAAATGAAGAACAAAAAGAAGAAATTAGTAATGAAAATTGATGAAACTGTTTAAAAGATATAACTGAAATTCAATTGTTTACATAAAAATGAAACAGTAATGCCTACCAAGTAACACTGCAAGCATATCTTCTCAAGACAAGTGGTAAGTAGACCAAAAGTAGGGACAAACCAAAAAGGTGGTGTTTAAAGTAAACAGCTAAGATTGTTAATTTCTTTTAGACTAATTCATTTCACAGTATTAAGTATGTAAAACCAAAAGGCCTCCTGATGTACAGTAATAGAAAATTTCTGTAGTTACCATGTCTTGGATGTGGTCTCTAAAACAATCTCAAATCAAAAAGTGAATTAAGTTAATAAAATGTGTAGAAGCAGAGTGTTTAACAGAATGTGTCCTGATATTACTCTTATGTTTTGTGATACAATGTCTAACAGTGTAACAGTTTTTTGCCTATGAATAACAAGAGAATGGACACTCTAGTAAGTGAATAATATCTTTAGCTTTGGATTGTGTGATTTTTAACTTTCCCATCTGGTAATTTCCAATGTCAACATTTAGTGTGGAAGATGGCTTAGATGACGTAAACGAGTATATAAATAATCAGCTTCGTAATCATTTTTGTTGGGACTTCTGGAAAAGGCAAACAACAGTAATTGTATAAAGGTGGGATTAATACGAAGCATATGCAAATAGTATAAAATAACTTATTGGAGTCGACTGGCATATACGGAATACTGTATGTGATAGATCAAGTTGACAGTGGCCTTTTCAGGTGCTGTAATGAAAAAATTCTTAACCCACAAACAGAGTACATGTGAATGCTCTGTACAAATTTTTCTTATAATAACCATGATCCTGAGGGTGTTGTTTCCAAAATTACTGAAATTGTGATGAGAACAGCAAATTGTACATAAATGGTAAAAAAAAAACAGAAAACAAAAGGTGGGAGACCAACTGGCTATGTAGAGGAGAATGTTATATTTAGTGGGTTTTCTGGAAACATGAAAAAGTTATTCAGAGCTAGTAGTGTGATTAAAATGCATTGTGACTGCAAGATTACGCTCACAGTTACTTAGAATATTTGGAAAATGAAAGAGCAAATCGATATCACCCTGATAGATTAGAAATATATAATCAAAGCAGCAAAATCATACAATTGTTTTCAATAAGGATTGTAAGCAGAATAAATGAAGTTTTATATCAATATATCACATTGTTGTAGTTATGTTTGATTTAATTTATTTTTAAATTCCTCATAATAACATTGCTTTACATTTAAACTTCATATTTATTTATTAGATATTATTATTATTATTCATATTTATTAGAATTTTCAATTCATTGATCCATCCATCTACAAATCCATTTTCTGAATTTTCCACTATATAGTTGTTGGGATCTGTGGTGGGCTGGCGCCCTGCCCAGGGTTTGTTTCCTGCCTTGCGCCCTGTGTAGCTGGTATCGGCTCCAGGAGACCCCCGTGACCCTGTAGTTAGGATATAGTGGGTTGGATAATGGATGGATGGATGGATAGTTGATGGGTCTCAGAGGCTACCCTACAGGAAACAATCTTGAATGTGACATCTTTTTATCAAGTCCCACATTTGGTTATACTGGACAAATTTAGATGAACCAGTTAATTTAATGCTCATTTTTGGGATTTGTGAAGAATGCAGACTATCTGAAGAAAAACCAGACTATTGCAAACAGAGTGTGCAAACGGAATAATGATGGTGATTCAATTGGAAATTGAAAACTGGTCTTTGGAGTTATGAGACAGCCTTATTAATAACTTGATATTACCTGACTAATATTTTAGTTTTAAATATACTTTTAAATTATAATAAACATGGTTATTAATTTCTTTGTAATTAATTAAATAATCCATCCATCCATTATCCAACCCACTATATCCTAACTACAGGGTCACGGGGGTCTGCTGGAGTTAATCCCAGCCAACACAGGGCGCAAGGTAGGAAACAAACCCTGGGCAGGGCGCGAGCCCACCGCAGATGAATTAAATAATGTATAAGATAAATGAATCCATTTTTAGCAGAAGTGAAATAGATTTTTGACTATTGCTATCTAAACTGCATGCTGGCAGCATGGTTGAGAAGCAGTGGCAGCATCCATGGTAAAATGATGTGAGCCTAACAAATTCGGTTTCACAGCAGCTGTGGATTCATTGTATTGTTCAAATGATCAGTGATTGCTCTGTAATAACTCACATTTTCTGCAATGTTTTGTAAATGTTCTTCTTGAGGCTATTATTTATGAATTAGCAAAAGTTGCTTCCACTGCACTGTAATTTGTGTTCCCCTTTTTATTTATTTCTAGATGTAAAATTAATTTTGCTAATTGTTTTATTAAATTTTACAAGTCAATTCATCACTTAAAAAAGGAGGTGGGAGCATTTTCAATCAGGCCTGTTATCAGGTAGTTGAACAGTCAAGTAACTAAGGTATACAGACATACAGACAGTCCTTTCATCCTTCCAGCCACTTTTAAAAGTGCGTAGATCAGTACAGAGTTGCAATCCATAGCACTCTCACTCACTCACCTCTGCTCTTTTAAACTGAACTAAATTAGTGTTACCATTTAACCTAAACTGCATGAGGGATCAAAATGGAATAACTGGTGAAAACCCTCCTAAGCAGATACACATAGAACATGTCCAAGGGTTTAGACCCCTTTTCTAGAGGGCTCGTTTAGCTCTGTCAAGCTTTCTGGTTCTATCTCCTTAATGTGTATAGTATGCCTCTTACAATATGGCTGATCTGGTTTGATTTCTAAATCTGTTTTCATGTAAGGCAGTAATTGAAGTTGAATAAGCATGTATTAGAAAATATCTGTTTTTACCCTAGGCCATTAAACATTAGTAAATACTGACTCTGCAAAGACAACTGTTATGGAAAATTCCTTTGAACTAATATCTAAAAATAGTACGTATTTTGTTATTCATGAACACAATATACAATTTCTCTAATGATCAGTCTGTGTATAATTGAAATGAACTGAGGGTTTAATCTAAAACCTATATGTTTACTTCTGGCCTTAGGCACTTATGGTATGGAGGCACATCATACGCTGTGTAAGAAGTAGAAACACCCAGGCTGGAAGCACTTGCAAAAAGAAATTGTTGGCCCAAGCATAAGGCAGAATTCCTGTCACATGAGATAAAAGAGCTAAATTTAGTACCTTCAGTGTTGAATAAATCATTAATTCCACAAATTTCTGCCAGTTTTTCATGAATTTCGATGAATTCCTATGAAATAATTCACACAAATGTCTCCTTTTTTCATGTTTAAAACTCGGTGGAACAAAAAATTGAGCTGTACCTGCTTTCTGGGATTGAGCTCCTTCATTTTTAAAGCAAAGATCTAGAACTTGTTCTCAGAATTTCTGCTTTAAATTCTAGTGCCTGATCTTGTTTTCCTCTTAATTATAATTACATCTGTGGACCCAGAATAAATTCCCGAAGTTTGAAGACAATACCATCCAGTTTCAAAATGTGTTTTTACATTGCACTGGCAGTTCCCTGTGTTACACAATTGTTTTCTTAACCAGACAAATTTCTGTGTTGTCATTAGTTAAAGTCCTGCTTCCATTGGATGACTCATTCAATATGGTAATCCTGCTTCATTAAAACCTGTGGGTGTGCCATGAATTCAAGTTTGTATACACCATTGCAGGCTTCTGTTTAGCATTACTCACCGAGGCATTTGTGTTTATTTGTTTCAATTTAAGACATACTGTTGTATTTTAAGTTAACAAGTATACAACCTGTAATTTTCTTCTTTCCCTGTTTTTTATGTAAAAGAATGCAACCAAACGTCTGCAATGTATTGTGTGCTGCTTACAAATAAGCAAAATATGTCAACAGATCGGCCTACGTGTGAAGTGTAGGGTTGCCTGAGGTATAATAACAGATGAGTGCACATTTCCTGTATCCTTTGCAATCAAAGGAGACTTGATTGTCCATTCTCAACATTTCATGGTACAGGTGAGCAATTACCGACTTCTATTCAGAGAAGTATATAAGAGTGATTTACTCAACAGCAGTTTCAACTCATATGGAGGACAGCTCATTCAAATTCTTGGAAATTTGCACTCCAGTGGGGGTTTCTTTGAGTCTACAAATGCAGAAATACTTCATCCATTAACACCTGCCTCTTAATAACATTCTGGCTTCAATGTAAAAACTGCACATTTTAAATAGTGGTATCAGGACAACATTTTACCCTCTAACCCTAGCAAAAACAAAGAGCTAGTCACAAACGTCAAGAAGCCGGAGACAGACAATATCCTACCACACTATGTTCATCAGAGGTGTGCATAGTTTCAGCAGCTTTACATTTTTTGAATTCACCATCACTCATGATCTGATGTGGACACAGCACATTTCAGTTGTTTCCAAGCTGGTTGACGTATGCCTTTACTTCCCTGGATGTTTAAGGAAAGTTTGAAAGTCTCCATGTATGTTCACCAGCCTCTAGAAGTGCATAGTCAAGTCTATCTTTACTGGCTGCATCACATCCTGGTATGCCACATGTTTACACAGCACAGAAGTGTGTATTGAGGGCAGAATATTACTGGCACACAATTCCCTCCTGTTCAGCATTATTCAAGTATTTTTCAGTTTGAAACTCTTTAGCACCCAATTAGTTTTTCCCAGTTTATTTTTGTGAAATTCAAAATATGTTTTTATTATGATGGTTACATCATGCCAGCCCCTTTTTTATTGAGCTGTTTTGCCACATAGGTGCCACTAATAAATGTTCTGTACTCATTGCCATTTTCACAATATTAAACTGCAGTCCCTATGTAAGACAGTTGTTGTGATGAGCAGACTACAAAATAGTGAAAAATGTGAGAGGCCTCTGACAATCAACAAACAAAGCCTGTCTGAAGATAAGCCTCATCCAACCAAAAAGGGGCCTAATCCGGAGCATGAGTGACCAACACTACTTTCCTATTAACCAAACAACAAGTACAAACCACACAAACAGAAGCAGAATGATGACTGAATAAAACTGTTATTGTAAACAGTTAAATCACTGCAGTGCATTCCCACACTTACAGATTACAATACAAGACACTTCACTGATAAAACATTAATACACAAATTACAATTATCCTAAAGGATTAACTGAATGTCCATCCATAGAAATACTGTTTTTTTTTTCTTAATGTTTGTTTTTTGCAAGGTTTACACCGAGCCATAACTCGGTACTGGGAAACCACCTCACATAGGCTTGTCAGGCCCTCTCTTTAATGGTCTCCCTAAAATGATAGAATGATCCTTTATGTTGTCTTACCTTCTATGAATGAACCCAGGTACACCTGACTCCTCCTGTAGGCAGTGTAGTTTCCCTGAAATATCCACAACCTTCTTCTGCCATTGTTCCTTGCCTCTTTTCTCCCCTCTCTTTGCCACTGCACTTTCACCTTTTTAGGTATGGTCAACCCCTCCCCTTTTAGATTTTATTGGCCTTTCAAGTCAGATGCTCATTTCCTGGTAATTCATAGGTTCCTATTTAGATTTTTTTTACTGTAATTATAGGAAGGCACAACCCAATAAAGACATCAGTAACACATGATATTTGTTACACCAGGGTCCCGACGGGGTTTGGAGCCTATCACAGCTAGCACAGGAGCAAATCCTAGACAGGGAGCCAGTCCATCACAGGACAAACACAGATTCACGCACTAAGGCCAATTTAGCATTTACAATTCACCTAACGTGCATGTTTTTGGAGTACAGGAAGAAGCCGGCAAGAACATACAAATTTCTTGCAGAGAGGACCTGGGACGCAGACTGTGCTCTTTTTACTGTGAGGCAACAGTTCTACCACTGCACTAACCAACATAATCATGAAAATGCCAATGCAAAGTAAAACACCCATCCTCTGGCCCTCATCTAACCTAACCCCCTTGCACTTCACATCTTCAAATAGCACAAGATATTTATGGAGGAGCAAAGGCACAACTGCATATAGGAAAAACTAAGTGGTGATTAAGTAAAACTCTCATCCTGGTGGGTCTGAACAAGTTGTATATATGATTACCTTTTAGAAATATATGAGCCGGTCACACCATTAATTCTAACAGAGATAGCTCAGGAAGCATAAGGTTGTAGAAAGAGGATTTCCAGAAATAAAAATACAGAGTCAGGAGATTTCCAACTTGAAGCTAGGACTAACATGCACTGATTTTGCCCAGTTTGAAAGAGAAAAGAGAAAGAGCAGAAAGATCCAAAAGAAGGAAAACTGGTGGAATAAATGGAATATTATACTAGAGGATAGGAGAAATAAACTGTGACATAGCTCATGAAAAGGCTGAAGCTTTAGGACATTCCTTGTACACATTCTTGTTTTTGAGAGGTTTAGAAGAGCAAAGTAAACAAAGGGGTACACTAGAAAGCCCCATAGCAAACTATTTACTGGGAATGATATACATATGATTAAAAAATTTGAATTGTGTGTGCTAATGATTATTTGAGGTAAAAGTCATGTTCTTAAAATTCAAGGCCTAATCAAGAACAGTGAACAGTGAAAGATCATATTCCTGAACAGTCTAAATGGGCAAGGACTTGAAGTCATCCTTACGTAAAAAGGCATAAGTAACAGAGACAGATTTTGTCTGAGTGGCCAGATAATGAGAAAATAATTAAAAGATAATGACAGGAAAACAGAGAAGACAGTGAAATACCACAAAACCTGACAACAGACTGGAGCTGGAGATAAATGAAAAAAAAAAGATGACGGAATAGAAAATGTGGACCTTAGTGGCTGAAATGTTCTGAGCTCTGAGCCATCAAAAATATGGGCGTAACAATACCACGCTCTGCCCAGCAGAGAAATGAGACAAGGTTTCCTCTTATACAAAGACAGAGGTTTTTAAAAATGTAGACTTGACAGTAAGGCTTTTAAATGCAGTGATCAGCATGAGCTCAAGTGCTAGCAGAAGGAACTCCGAGTCCAGCTCAGGGTGACAAAGGAGCAGTACAGGAGGAAGCTAGAGCAAAAGTTGTAGAATAACAGCATGAAGGATGTGTTAGATGGGATGAAGATCATCACTGGCTGCAGCTTGAAGCAGGGTGCCTCCATCGAGAGGGACAGGGAGAAAGCAAACCTGATGAACAACTTTTTTAGCAGGTTTGACCACCCTAACCCATTCTCTTTCTCACCTCGGAGTACTGCATCCTCCACCCATCCTTTTGCTGATACCAGCTGTAAAAGAACGAGTCTCAACACTTTGAAAAAGGTTTGGGGCAGCCTCCCGTATATTGTTCCTAGCTTTATTTATTTTGGGTACAGCAATGTTGCTTAGTCGAGTTCCACACTGATCTGTTTAAGTTAGCCAAGATGGAGGCTTTTATGTCTTGTAACCCAGAAGTGACGTCAGTCTGGGTACCTGTCCCGGTACAGGAAGTGATGTCCGTCTAGGTGCCGGGACAGGAAGTGACGTCTGTCTAGGTACCGGGACTGGGAGTGATGTCAGGTCAGGTAGGTTTTCCCTTATTTGATCTGCAGAAATAACAGACAAAGGCCTGGCGGTTAATCACCTTCACTTGGTCCTTTCAGCTTGTTCTAGTTGCACGTGTGTGACACAGCATAGGAGAGAGTTTCCCCCCACCCTCAATTACAGCAGCCCAGGTGAGCAGAGAGCTGAGGAGACTTCGTACCAGCAAAGCAGTGGGTCCAGATGGAGTATCACCATGACTGTTGAAGGCCTGTGCGTTGGAGCTGGGGAGTCCTTTACAGCACATCTTCAACCTGAGCCTGGAACAGGGGAGAGTCCCAAGGCTTTGGAAAACATCTTGTATCACCCCAGTCCCAAAGGTATCACGTCCTAGTGAGCTGAATGACTTCAGGCCTGTTGCCCTGACGTCACATGTGATGAAGACCATGGAGCGGCTGCTGCTTCACCACCTGAGGCCACAGGTCCACGCGCCCTCGACCTTCTGCAGTTCACATACCAGGAGAAGGTAGGAGCGGAGGATGCCATCATCTACATGCTACACCGATCCCTCTTCCACTTGGACAGAGGCAGTGGTGCAGTAAGAATTATGTTTCCGGACTTCAAGCTGACAGAGATGGGAGTAGATTCATAACTGGTGGCATGGATCGTGAACTATCTTACAGACAGACCTTAGTATGTGCATCTCGGGAACTGCAGGTCTGACATTGTGGTCAGCAGCACAGGAGCGGTGAAGGGGACAGTGCTTTCTCCGGTCCTGTTAAGCCTATATACATCGGACTTCCAATACAACTTGGAGTCCTGCCACGTGCAAAGTTCACTGACGACACTGCTATCATGGGCTGCATCAGGGGTGGGCAGGAGGAGGAGTATAGGAACCTAATCAAGTACTTTGTTAAATGGTGTGACTCAAACCACCTACAACTGAACACCAGCAAAACCAAAGAGCTGGTGGTGGATTTTAGGAGGCCCTGGCCCCTCATGGACCCCATGATCATCAGAGGTGACTGCGTACAGAGTGCAGATCAATAAATACCTGGGAGTGCAGAAGGATGATGAATTGGACTGGACTGCCAATGCTGATGCTCTGTGCAAGAGGGGACAGAGCCGACTATACTTCCTTAAAAGGCTGGCGTCCTTCAACATCTGCAATAAGATTTTGAAGATGTTCTATCAGACGGTTGTGGCGAGCGCCCTCTTCTACACGGTGGTGTGCTGTGGAGGCAGCATAAAGAAGAAGGATGCCTCATGCCTGGAGAAACTAGTGAGGAAGGCAGGCTCTATTGTAGGCAAGGTGCTGAACAGTTTGACATCTATGGCAGAGCGGCATGGAGAACCCACTGCATCCACAGAACAGTATCATCTCCAGACAGAAGAGCAGCTTCAGTTACAGATTGCTGTAACTGTCCTGCTCCACTGACGGACTGAGGAGATTGTTCCTCCCCCACACTATGCGACTCTTCAATTCCACTGGGGTTAAACGTTAACATTATACAATGTTATTGACTGTTATACCTGCCTAGATCTATCTATCTATCTATCTATTAGAATACAGATTAATGGGTCTGCTGTTTTATATTACAGAAGTAAAGGGAAGAAGTAAGAGAGATCTGGGGTAAACCAGGGTGGAGGTCATCTAGGACACACTAACTTCTCCAACCAGGTCTCAAGGTAAATGCCAAGTGATATAATTCCAAAATAGGTAGGAACCGCTCCACCAACAGACTTGTCACATATGAAGATGTAGTGTTTGATGGAGGGTCATTTGCTATTGTACAGAAATAGAGACAGGAGAAATCTAACTTTTTGCAAATATTTTATGAGGTGATGAAGAGGGAGCATAACACTAATAAATCTGAACTGAGGAGCAATACAAGGATGACTATTATTAAAGAACAATAAACTTGAAATGTGAGCTGAAAGTACTGTAATTACTGAATGTGAAAATGTAGAAGTTGTGAGGAAGAGAAAAAAGGATAGCAACCCCTACTGCTAGTTAATAAAATCTGGAAGTGTAAAAAATCTTACAGTGTAAGAACAAATACTCCTTTTTCAGTTTAGATATGGTCTTCCTCCTTCTTATTAAGTCTGAGTGCATAGAAAAAGACAGAAAAAAGGCAGGCATTTTTAACATCTCAGACTGAAGTGGATAACAGAAGGGTATGCAAAAACATACTACCAGTTTACCAAACTAAAGAACCATCTGCTGGCCAGGAAATCTTTTGTTTCTGTCTGATGTGGGGTCTAACACCAAGCCCCATTACTCTAATAAACTGTTATCAGATATTAATGTTTTAAGTTCTTACATCTTTTTAGTAAACAAAAATATTTAAGGAATGTCCACTTATATTGTTAGGAAATCTTTCATTAAAAAAAAGATCTGCAGCCAAATTTTCTACCATTTAATGGAATCCATATGTAGACTATGCATTTTTTTTGCTCTTCCCAGATGACTAGCACAGCATGAAAAATAAGCAACAACTACACATATTTTAAATAGCAATCAATACTACTAACGTGAATATAAAAATATATAAAAGTAAAATATGATTTTGAAAATGTTCTCACACAGCAATCTTCTCAAAGTGTAACTGCAGCAGATAGTGAGGAATGCAATCTAAGAGCTGAGGACAGTTCCTTAATTGCTGAAACTGAATTTCTGGAGAGAGCTTAAAGTTTTCTGTTCTTATGCACATGGATTCTGAGAAATCATAATTTTGCTCAGCTAAATCAAAACGTTCATTTTTTTAGTATAGACTTTCTCTGAATGCCAAAGATGGAATGTGTAAGCATAAGGAAAAAAATCTTAATCTAATTCAGAGCATCAGCATGCTTGAACCTATCCTGGCATTACTGTACACAAGGCAGGAAATGGATCTGGACAGGGTGTAAGTTGTTTCCATAGTCCATTCCAAAACACACACCTCCACACTTGCACAAGTCCATTTGAAATTACAATTCTAACTTACATGGGTGCCATAGGGAACATAGGAGGAAAACCAGCCTTCCCAGAAGAAAATATGCACAAACATGAGGGAATGTGGAAACTAAACATGGACAATAACTGTACATGTACTCAAACCTAGCACACTGGATATGTGATGTGCCAGTGCTATTTACTGTGCAGCCATCCCTAATGCCTTTACCATTAAAGCAATACACATTGATATGCTTTGTACGGACCTAGTTCCCCTCACCACATTAATGTCTTTTACAATAATTGGTCAACAATACTTCACTTTCAGTCTATTAGTGTATTAGTCTGATGAGGATTACGTTGGCAATATGCTGGTTTAGGCAGCCCTATCCTAGACCTTTTCTTTTGGTATTTCTTAGGGAATCCCTAGATTCTTACAGGCCAGTCAAGATATGCAAGCCCTCCAGTCTTTCCCTCTGTCTTTCTATAGTAACCTGTCCCTGTTACACCCTCATTCCACAGGAGATACCCAGGGGGTATTCTAACCATGTGTTCAAACCACCTCAGTAGAGAACTTCCAATGAAGAGAAGCAGAGCTTCCACTCCAAGGGCTTACCATATTGCTGAGCTCCACACCATGTTATTGATAATGAGTTTCACAACCCTGTGCAAGGACCTTGTTTAGGTAGATCATTCTGTCAATCACTACCCAAAGCTGCTGACCATAGGTGAGGATTATGATGTAGACTAACTGGTAAAGTTTAAACTCCAACTGAGGACATAGCTTATTTTTCCTACGATATTCTGGGAAAATCTTCACGAAACTGCAACCACACCTAATTCATTGGTCAGTCTCAAAATCAAACTCTGCAATCACTCATTAACAAGACTCACAGGTATCTGATTTTCTGCATTTGGAACAGCTCCTCATCCTTTACCTGTGCTAACACAACATGCTTTTCCAGAATATGACCACAGAGTAAGAGGTGCCCATTCCAAATGCATGGTACTTAGCTGGTAACTGTTACAGTTTGCACCAGAGATTATCTCCATTCACCTAGCCTTGACTGGTTCTTTTCATCTTGCAACAGGAACTGAGACAAAACACACCTCATCTTCTTTTTGGGCTGCTCCCGTTAGGGGTTGCCATAGCAGATCATCTTCTTCCAAATCTTCCTGTCCTCTGCATCTTGCTCTGTCACACCCACCACCTGCATGTCCTCTCTCACCACATCCATAAACCTTCTCTTAGGCCTTCCTCTTTCCTGGCAGCTCTGTTCTTAGCATCCTTTTCCCAATATACCCAGCATCTCTCCTCTGCACATGTCCAACAAGACACACCCTTGAGGACAAACTGAATGAATTCCACTTAACACCAAATATGCAAACACATTTCTGGCCAAGCAACTGCTGTACAAGATCTGAATGGCCCAAAGAAGAAGCCATTGGGTCACATATTTTAGTAGCACCTTTCACAAGATACCACAAGTTACATGATCATTTCCATGTTCACAAATGATACTTAGACTGGGTTACAAATTGTCTTGAACACTTTTATATTTGTTTAAGGACAAAACGTTGGTCCACTGATCTGTGGTAAAGATGACGGCTTTTCTGGTGTGGGAAAGGGCATGCAGGTTGTCACACATGGGCTATTAGGAGGCAGTCAAAGAGCCTAAAGGTGAGTAAAACATTGCGAGATAAGGGGTTGTCACGTGGTACTTACCTGAACTCTTTTTTCTCATCAACAGAAAACAAGAAGAAATCTAATACCACAACTTCTGGGTTCCAAAATGGCCCTGATTATGGCACTTCCGGTCACCTTTGATGACGTCACTTCCGGCACCCACAAAACACCTCGCTTCCGGTTCCTGTTGCCACATCACCACCTTGCCAACCGTTTCCTGTCACATGTTTTTCTCTTGCTATATAACTGCCATTTTGAAAACAGTTCATTGTTCATTGTGCTTTTTCAAAGACTCTGAATCAATTATTTTCTTATTGTCTGACAACAATATATGGGGACGGTCCCCAAATCTTTATTTTGTATTTTGTGAAGTTTATTAGATCACAAGGTTTCTCATTGAAACAAAGCTATGTTTATAGCTGGGTTTATTTACCCAGAATAATCCATAAATGACTTCCATGAATGACAGTTACAATTTTATTCAAGGGAACTATATTGAGAAGAATATAATAAAATTGACTAAAAAGCAGAGGCTATTCAGTCAATCGAGCTTATTTTTTAGGAGGGATTTGTAAACCCAAGTCTAGAGGAACGTTTGGGAGTAATTTTTTCTAGTAAGCTACCGATGGCTGATTAATTGACATTTGTTTATTGTGCTCAGCCCAAAACTTGGATCTGTTGAATATTGAGAGATGGTTACAGCACCAGTCAGGATTTTTTTTTTGTAAAAATTGATCTATTTGTATGGAATGATTACAATGAAAATCAATAAAATAAAAAAAAAGAAAATGGGAAAAAGTGAACAAGATCCAGACATATTTCATGAGCCTGTCTGTGCTAAATTTTTTTAACTTCAGTTTGTTCATTTATTTTTTACGGAACTAATCATTGGTTAAAATGGTAATTATTGTCAATCTGCACACCACCTTCTTGAGCTTGAACTTGAGTCCACCTCAGAAGCATCACTAAGCCACTATCTAAGTTACAGAAGCAGCTAAAAAAGCACATGGAGGTATTTGATATTGTTTTTTATGTTAGGCATAAATGCTACAAAAAGAATATCGCAGATATTTATTGTGAGTGTACTTCACAGTTTTCAGTAGCACTATAGCAGATTTAAATGAGAAATGTCTCCTTGTATACACAGCAAAAGAAGTAACAGAATAAAACAAATTATGTAATTTTAGAGACCAAAAATTATTCTAATTAAGTATAAAGTCTGTTTCAACAATGTTAATGCATGTAGCTGATAAAAGAAAATTAAGAACAAATAGAATAAATTGTCATGACTGCTTACTAGGTAATTTTTAAAATATTTTTGTTATTTTAATATTAATTTATTTTAGCATTATACTGTTGAAGGCATCACAATGGTGATCTGTGTTTTTTTTTTCTTTGAGGGCACAGTCATTTTAAAGATTTATTTCTCTGGAAACAGCCATACAGTTTATGGTTACAACAGCTGTTGGTAGTCATGTTAGCCAAGTGTGTGCTGTCACAGAGGTGAGGTATGTAAAGTTATCACATCACATTTATAAACCACCACAGCATGAACACTCCAGTGTCCACACTCTAGATCCTCAATAAAAAGAGTTATCAAATTTAGAGTATAATGAGAGAAACTTAGTGATGGTTCTTTGTCTTTCTCTTTTGCATACGAATTATGATTACTGTTTTGAACTTCAACGCTTGGTTTTTCAGGTACCCCTTGCCTGTTTGTTGATAACCTTTTCTAGTTTTCTCCAACAATTAAGATAATTTCTGATGTGAATACTGCAGTCCTGAAGGGCTTCGCTATATTTACTAGAAAGAATGAAAGATGCAGATTTGCATTTGGAGGGCTAGAAGGAGTTAAATGGCAATAAACGCTAATATGAATCTAGTAAATAAAACACGAATTTCAAAAATTGGTCACCAAAAATAAGACTTTCAGAAATAAACATAATGAAAGAGATATCGTTTAAAATATCATGAAGCTTGGATGCAAAGAATACTGTGCTGCCATGTTTGATAGGAAGCCATTGATGTCACATGACCTCTCCTCACAAACTGGTGTACAATTACACTTAAACATGTTTAATACTGTAGTTATATTATACCTTGCTGCAAAACCTTATAATTCCCATTAAACATCTGAAAATAGTTGAGCAAACTTATTTGGACTCCTAGTAATTGCACAAGTAAAACAAACCTATATATGTACATTTTAAAACACAGTCCATTTCAGAACTTCAGTGGTCCAGAGCCCATCCCATCAGGATAAGACACAAAGGCAAGAACCAACCATGCATTTGTGCCAATCCAGCAAAAGATAACAGGAAAATACAAATTAAAATATATATATACAGTATATATTGCTAATGCTGGCATTTTCTTTTCCAAGAAGATTATACTTACAGTAAATAGAATAGATGAGAAAAGACTATTCACTTGGAAGCCAAAAAACTTTTATTTCAATTTACCTCTTATCTCTTAAAAAAATAAATGCTTTTCAAACATGTAAGATCATGTCTCTTTCATGAATATTTACTATGACAAATAATTCAAGAAATCATTTTCATGGCAAACTGAGGACTATGCCTGAGTTTCACAAGCAGTGGTACTTCTCACTCTTATATGTGATTTAGCAGTCAAAGGTGTGGAGCAGGATCAGTCACATTGTGCTTTACTGTGAGTGACAACAGGAGACTGATAATACATTTTACTTTAGAGGGAATAAATCTTTCAAAGATTCACTTGAAACCCCCTGAGTGTTTGGCACATCTAATATACTGTGGTTGACGTTGTTCACTCTATTGATAAGCTTAAATGTGTGGTATCATAGTAGCTGTAACTGTGGCTTAGGTTTAGCTTCGGGCGCCACTCCTTGATATCATTGCAGGTCTGTGCAAAACTCAGTTTCTTTCTGTTCCTGTAAATAACCCTGATAAATATTTCTAGTGCAATATGTGATATAAACTTTTTAAAATTTTCTTTTATTACTTATTGCAGAGGCAGAGTTTTCAGTTACACGACTGCTTCTGGCTGTGGATTACAAAGCAATATAAGAGCTTTGCTAAGTAACTGACTTCTGTTTATCCAGCAACTTTGTAATCCACCTTATTTGACATGACACTTTTGACAGTTTCTGTGTAAATAATGGCATGCTAATCCCAAGGCAGCCTTTAATCAAGAAATGTTTTTCCCTCAACAATTGCAAGCCGATTACTGAAACCCATTGCTGCACTGTGGAAAAGAAAAAGTTAGCAATTTATGAGTAAACTATTGTTATTATCAAAATTAGCAGCTTTATTAAATAATGACTGTGGATTCAAAAAAAACAAAGAGAAACCCTAAAAAATATGGCGCCCCTTCGCATTCCTTTTTCTGCAATAACAGAACCTGCCCACAATAGTTTAAGCCCCGATTTGCCTGCAGGGTAATATACTAACTGAATTTCAGACAGATTTGTCAAATAACATATTCCACCTACAGTAAACTCGTAATCCTTACACACACTGAATAGAGTCTGTGCATAGCTGCATTATAAATAGCTTTTGCTTCCACGAAATGTGCTCTAGGTCTAATGTATAGACCAGTCTCACTGTTCTTTTTTTAACCCAACTTGCTGCCCCACCCTTACAATTAATAAGAATTGATGAAATATCCTTGACACTTCTGTCATGTTGAAGTATATTTATGAAAAGTACTTGTCAGATTTAGGCAAGTCTCATGAGTTGTCTTAGCATGCAAAAGATTCTGGTTCACCGCTGCCAGGTTATTTTTAGATCGTTATATAAGCTGTTGTTAAACCCAGCCACAGGGGATACACAAGCCAGTGTGTTTCTTCATGCTGGTCCCAAGCCCAGAAAAATGGAGCGGGTTACGTCAGGAAGGGAATCCGGTGTAAAATTTTGCCAAATCAATATGCAGACAACAATACAAATTTCCATACTGGATCAGTCGAGCCCCGGGTTAACAATGACTGCCACCAGTACTGTTAGCCAACAGGGTGCTGGTGGAAATTGGGCTACTGTTGGCCGAAGAAGAAGAAGGAGAAGAAGGGGGGTGGGGGGTAACGTGTCCAGAGGCAGGTGAAAAGGAGGAAGGTAAAGAGAGTGGAACTGAGGGTAGGAACTTTGAATGTTGGCAGTATGACTGGTAAGGGGAGAGAGTTAGCAGATATGATGGCGAGAAGGAAGGTTGATATATTGTGGTGCAAGAGACTAAATGGAAGGGGAGTAAGGCCAGGTGGATCAGAGGTGATTTCAAATTGTTCTATCATGGTGTGGATGGGAGGAGAAATGGAGTAGGGGTTATTCTGAAGAAACAGTATGTTAAGCGTGTTTTGGAGGTGAAAGTGTCAGGCAGAGTAATGATTATGAAGCTGGAAATTGGAGGTGTGATGATGAATGTTGTTAGTGCCTATGCCCTGCAAGTTGAGTGTGCAATGGGTGAGAAAGAAGATTTTTGGAGTGAGTTGGATGAAGTGATGAACAGTGTGCCCAAGGGACAGAAAGTGGTGATTGGAGTGGATTTTAATGGACATGTTGGCGAAGGGAACAGAGGAGACGAGGAGGTGATGGGTAGGTATGGTGTCAAGGAGAGGAATGAAGAAGGTCAGAAGATAGTGGATTTTGCCAAAAACATGGACATGGCTGTGGTGAATACATATTTTAAGAAGAGGGAGGAACATAGAGTTACGTACAAGAGTGGAGGAAGATGCACACAGGTAGATTACATCCTATGTAGAAGAGTCAATCTGAAGGAGATTGAAGACTGCAAAGTGGTGGCAGGGGAAAGTGTAGTTAAGCCGCATAGGATGGTTATCTGTAGGATGACGTTGGAGATCAAGAAGAGGAAGAGAGTGAGGGCAGAGCCAAGGATCAAATGGAATTTGAAAAAGGAAGACTGCAAGGTTGAGTTTAGGGAGAAAGTGAGACAGGCACTGGGTCGTAGTGAAGATGCTGATGATGACAGTTAGGAAACTACAGCAGATGTAATAAGAGTGACAGCAAGAAGGGTGCTTGGCATGACATCTGGATAGAGAGGAAAAGGAAACCTGGTGGTGGAATGGGGAAGTACAGGAGAGTATACAGAGGAAGAGGATGGCAAAGGAGAAGTGGGATAGTCAGGGAGATGCAGAAAGTAGACAAGAGTACAAGGAGATAAGACACAAGGTGAAGAGAGAGGTGGCAAAGACTAAAGAAAAGGCATATGATTTGTATGAGAGGTTGGATACTAAGGAGGGACAAAAGGACCTGTACTGATTGGCTCAACAGAAGGACCGAGCTGGGAAAGATGTGCAGCAGGTTAGGGTGATAAAGGATAAAAATGGAAATGTACTCATAAGTGAGGAAAGTGTGTTGAGTAGATGGAAATAGTACTTTGAAAGGCTTATGAATGAAGAGAACGAGAGAGAGAAGAGGTTGGATGATGTGGAGATAGTGAATCAGGAAGTGCAACGGATAACCAAGGAGGAAGTAAGGACAGCTATGAAGAGGATAAAGAATGGAAAAGCCGTTGGTCCAGATGACATAACTGTGGAAGCATGGAGGTGTTTAGGAGAGATGGCAGTGGAGTTTTTAACCAGATTGTTTAATGAAATCTTGGAAAGTGAGAGGATGCCTGAGGAGTGGAGAAGAAGTGTACTGGTGCCAAAATTTAAGAATAAGGAGGATGTGCAGGACTGCAGTAGCTACAGGGGAATAAAATTGAAGAGTCACAGTATGAGGTTATGGGAAAGAGTATTGGAAGCTAGGTTAAGAAGTGAGGTGATGATTATTGAGCAGCAGTATGGTTTCATGCCAAGAAAGAGCACCACAGATGCAATGTTTGCTCTGAGGATGTTGATGGAGAAGTTTAGAGAAAGCCAGAAGGTGTTGCATTGCATCTTTGAGGACCTGGAGAAAGCATATGACAGGGTGCCTCGAGAGGAGTTGTGGTATTGTATTAGGAAGTTGGAAGTGGCAGAGAAGTATGTAAGAGTTGTACAGGATATGTACCGGGAAGTGTGACAGTGGTGAGGTCTGCGGTACGAGTGACGGATGCATTCAAGGTGGAGGTGGGATTAAATCAGGGATCAGCTCTGAGCCATTTCTTATTTGCATTGGTGATGGACAGGTTGACAGATGAGATTAGACAGGAGTCCCTGTGGACTATGATGTTTGCTGATGACATTGTGATTTCTGATGACTACAGGGTGATGGGGGTCTGCTGGAGTTAATCCCAGCCAGCACAGGGATCAAGGCAGGAACAAATCCTGGGCAAGGCCCACTGCAGGGCACACACACACACACCAAGCACACACTAGGGACAATTTAGGATCGCCAATGCACCTAACCTGCATGTCTTTGGACTGTGGGAGGAAACTGGAGCACCCAGAGGAAACCCACGCAGACATTGGGAAAACATACAAGCTCCACACAGGGATGACCCAGGAAGCAAATCCAGGTCTCCTTACTGCAAGGCAGCAGGCTACCACTACGCCACCGTGCTGCCCTGAAATAGACACTAACCTAAAAATATAGTTTATTTATAATCTATCAAAATGCATTACTAGATTACTGCAGAGATGGTATATTAGGGAATTTAGTGATTATAAGCAAGTCTAGTGGATCATCAGAGAGTGTGTTAGTAAATGGTGGACTGCTGCCACATCCAGGGATGGTTCTTGCCTTGTCCTGCTGAGATAGGTTTGGTCATGAATTACATTAAACAGATTAGAGAATTTTATTTTATGTCACTGTGATAGGTATTCTTGGGCTTCATGGTGGCACACTTGTTAACACTATTTCCCCACACATCCTGGAGACTTGAATCAAAACCTTGCATACACTTCTGTCTCTAAAATAACTTTCACAATTGATTTTGCTATTGCACAACCTGAAACTTACTAAAATTAGGCAGGTTAAAGTTTTTTGGTGTGCATTGTAGTTGTGATCCATATTGCTTTGTGCTTTGCAGTGCAGCTTGTGATAGTGTACTCTGTGAATTGTAGAATATGAAGTGTTGATTATTGTCTTGATTATGATCATGTCTGTTTCAGAAGGTTCACCTGAAATGCAAATTTTGCAGAATTATGCTTTCTGATGCTATAATGCACAACATCAACTTTTGCTTTAACTTCAGCGATGTTTGAAAGTAAACTGTAAATAAAACAGTGTAATTATTTGTAAAAAAAAAATAAATGTCAAAATAAAGTGATAGCAGTGTTTGGCAGACCAATCTTAATTAAGCAAGAGTCAAAAATATGAACAACATGGCATAATCTTGGTGTCTAACTTAGACGTCAACATATTGCTAACTGTGGGAAGCTCAGTTTATTGGTGAAAGGTATAACAAGACGGCATCTAGTCACTACTGCCATGTTTCCTTTTAGAGTACAAAAACCTGTTTCAAATTGACTTTCTGTCCTTATTCATCATTTCTGAGTGCTTTTGCTCTAAAAATGGCACATATTTTTGAAGCACTTTGTATCACTAAACAAGTAACTTTACACATGGCCGCATTATTATGTTCGTTTAAAAAATTTGAAAAGCCCTTCATTTTTAACAACATAAAATAGTTAAGCTCAAGAGGATTTAGCATGTGTGGTATTTGTTCTTCTAATTATGTACTGTGGAATTAAAAATATGATCTATACTTCTTTTTGCAGATGCTCCCTGACAACACCCCCGTTTAAGTCAAACTGATTTTGAAAGTTGCTGGAATGTAGTGTTTGCTATTTTATTTTAACTCTGTTTCAGTGTGCATTATCAGACTGACTGAAGGTTTTAAAACACTACTGCCTACTTTCATTGAGTCATCTGATTATTTTTCCATTACCTCTTTCATATACGTAGCTTAATTTTCACCATTTAGATAACACTGGGTATAACTAAGTTCATAGTTCCTCTAGTACAGCCAAGGATTAATGTGAAAATGAATAGATTATTTTTTGCTGAAGAAAATAATGTGGGGACAACAGAATAATAAAAGGCTATGGGAGAAGTTTAGTGATTGTTTGAAATAATAATGATTGTTATGATATTCAAATTAGTCTAATCATATAAAGTAGCCAGTAAAAGGCTTTTTGATATTTGTAGAGATCTAAATAATCTTAAAAGTAATGGTCATTTTAACCCAATATATGAAAGAAATATTAATGACATGATCAATATTACTTATGTGGCTTAATTTATAAACATTGGTCAAATGGGGAATTTAGAAGTGCTGCGGCTGACTTCCAACTCCAGGAGACTGGGCTTTGTCAGGAACGGGCTGGAGATCTGCTTTTAAGCCATCCATATGTATATCATGTATGCCTGCTCCCATCCAGTCCCATCCTAGGCAGCATTTTCATCATTAGGGAAAGCCTGGATTGTGCTTTACCTAAACCTGGCACTTTGCAGCTCTGCAGCAGCCCATGCAGACTTCTGCTTAATTTGGCAGTTTGACATTTTTGTTTTGTTAGATATTAGTGTGTGTTTTTTGATCTTGCTTTGTTTATTTTTGATTTTGAATCCTTTCTACTGATTTGCTAGGATCACTGTTTTTCTGACCTCTTTCTTGTTTTTTTTTTTTTTAATCTCTATGAATTTGCCATTTTAACAATTGTTTTCTATATAATTCACTCTTTTTTTTATGACCTCTTGTCTGTATTTTTTTTTTATTTGTTTGTGAACTATTTGGATGATGGGCTTGTATAAATAAGTTATTAATTTTCTTACCATCGTGTCAGCTTCATTTATGACTTACCCTGAATTGAAATTTTCCTTACTGTGCACAGTCAGCTGTTCTTTATCACACAGTTTTTCCCATCTGGCAGTTGTCTGCTGGAGAATTTGCTCCTGGGGCTGCATTACACACACTCTTGCCTCTGTACTTGTTTAAGTCTGGCCTGGTCACTGTTTATGTAGAGTTTGCACATTTTCTTCATGTTTTATTTTTCTGTATGTGTCGGTTTTAATAATAAGAATAACAATAATAATACATTTTATTGATTTAGCACCTTTCCCATGCTCAAAGCACTTCATAGAAATTTAGAAAGAATAACAGGGTATATACAACATTTGAAAAAAATAATATCTGCATAAAACACTAAATAAAGGATATATAAAGCATTGAAATAGAATAAGAGACAATAAACCGGAATGAAATATAAAATATATAAATACTACAAAAAACTCTGAACAAAAAACATACTTTGTGGTACAAAGACAAATCTTCCTGGGCATCTGGACAGTAAGGGTAAACTAAAAGAGAGGTCAGAAAGTCAGGGTAAGTTAAATGCCTTCCTGAATAAATGAGTTTAAGTTGTTTTTTGAAGGAACTGAGTCAGCTGGTCTTATAAATTTTAGGAGCTCGTTCCAAAGTCTGGGCGCTATATAGTGGGGGGCTCTGTCACTCACAGAGTACAGGCTGGTTTAGGGCACAGTGAGAGTGCTACATGATTAATGTCGTCATAAATGTATTTTGTGCTGAGTCCTGTCTGTCGTCATGTTGTCCTGTTTACATGGTCTGAGTGTATATAAATAGAATCCCATGGAAACAAAAGAGGATGGATAACACTGTGGAGCCATGGTCCCTCATGATAATTTGTCCTGTCAATTCCACCACCTGCATCCGATCATTCGCTATTTAAAGAGAAGGACAGAAAGAAAAAAAGACATTCTGTTCTACTAGACCGCCAATTCACTACAGAGACCGGTGAAAGCACCGATCCAAATCATTCGCACCTTTGTCTACCTGACAGTTTCAACGCCCGACAACAACATCTTTGCTCTGCAAAACCCCAGGGTTCTGGATCACGCCACGTACCAAGGATAAACATGGTGAGACTGTTTCTTGTTGTTTGCTTGGGGAGAGGAGCAAGCCATCATTTTCAACCGTGTAATTTCTGTAGGACAATTTTTCCAGCTGAACCAGGTTCACAAAGATTATTCATTTCTTTTAAATCTTCTGGACTTTTAGATACGTCTCAAACTTTCTGTGTGTCTTATTGAGTTTGTGTTCAGTGTGGGGTCAAGTGGTGGGTTTGTATTGTATAATAAATTTGTGCTGCACTTTTTCTTTTTATTATTACTTTCCACTGGACTTTTGGGGTTGACTGTTATGTCGAGGTTGGTTGGGTATGATATATGTATTGTTTGGTGTTAGTTCATTTCTTTTTAAAAATATGTACTCACTTTATTATTTCACATATGGTTTGTTTTTTGGCTTATTTTTGATCATGGATTGGTGGAAGTTTATTTGGAAATAGTATGGCTTGTCGGGTCTAATGTCCTCAACTTGCCAGGCCATGAGTTGGTCATTACAAGATTGCCATAATTGGTGGACCTAAGTGAGCGAACATGAGCACAGTGATGGAGGAAGTTACTGCTGTAAATGTTTTTCCACCAAAAACATGTTTGGTAGTTAGTTATAGAATTTTACAATATGTTATTCATCTTAGAACATGCAAGATGACAGATATATGCTGTGTCATAAGTTTGTGTCAAGTGGATTCACTGTTTTTTGAAGCAGCAGGATGACTGACAGTATATTAGCGAAGTGGCAGTGTTTTCATGTGTACAGAGTACAGTAAAATTCCTACTACTGATCTGGCCAACTTTCAACGTGCCAGGATGATCAACTGAAAATCGGTCCAGTAAAATGTTGTGGCACTAGCTCTTTGTCATCCTTTAATTCTGAAACTGGATCCAGTGAGTTCAGTAAGTAAACTGATTTACCAGTGAATTAAATAGTTTGATGGATCTTGTTCTTTAGGAATAACAAAGAACCTTAAAGTGTCACATACAGTACATTTAATGTTGTAAGAAGTTTAAAAGCTGCTGCGCTAAAGACAAATTATCAGGCTGTTTAACTCATAATAGAATAAAGTGTCAAATTATGAAGATAAGTCTAGAAGTCTAAAAGATGATTCAAAATGAGATCTGTAAATAAATAACTTTTATTAACCTGTTAGTGAGAGGAGTTATTATAGTTGGGCAAGAGTATCCAAATAATATTTTGTAATTGCACCCAAACGCACCTTTATAGTGTTAGTTTATTTGAACCGCTTAGAAAATACAAGGTTGATGTAGATCAGGCCAGGTCAGGTTGGGGAGCATGCACTGGTACAGGGCGTTGCTGGACCCACCACACGACAAAACAGCTTGGGATCCTGGTTGGCAACACCCCTGGCAGACACACAGTACAGTCACATCATCCAGAAATGACCCTCTATCTGCTGCAGCCAGGTGGCCAGGACATGGGCATCCCCTTGGCCTTGTCCAGCCACTTCAGTCCTCAACAATGAGGATCTTGTGAGCCGGATCAACCTCGGGAAATTGTGCCACATGGCTGTAGTGCCATAACTGATGCGCACTCACAATGCAGGTAATATGCCTCATTTGGGACTCTGTGAGCAACCGCTCATTCGATACAAAGTCAAACCAACGGTACCCAAGGATTCTCAGAAGAGACACAGTACCAAAGGAGTCCAGTCTCCGTCTTAGGTCACTAGATAGCGCCCATGTCTTGCAACCATATAGCAAGACAGGCAGCACCAGGACTCTAAAGACTTGGACCGTCGTCCTTTTGCATAGATATCAGGAGTGCCACACACCCCTTTCCAGCGACCTCATGACCATCCATGATCTCCCAATCCGTCTACTGACATCATAGGAAGAATCACCAGAGACATGAATGTCACTGCTGAGGTACGTAAATGTCTTGACAAGGTCAACACTCTCTCCACAAACAGACACACTGATGATGCTTGTGCCTAAGAGGTCATTAAAGGCCTGGATCTTGGTTTTTATCCAGGAGGCTCGCAAACCCGAATGATCATATTCCTCGCTCAGTCCCTCAAAAGCTCCAATCAGAACCTCCATTGACTCCATGAAGATCACAGTATCATTGACAAAGTCAACATCAGTGAACCTTTCTTCGCCAACAGATGCCCCACAGCTGCTGAACTCCAAGACCTTGCTCAACACCCAGTCCATGCAAGCATTTAACACAGTAGGAGCAAGAACACACCTCTGACTAACCCCAGAATCAAGTGGGAATAACGCAGAGGTTCTGCCTCCACTCTGCAGAGCACTCACAGTACCAGTTTACAGGCCTGACATGTTATCCAGCAACCTTGAGGGGATCCTGTTAAGTCTTAGGATGTCCCACAGGGCTGCTTGATCAACTGAGTTAAACGCTTTATGAATATCGACAAAGGCTGCAAAGAACCTCAGCCGATATTCGCTTTTGCATTCCATGAGAACCCTTAGTGCTAGGATACGGTCGATGGTAGACGTCTTAGACATAAAACCAGACTGCTCCTGTCGCTGGTAGGTGAGCAAATGATCATAGTTCCTATTGAGGAAAACCCAAGCAAGGTCCTTACCCGACACCAAGAGCAGTGTTATCCCCCTGTTGTTGTCGCAATGGTTATTTATTATTCAGGAGACTGTACAAATTCCACATAGACACCCCAATCTAAGATTCAAACCCATTCCTCTACAGGTGTGAGCACCATCGCAAACCATTAAACAAGTATGCCTTTTAATATTCTGGACAGAAAAATATCTTAACATCAAAGCTGCTAAAGAACATAACAAGAAAAATATGCTTGTTTTATTAAAAAAGCTTTTCACTATTTATTTCATGTACAGTATATTTCTTTCTTTTTGAAAAAAAAATGCTATTCCTAAGCAGCTCTGTCTTTCAGTATGTTTGACATATAAATGCAATGAATGACATTTCTTTTTATATATTTGACCCATGTGTTTTTTCTTCCAAAGAGCGATACTTCCTGTTATCTTTTTGGATGGTGCTTTGTCAACATTGACATTAATCTGGCTTAAGAAAAATTAAGCCTTTTGAGATAGTGATGAAGGTGTAGGGCTCAGGAATACATAAGCTGAAAATGAAACAATTAGTTCAAAGGCACCAAGAAAAAAGTACTGTATAAAAGAAACGTTTAACAAATGGGGGACTAGGAAATCATTTATATTTCTACCGTAGGTTAACTGATGACAGATAAATTGCAGTCAGTAACTCAAATTGCACTATTTTATAAAAAAAGAAATTCTAATTTATAGGAAAAGGTGAGTGGGTAGCCCAATGCTCACCTACAAGAAGAAGGTTCAGACATTTACTGCAACTCATTACAAACATACTCCCCAGCTTCCCTAAATTCAAATTTTGAGTTATTACCATGCCATATATATTAACTGCATAGTTTGATATTATACCATTTAATCAGTAAATAGGTATCATATGCAAGTAATAACAAGCCATTCATAAACTGTCACTAAACACTTTCTAAATTCATAAATTCTTCATAAATAATAGTATAACTGGAAAGTAATACTTATAGTTCACAGCATCATGCAGGAAATTGCCCATACAAGAATATAATGAAAAAATAGCATTTTAAGCCAAACAAAAATCATAAAAAGAGAGATAATCTTAAGGAGAGCAGAAATATTGAAGTAATGACTGTTAAAAAAAAAAAAACGGTGCTTCTTTGTTTCTGTCTGTCAAATGTCTCCCTCTAATCTCTCAGCTCTCTCCCTTTCTCTATCCTACATCTGTGTACCTTTGCCTAAGTCATCTGCCAACTTCAAATTCAATTAATCTGTGGCAGAGAACAGCCTTTTGAACCTGTCCAGGTGGTTATTACAAAGATAAGCCCGAAAATCACAAACAAAGTCAAAGGCAGGTCTGTAAAATTTTGGGGTCTCACGGTCATCTGGTTTCACCCCTCAGACCTGACCCAGGATATGGAGGTCTGCCTGCTTGTTTTTATGAATAGAAGGACTGCACTTGATACTATAAGGGGGTTGCTGCTAGCAACTGCCTTCTTGGGGAATTAGTTTTGTGGGCACACTCTTTTACTGTGGTGACTCTGAGCTTTTCTCTTCTAGGGCACAATTTACATAGACAGGTTTTATAGTCCTCTAGTAGCTTCTGTCCTCACACACTGGAATGCAATGTTTTTTTTTTCAGCTCTTAACATCTCCCACTCCATTGCCCTTGGTACTATCATACTTTGTCCTAAGGAGGAAAGAGCTGCCACTTCTACCTCTTAATTTTCTTTGCCAAACAGTTAACAGGGTTACCATAAGCTATATACTTAATTCATTGAATTTTGTGATGTGATGTACCCTGAGGACTGTGTGAAGTAAAGGGTGCTACTGGGTTCCCAAACCCCAGACACACAAAACCCAGCAATTAACAATGAATACAGCCAATATACAGATTTAAATGCTCTCTCTCTGTGTCTTTCTCCTTCCCTCCATCTCTCCTCCAGTGTGTGTCACTCGCTGCCTCCCGACTCTGACTCCACAAGGTAAGGCGGGAGTACTTTCAATGGTCCAGCGTGGCTTGTTGGAAGCACTTAAAGTTCATATGGAAACCACAGAGGTCCACCCCCAGCAGTGCCCTCTATTGACATCCAAGGACCCCTACAGGGCTGTACTTCCGAACTCTAATTCCCATGTGTTCAAACTAGGACTACTGATGAGGAACACTGCCACCTATTAGTTTTGGGGGTGTGAACTGCTCCTTGTCTCCAGCTCTCACTAGTCCATCCTTCTTTCCAGTAACCCAGCCAGGATGTAAATTATGAGGTGTTTCGGCCGGATAAGGTCTGCAACCAGGCCATCCTTCCATTATGGCTATCTTGCTGGGCAAGAAATCCTCATCCATCTAGGCCATGATGCCTCTCTATCCTTCTGGGCACTTACATGACAAATTAAGTACCATGGTGTAGCTGAGCTCTTTCACCAGGATAGATTTTCCTGATTTACATAGAATAATTTCTCAACTGAAACCCTCCACCTGTGTCCTTGACCCAATACCAACAAGTTTTTTCAAAGAAGTATCGGGCGTGCTAATTGATAATATTCTTGACATAGTAAATTTGTCATTAGATACGGGGATCTTCCCAGACTGTCTTAAGACTGCTGTAGGTAAACCCCTACTCAAGAAAAATAATCTTGACCCCTCTGCTTTTGAAAATTTTAGACCCATCTCTAACCTGCCTTTCTTAAGTAAAATTCTAGAGAAGGCAGTCATTATGCAGTTAAATGACCACCTCAAAAAACATGCTATTCTTGATAAATTTCAGTCAGGTTTTAGAACAAATCACAGCACAGAAACTAAACTCGTTAAAGTAGTAAATGATTTACGGGTAAATGCAGACAGCTAAGCTAAATAAAGAGAAAACTGAAATTTTAGTGATTGGCAATAATGGATTCAATGAGGTTATCAGAAATAAACTTGATGCACTAGGATTGAAAGTTAAGACGGAAATAAAAAACTTAGGGGTAACCGTTGACTGTAATCTGAATTTTAAATGGCATATTCATCAGACCACTAGGACAGCATTTTTTCACCTAAGAAACATAGCAAAAGTTAGACCTCTTATATCATTGAAAGATGCTGAGAAATTAATTCACGCTTTTGTTTTCAGTAGACTAGATTACTGTAACGCACTCCTCTCAGGACTACCCAAAAAAGGCATAAATTGTTTGCAACGAGTGCAGAATGCAGCTGCTAGAATCCTAACTAGGAAAAGAAAATCCAAACACATTTCTCCAGTTTTAATGTCACTACACTGGTTACCTGTGTCATTCAGGATTGACTTTAAAATACTGCTTATGGTTTATAAAGCCTTAAATAATCTCGCTCCATCTTATATATCGGAATGTCTGACACCTTATATTCCAAATCGTAACCTTAGATCCTCAAATGAGTGTCTCCTTAGAATTCCAAGAACAAAACTTAAAAGAAGTGGTGAGGCGGCCTTCTGCTGTTAAGCACCTAAAATCTGGAATAGCCTGCCAATAGGAATTCGCCAGGCTGATACAGTAGAGCACTTTAAAACACTGCTGAAAACACATTATTTTAACATGGCCTTTTTATAACTTCACTTTAACTTAATACTGATACTCTGTATGTTCAATTCATTATAATAACTATTGATGGTGGCTCTAAAATCCGTACTAACCTCTACTCTCTGTTCTGTTTCTTTTTCCGGTTTCTTTGTGGTGGCGGCCTGAGCCACCACCACCTACTCAAAGCATCATGATGCTCCTACATGAACTAAAAGCCAGAAGCCTGCATGACCATCATCATCAAGTCCTTCCGTGAGAACCCTAAATCCAAAGAGGACTGTTTCATTTATGTTAGGTAGAATGCCCAGAGGGGACTGGGCGGTCTCATGGTCTGGAATCCCTGCAGATTTTATTTTTTTCTCCAGCCATCTGGAGTTTTTTTTTTATATACTCCCTGGCCTTTGGACCTTACTTTTATTCTATGTTAATTAATGTTGACTTATTTTTCTTACTGTGTCTTTTATTTTTCTATTCTTCATTATCTAAAGCACTTTGAGCTACATTTTCTGTATGTAAATGTGCTTTATAAATAAATATTGTTGTTTAGTACTGCTGCATCATAGCTCTTGGCTTTGAATACTTATACTGGTCTCTGCATAGATTTTGAACAGCATTGTTGTCTATGTGCTGATATTTCAGGACATTTCAGTTTTCTTCCCACATTGTAAAACCCAGGGCTGCTACAATATGCTTGATGACCCTGAATTGAGTAAGTGTATATGAAAATGGATACATTGATTTAATCAGGAATGCTTTATGCAAACAGCATATTTATATGAAGTTCAAACTCAAGGTTATTGCCATATGTTAATGGTATAAAGAATTCTTACTTAAATGCCTCATACAATCTAATAACTAATGACCCACAACTGACAATTAATACTAAAATAGTGAAAAATACACTATATACTGTATTAAATACAAAAATAGACAATATAAAGAAAAATATTCATGCAATTTCTAATATGTCATTGCCAAATTGTTCTAAAAACTGTATTTAAAAACTGTCCCTGAATTTCACGTGTGACTTCTAATAGTCCATGTTTTGCCAAAAAATAAAAAACGGTAGTGGAAAAACAATAATCAGGATTGTAAAATGGTAAGCAAAAAAATAATGTCAAAATCAAAGAACCAGGCGAACAACATAAAAATGAGATGACGTTAACTCGAAACAAAGATGAACTCAAAGCACCCCATTAGTGCCTAAAGCCCTAAAAGAGTTTTAAACTCACATCTATCACTACAAAAGTTTCCTTTACACAAATAATCCAAAATCTTGGACAATCTTATATATAATACACCACCATCTTAAATAGGCTCTGGAAGATGATGTCACAGCATGAAATTTTGTGTACTGTCAGCAAAGAAACAAAACCTTTGTGGAGCCCACGATAGACAAAAATAGCCCTTACAAAATGAAATACATGTAAATATATATTTAAAAAAATATATCACTACCTGCATTGGCGATCCTAAATTCTCCCTACTGTGTGCTTGGTGTGTGGGTGTGTGTGTGTCCTGTGGTGGGCTGGGGCCCTACCCCAGATTTGTTCCTGCCTTGCGCCCTGTGTTGGCTGGGATTGGCTCCAGCAGAGCCCCGTGACCTGTGTTTGGATATAGTGGGTTAGATAATAACTGACTGAATGACTATTACTACCTATATGAAAATATTTTAAAATATGTTATAAACTCTTTAAGGATACATACAGTATATTACAATAACTGTTTACTGAAAATATTATTGTAAAATATATAAAGTATTTCTGTTTATATATATCGCACCAATGTATTTTTCATAAATACAAAATCAGATTTTTTCATATATTTTAAAATATTTGAAATAATGTACTATAATATTTTAGAAAACTATTATAGTATATTTTTAAATACTCTGTTAAGGCTAGTTTTAAAGTACTGTAAATAAATTTTGGAATCTAGATTACATATTTCAAAATAGATATTTGTCTTTTTTGAGTATTGTAGTATATTTTAAAATGATATTGACCAAGCATTGAATCTATCATCCAATTGATATCTTGTGGGTATTTCTTATTCTAGATCAAATGGCACTGTGTCACAGCACAAAGTCTAAACTTATTAACCAAATACAAGTAAGTAATAAGGTCATAAATTGATGCCTACTTATGCTGGTGAAGGTACCAAACTGAACTACTTTTAGAGAGTTAAAGGGGGTTTAAGACAAATTGGAATCAATTGAAATCAAATTCTACACGTCACATGCAATTTGATTTAATTTGAATTGATTCCAAATTTATCTTAAACTCCCTGTAACTCTCTTAATACAATGGGAAGACTGAGTTGAAGGCAAAAAGATGAAACATGAATGACCTGCCAAGGGTCTGAACACACAGTATATTGCAAGTCTTGAAGGTTTCTGAGAGTCATCAGCTTGTGTGATAGGAGCCTTACAGGGCATCAGCTTCAAAACCAGCTTATTACTGATCAAAGTAAGCAAGTCATTTTCTGTGCTTTAATTTGAGAGTACTTTGAGACATCACACTGCATATAGTTCTATAAAAACTGGAAAAATTGAGGTGTCCTAAAACATTTGACCGTTTTAGCAATGACATTCTTAACTGCCACTCGACTTGTCAAACCTGCAGCTCAATGTCATGTCTTCAGAATTGAAAGTAAGAGGAGCAACAGAGGAAGTTAAGGTGATCAACCATGTTGATAATAGCATCAATGGACTGTGCCCACTTGGTGAAGGTGAGTCTAAATATTTTGAAGTTGCTGAAACTTTCTACAGCATCCCATCCAGTATAGAATGTGTGGTATGCCAATAGTTCCCTGTAGGCTACGACCAGCTCCTACATTTTTCTAAAAGGGGATACTGTTATCAGGGCACCACTGTGTCAACTGATAAACCTCTTCATTGTTGATGATCAGGCCTTCGATGGTGCTGTAATTATTAATTATAATGCTGAGTCGGAGAGGTGTCTGGTCCTACAGTCATAAAAGAACAAGGAGTACTGCACTAGGTGAAAATCTGGATTATTCCTATTACCTTCAAGATATGGTCATTTTGTATGTGTGACTTCAACAAATATTTCAGTTTTGTTCTGTTCATTTAGTCTATTAATGCCTTCAGACAGATTAGTAATCATGAAAAAGTGATAATGCCTCTCTCTAAATTAATGCATCAGTTTATTCATTTTTAATGAAACCAACTAAGGGCCAGAAGGAAGGGAAATTTCAGAGCAGATCCTGGCAGTAAGTATGCAAAGCAAATACCAACTTAGAAAAGGTGCCGGTCTATCACAGAGTTTAGCTGAAATCTTTGTCATAATGCACGATTCAGCTAGTCTGCACATGTTGTAAAAGATTAAAGTGCAGTATGCAAATGATTGATTTTAATGGTTGAAAACTTGTTTGGTCTGTCAGCGTTTGCTGACAAGTAAGCACACAGGAGTACACTTTTATGTTTTATATTAAACAAAACGTTAGTATCATGATAAAAGTTGATATGGTTTATAATGCTACTGTAGTTGAATTATTTTGCATGTCTCAACATGCAAAATATGGACAATTATCATAACATTTTGAAAATGAATGTTGCTTTTCACTGAAGCATACCAGCCAGGGTTATTATGTTATTAGCCTTTATTTTTGATTTAGTTTTTCATTTAGGGTTTCTATTTTAATTTAGTTTCAGTTACTTTTACAAGTTTGTTTACAATTAAGTTTTATTTTTCATTTAGTTTCACTTTTAGTTAAAAGTTTCAGTATTTTGAAAGCTTTACTCATCTTAGATCCTTGACAACAGCAGAATGAAAATGTTCGAAATCAATGATGGCTAATATAATCTACAAAGTCATACACTTTTTGCAAAACACATCTTTTACTGAATATTTAAATAAGCTTAATGCATCAGTTTCAAATGTGTCACACTACAAATATGAGTACAGTGGTTCTCTCCACTAACAACATGAATTTCATTTAACTTCCACAACAAGTGTACCAGGAAGGCAAAGATCAATCCGGCAGCAGAATATTGCATTTGGTGAAGTAATGGTTTTCGGCTATGAGAGTTTGTTCGTTTTTATATGTTGATGAGATATGCGTTTTCTGTGGTGGATGAGGAAAAGGAGAATGAGATTGGATTGGAAAGAAACAAGTGGAGCTTTACAGTAGGATCAGCATGAAATAGAGCAGTGGCATTAAAGTGTTTTTCAGACTTAGGTTCAGCCGCTGTATTTTAAAGGATAAAGATGAGACAAAAGAGTCACAAAAAGATTTGGGGCAGCAACCCATATAATTATTCCTTGCTGCAAAAGATTTAAGTTGAGAGTACATTTGTGTAATGATTGGAGTCCAAAACAGAACTGTCTTGATGAGGCAAAGATAGCTGTTTTAAATCAGAGGATAGGAAATGACGTCATCAGGGCCAGAAATGGAAGTGATGTTGTCAGGGCCGGAACCGGAAGTGATGTCATCAGGACCAGGCAGAATTTCCTGTAATCGTCCTGCAGTGGAAACAGAGAAAGGGTCAGTACAGTCCTTTACCCCCTTGTCTGCTGTTGAATTAACCTCATTCAGGCCCTTTAGCTGCCTCCCATGCGCATGTGTGTGACAACACCTACTACCAACATTGTCTGAGTGTTAGTTCATTCTTCCTTTACCCCATTGAGGCAATACATTATCATCAATGCCTATGACAACACCTCTGCTTTTGTTTAAAACTGATTTATACTTAATGTACTGTAGTTCCAGAATAAACTCTGTTGTTTCCTTCCAAATAGTTTAGCAATTTTTACATTAGCAGTTTTCACAACAAACATCAGTCTTGGAAGGTTTCAAATAAATCTCACTGCATGAAAAGAAATGACCAATGAAAACAATTTTTGATTGTGTATCAGCAACATCATGCAGCTCTCCAAACATCCAGCACCATAGCTTTCCACAGGACACAGTGACGACATTCTTGGAAACTCAAGAACATTTTTTTCCAATTTTCTCTTTGATCTGATTATGGATGTGTTCAGTCATGGGATAGACCATTCACCTTGGTGCAAGCTTTTTGTTGATGACATTGTGTTGTGCAGCACCATGGTTATTTTTATATATTTTAAGCCCTTATAAACTCTCCCACACTCTCATAAACATTTGCGGCACAGTTATACAGCATAGACCCTTTATATTCTCTTAGATATTAGGTAAGATTCATTGAAATTATGTATGTAAACACACTGTTTATATACAGTAAAACCTAAATATTATTTTAAAGATATCGACTGTCTCCAGTATCACATATGTTACAGCCATTACGATAGACAGGCCACCAGCAATAAATACATACAATGCAAGAAAAATTGTATACAGTAAAATGTGTGTACAGTGACACTAAATGTACGTAAATGTACTAAGGACTGTACATAGAGAATTCATTATGGTTACTCACCAACAATGACACGCCGACTTGTCCAATAACAATGAGTTTAATTTTACTGCATAACAAAGGAGAGCGTTACAGCTTTTCTAAAGGGCCTCTTCAGGCGACTGTGTAGCACCGCCGTTGTTCTTCTTCTGGCAGTCTTCAATCCAAATCCCTAAAGCAGATTCCATCTGGACTACCACCTTATTACGTTCACTTAAAACTTTTTTTTGTACCCTGATTAAAGGACAATGTGGCCGTAGATCTTATATTCTTTTCCTCCTTTTTAAATAAAAAGAATTACGGACTCATTGATGCCATAATGGTGTACCACAGCGCTGTAGCTGTTCCATTCCTTCAACATATCCAAAACTTTTACCTTTTCGTCAATCATTAGCATCTTACGCTTGGGCAGGAGCAGATCATTTTGGAGCCATAATGAAGAGCTTGACTATGCACAAAGATAAACACAAAAGAGCACAAAAGTTAACTCTTTACATAGCGAAACACGTTAATGCTGAATGAGCGAGACTAGACTTCCTGGTTAACGCAGCGGAATTGAATTCGGCGCTCTGTCACTGAGCCAATCAGCACGGTATCCTTCAATAAGGGCGCGTAAATAAAGGTGAGCTTCAAAAGGGCGACCTCAATTAGGCGCAGCGAATAAAGGCGCGTGTAAATAAAGGCGAGCTTCAAAAGGGCGACCTCAATTGGACGCAGCGAATAAAGGTAAACGCAACAAAATTATTACAGAAAATTTATTAGATAAAGGCAGTGATTGAACGTATAAAAAGGCGAAAGCAAGAATATTAAAACATCCAATTAATTAATGCATGAACTTCCAACAAACTATTTCTAAAGCACTCTATATTTCGTTGTTTTCTGCTCTTACTCATTGTTGTGTTACACTTGAAGCTGTAGATTATGTGCAATGCCACGTAGATATTCTGAGATAGTTTTCTCCTTTCTGAATGTGTAGCCTTCGACTACGAGTAGATCTGCACCTTTGTTGCTCTTCACATATTCCAGAGCCATTTGAACTAAATTATTTACGAATGCCTTTATTCGCCGTGCCCAGTTGAGGTCGCCGTTTTGAAGCTCGCCTTTTTGTGCGCGCCCTTATTGAATATAGCCAATCAGCACACATGAACTTAACTGCATGCTCTGATTGGGTAGCTTCTCACCCATCCGCCAATAGTATCCCTTGTATGAAATCAACTGGGCAAACCAACTGAGGAAGCATGTACCAGAAGTAAAATGACCCATTTTCCGCAGAAACCTGCGAAGCATTAATGCGAAAATCCGCATTATATATTTAGATATGCTGACATATAAAATCCACGATAGAGTGAACCCGAGAAAGGCGATATAGCGAGGGATTACTGTATATGAGGTTTAATGATGATTAGGATACAGAAATTAGCTAACTAACTAGAGCACCATTGAAAACAGTTGGATACATTTAAATATCTAGGATCAGTCGTAGCCCAAGATGAAGAATTAGATGTAGAGGTAACCTATGGTGTGCAGTGTGGATGGAACAGTTCGAAGACGGTATCAGGAGAATTATGTGAATGAAGAATTAAGGCTAAGTTTAAAGGTAAGGTTTTTAAGACAGTAATATGACCAGCAATGATGTATGGAGTTGAGACATGGGCAGTAAACGGAGTGCAGGAGAAGAACTTAGATGTGTGCAGAAATATTGAGATGGATGTGTGGAGTTACAAAACTGGGACAAATATCCAAGAAAATATAGAAAATTAGGTTTGACTGGTATGGACATGTGATGAGAAGAGACAAGGAATATGTGGGCAAAAGATTGATGGGAAAAGAAGCACAGGGGAAGAGAAAGAGAGGGAGGCCAAAACAGAGCTGGATGGAAAAATTGAAAGAATTGGGTTTGAGTGAGGAAGAGTTGTAGGACTGAGTTGTATGTAAAAGGTTGATCACGCACATTGACCACACACAGAAGTGGAAAAAGATGAAAAGGAAGAAGAGGAGGAAGACTTAGGACATCATTGCATTTTAATTTACTATCAAACAGTAGAAGAGTCCCACTTTTGTAAGATATGCACTAAAATTTTTTTCTTCATAATTCCATGTTGTTTTCATTTGTGTTGTAATGGATATTATAGTTTTTCTTTACTTTTAACTGTTTACAATCTGATATTTAAATTTCAGTTATCAAGAATATTTTTTCACTACTGGTTTTTGTTTTCATGAAAATGGCAATCTTGATCTGAACATAACAGAATTGTTTAGTAATTCATATGTGCAAAGCACTATTTTACTAACCATACTATGAAAGCACCTGCTACTGGTTATACAGTTGACCACCGCGACGTCACGAACTTTTGTGGCCTCAGTCATTCATGGATTTTTCCTTAGAACTTAACTAATAATTGTTAGCAGAAATCAAAAATATCCTCTGCAATTTTTTAAGGCTTTTTGCATGGAAATATTGTACTGTAGAGAGAACAGGAAGCAACCATAGAGGAAAACGTGGCTTGGGATGGTGAAAGTAGTCAACCCAAGAGAATTATTCATTTTTCCTTGCTGCTGATTGATTGCTGCCCTGTGATGCATCTCCGGCTAAGTGTTCTCATGTTTTCACTTTTGCTCTTCTTAAATGCCACCGAAATGCCCTGAACCTTCTATGGCTTCTGGCAATGAGCCAGAAGAAGTTTAAGAAACTCTAAAAACTACTGGATTTGCTCCGGGTACTAAAAAGTTATGCCACAATAGCTTGCCATTATGGCATCAACGAAAGCACTGTATGCTACATAAAGAAGAACAAGGGAGTGATCAGGAGTACCGAATCAGCAAGTTTCTGTGATAGTGCCAAAAAGGTAATGACCATAAGAAGTAAGAATATCGTCAGGATGGAATCTGCCTTGGCATTGTGGATCACCGACTGCAGGAAGCTGTAATCCATGCATCATCATCATCAATATTATTCATTATTGGTGAGTAACTGTACATTTCAATGTATTTTTATTAAATTAAAATTACTATGTATTTACCCTACTTATAACAAAGAAAACAACAGTGCATACCAAAGAATGAATTACAGTACATATGGTGGTAACATTGGTATTTTACATTCTAGCACTATGGGAGACATAGCAGTACAGTACTGTACAGTATATGCGTTTACCTTTACATTCTTTTTTTTTAGGTAATGCATTAAGCTGAGTTTGAAATGAAATTACAGTGTTTTGGGGGCATATTTAGGGTTTAAACTATAAAAATAGGCATTTATTGGCATTTTTTTAAACATCCAAAATTCACAGTTTTTGACAATGCGCAGGTGCTCTAGGAACGTAGCCTCTACGAATTTCAGGGGTGTATTGTATTGAAATATTAAAACAAAACACACACAAGGGCAATTTTTGTGTTAGACATGTGGTATATTATTAACTCTCCAGCATTAGTAGTTAGATCACAAGATTCATTTCACTGGTGATTTCATAATTTACAAAATGTAAAACTCAATAAAAAGTTTTTTTTTAATTTTAAAGGTTTTCTGATGAAAGAAGTAAAAGAGTACTGCTGTCTAAAGCCTCGTTCACACTTCTATATTTAAATGTTTTTTTCTGTAGTAAGTATACAATCCATACCACCACACTAGACAAATACAATACAATACAGTTTATTTTTGTATAGCCCAAAATCACACAGGAAATGCCGCAATGGGCTTTAACAGGCCCTGCCTTTTGACAGCCCCCCAGCTTTGACTCTCTGAGTAGACAAGGAAAAACTCCCCAAAAAACCTCGTAGGTAAAAATGGAAGAAACCTTGGGAAAGGCAGTTCAAAGAGAGACCCCTTTCCAGGTAGGTTGGGCGTGCAGTGAGTGTCAAAAAGAAGGAGGTCAATACAACACAATACAATACACAGAACAGAACAAATCCTTAATACAGCATAATAAAAATTTTAGAAGTACGGAGCAGAATTTAACAGTAGATGATACCGCATAATAAGATTTGGATATTTTTAGAGTCCTGGAGACCTCATCCATCAAGCTGCCTCCCCCATTTGGCCATTCCACGGCTGAAACAGTGCTGGGCCAGCCAATCCGATCTCTTTCTCATGATTCCTGCGATCCTCCATCAGGGATGACTTTACCATAGGCAGGCAAACAACTAAAATCAATTCTGTTTCTGCTTGTCATTCACACACACCATGTAGGAATGCGGTACATTTTTTAAAAACTAAGAAATTATTCTTAAGACATACTAAAACACACCATTCTGCTTGTTATTGTGTTTTCTTCACAGGAAAACTTACTACATAGAATGTTGCTGCTGCCAAACCACGACTGCCATCACCTAGGTATGACAATAAATCAACTTGATATTTGGCCTAGAAATCACCTTATCCTAGTTGAGGATATGCATGCTTCAAGTGCATTTTGTCCTTTCCTCTAGAATTCTTTGTTTAAATACTAATGAATGGAAACACTTTCAGATAGAAACTAAACTTCTTTACCTTTGAGTGAATGGCACAATTTTTGCCAGAATATATTTAGAATTTTTTTTTTAGTTATCAGTGTTTCTCTGAAAATTCAAATTTGTGTGAATTGTTTCACTTATCTAATTATTTTCTCAATTTTGGATTTTGTATAAACATCTGCTTTGCTTTTGAAACGTGTACATTATTTTATTGTGATTCTGACAACACCATTTTGAGACTGTACATATCTGCAGCCATTTTGTTTGCGATTGTTATATCATTTGCCACTCATGTGACACAGATTTGAAGTGATGTATTGTGTCATCTTTGTCTGTTTCTAATATATATTGCCACACAGCTATTGGTATCCAGGTTATAAGTCCATATCTAAAACTTCACAACATTTTTTTCACTTTAATGCTTTTGGGAGATCAAATTGTGTCTATGAGAAGACATTTTTTGCTTTGTCCAAGATTTTTATTGCATGTTTTGGGCTTTAATAGACAATTCATTTGGTGTTCCAAGCTTTGACTGTTTATTGATTAGGATTCTGCCTACTCCTTTTCATTCCCTGGCCATTATCTTCCTTTAGTTCTGCTGAAATTAACAAAATGAATGCTTCTATGCACACCAAAAGTCGTAAGCTTATATTAGTATTGAACCCAAAAACAGCAAATGAGAATTTTGCTTAATCAGTAAGCTTTGTCAAGAACAGCATAAATGTCCTAAAAAACAGCTTGAAAAAAAATGTAGTAGAGCCCATGTCCATCCAGTAACAAGAGGACAAATTCTTGAATTGCATAGGGATATTCTGCAAGTGTAAGATAATCTGCTTTGATTTGGCCAGCTTCAGTATTGAGAAGTTTGGATTTTTTTGTGTTAGTTTCCTAATGCAGTGTCTGAAAGTCTACGCAAATATAGACACATACATCATTTAACAATCTAATTCTGCCCGTCAACATGACAGGATGACTTTAGGCCATAGGTGGAACACTGTAACTTCTTCTTATAGCTGTAAAAGAAAAGGAGAGCAGCTGTGTCATTTATGTCAATATTTCATTTGAAAGAGTTAGGTGATTAACAGCTGGTAGCTGAAACCTTTGCTTGCTTTTATAGGAAAAGGGCATCATTTAACATTTTTCTTTTTTATTTTATAGTTTTTTAAACTCAATATCAGTGTCCATCCCCTCAAGCAATAACAAAATACATTCCAACAGTCTCAAGATTTTGGCTTCCATTTTTTTGCCTTGAAATTTTTAACAATAAGCAACCATTGAAAATACCCAATTTTTAATACAATATAGCATTAACACCTCATTCTCTGAAAACTAAACCTAACTAATTTTAAGCAAGCTGAATATCAAATTATTTAGACAGTGAAAAAAATAAAGCTTTACATTTTCTGTTTGTTTCCTTAAAGTCTGCAAAATGTTCTGCTTTTATAGTAGCAGGCAATCTGATGATTTATGATTATCCAACAGCAGCCACCTTCACTGGTCCCTTTATTTTCCATTATACACCATTTACTCTCTTTTTGCACTTTCTCATATCACCAAACACTGTCTTTTTCCTTCCAGAAGCATGTTATAACACTATGAGAATTTGCTTTTTGTGTCACACAAGGTCCTTATCCTACATTAGATTAGAATAAATTAGATAGAACTTTATTTGTTCCCAAGTAGAGGACAAATAGAGTTTTTTTTAAGAGCTTTCTACAGGAATAAATAAATAAATATACACACACTATGGTCTGAACACACCCCAGAATGACTAAACAGTAAGAAAAAATTAAAAAGAAAGAAAAGGTCTGATTTAGCAGTCACCATCACAATGAGGTATTATGTAGACATATTGCTGTTGGTTTAAAGGAGCACCAGTAACATTTCTAAGCAAACTTTAGCGGAAACATTTCCTTGCAGAAAGTATTCAGTGTTAGTGTGTCAGCGAGAAGATGTGCAGCATTGTTCAGAATGGCATTCAGTTTTGTTTTAATTTTCTCCTTCACTACGACCTTCAGGGCATCCAGAGAGCACCCCATAACTGAACCTGCCCTTTTAATTAGTTTGTTAATTTGAAGAGAGATGTTACCAGCCGAGCACAACACAGCATAGAAAATTTCCACTGGCCATCACAGAGTTGCAGAAGTTGTGAAGGACATTACTTCCATTAAAGTGTTACTCATTAAAGGAATGGAGTCTCTTAAGGAAGAAGAGCCTGCTCCGCCTTTTCTTATATGGTTGATATTGGCCCCACAAGTACTTGTAGGAGTGCTCCACATCTACATCCACTCCCTGAATAGTGACCCAACATCAGAGGCTCTTTGGTGATGTTAAAGTGCAGACAATTCCCCTTGCTCCAAGAAACAAAGTTCTCCACCTAACTCCTATATGCTGTCTCATTCCCCTTGGTCTACAGAGAGGAGAGAAAATGAGAAAGGCCACCACCTTGAGATGTTCCAATGCTGCTGGCATGCACATCAGAGACACAATCCTTGAGTCTCACAATTTGTAGTCTGCGACAAATTATCCATTATCCAGGACACCACAGGCTCATCCACCTGCATATCTCCGAGCTTGCCCCTTAACAGCGATGGATGGATGGTATTGAGAGAGCATAACAACATTACAGTGCTGCCAGCTTTATCCAGGTGAGAATAAGCCTTAGGGAGCAGACTGATAATTGCATCCTTCAATCCAATTTTTGTCCAGTAGGCAAATTATAGTGGGTCCAGGTGCTCTACCACAAGAAAATTCAAATAGTCCTGGACCAGCCTGTCAGAAGTCTTCATGATGTGAGGCATATGTGCCTGCCTTCTTTGGAACAGGAACAATGCTAGGATTATGCTAAAGAGGTTAAAGTGCTTTTACCAAACAAATAAACATAATAGTACAGGAAAAACACAAACAGTATAAATAAACACAAGACAGAGCAACAACTACTGTTCTACTGTGATCGAACAGGCAATAAAATTTATTTGGATTGATCGGAGATGAGAAGGCAAACTCAAAAACCTATAAACAAGGTCAGAAGTGAGGACACCCAACCAAAATTCATAGCAAGAAATTTGTTACCCTAAAGGCCTTTTTGAAAAACACACTAATTACCATTGCAGAAGAATTGCTTTGAATTCAAATTCTTCGACACCAGAAGCAGCTTGTCAAAATCTTAAAAAGTCTCAGGAGTGACATCACAACAAATAACTTCCTGGCATGATGTTGTAGCAACAGACACACATTTTTATGACAACCCACAAGCTATGGACAAAATGACCACTACACCTGAAAAAAACACAAAACAAAATGGCAGCAAAATATACAAACAAAACAATTAAATACAACAGCAGAAATTAAACAAACAATAAAAATATTCACAGGAAGGTACAAAAAGAGGAATAAAAGTAAATGCATCCCAAAAATCATTGCACCTTTCAACTCTAAGTTCAGGGCTCGAGATTGCATTGGGTCCACAAACACCCAAGGTCACTAAAACAGAGTGCCTTGTTGTGACCTCTGAGACAATTGTGATTCTAAGCGTGGCAGGGCTCTTAAAGCAGAGTTTCTCAGCCTTTAACATCTCACAAACCAGTTTTCCAATTTTATGACAACCCACAAGCCCTTCCATTGATGAGTCAAGCATTAAAATAACAGCGATGGGTTCATGAAACATTCACAGATACAAACAGAGATTAATATAGTGAAGTACTGTTGATCACTTAGGCAACCAACCATGACCCACTCACACACCTAACAATGGCAGCCCACAACTCATTGGTTGAGAAACACTGCCTTAAAGTGCAAGGTCTTTTAAGTAAGTTTAATGCTACATCTACATTATATGTAAGACACACTTGGTACCCTTGGGTGTAGAAAAGACAAATGGAATAAGGCCAGGACATTTCCTAGAGTTGGCCATTTTGGCTAATAACAAAATAAAAAAAAAAATAAAGGCCACAACAAGGCAAGAATAGCCTTGGTCAGAGAGGTGACTAAAACCACAATAGTCACTGTAACACAACTTCAGTAGTCCTTTGCTGAGATGGAAGAATCTGTTGCAAGGATACTCATATTAGACACATTTATGGTAGAGTGGCTCGACAGAAGCCACTAATGATGAAAGGGCATTTTATGGCATTTAAGGGACTCTAAGAACATTAGGAAAAAGATTCTCTGGACAGAAGAGACAAAAACTGAGCTCTTTTGGTAGAACTCCAAGCACTATATCTAGATGGACCATGCACTGCTCATCACCTGTCTAATACTATCCCTACAGTGAAGCATGGTTGTGGCAGTATCATGCTATGGTGGTGCTTCTCAATGGTAGAAATAGAGAGACTGGTCAGAATTAAGAGGATGAATGCAGCGAAATACAGAGAAGTCTTTGAAGTAAACATCATCCACAGTGCACACAACCTCAGACTGGGGTGAGGGTTCAACTTTCAGCATGATAATAGGTGCCTTCCCACTGCAGGGACTTTTTTAGGAACCAAGGACTTTTTAGCAACTTTACATAACTCTTGTTGTATTTGTAATTCCTAGTAGGTACTTCCTGGTACTTTTTCGAAGCTGCTACCCGAGGGTATGTACTATATTGGGTGGGGCACTGGCAATTCATTTTTCAGATTGTTTGAGCAAAATCATGTGTTCCATCTTACAAATCTGTTAGTAGTTTGGACTTTGGAGAAGTATAGGTTAAGATAAGAGTACCGCACTTCACACTGCATAACTCTTCATAGCCACCTCCCTGGTGTGCAACGCCATGCACCGCATCGAAGAAGTAATATTCCCCATGAAGTTGCAATTGCTTCAAAGCAATAGGATGGGGGGTAATCCTATGTAAACTCTCAATTGTGCTTCACTTTACTTTGTCACACTTCATAGCCACCCTTTTGCGCCATGCATCACATTGATTCAATAATCTGTTTCAAGTTATGATTGCTTCAAGGCAATAAGGTGTGAGGGTCCTTCTTGAACTCTCAATGATGCCACACCTCACACTGCATCCCTCTTCATATTGCTGCCTCCTTGGTGCATTGTACTATGAACTACATCACAGACATATTGTCCCATGTGAAGTCGCAATTGCTTCAAAGCAATCTTGGGATGACAACTCCAAATTACACTGCACTTTGCACCGCATCACTCTTCTTTGGACCTCATATATTTTGCATAAAGGTTACATTTTCTGTTGTGTGGTGGGACTGCAACACATAAAAGTGGGCAGGGACCACAGGTAACCCAGAGTCTACATTGTAAAGGAATTCACTGGTTTCTGAAAACAAATTTCCAGTGATGGGAAAGCGCTTAATGACTTGAAGCATACAGCCAAGACAACTCTGGAGTGGCTTTAGGAAAAAGTCTCTGACTGTCCTCTAGTGGCCCAGCCAAAGCCTGAACCCCATAGAACATAGACAAGAAGATGGCAGTTTTCTGACATTTCCCATCCAACCTAACAGAGCGTGAGAGAATTTGTCAAGTCGAATGCATGCAGAGACTTACCCAAGAAGCTGTAATTGATGCCAAAGGGCTGAAATAAGGGTCTGAATACTTACGTAAATGAGAGAGTTCAGATTTTGATTTACAATAAATTGATAAACCTTTCTAAAAATATGTTTTCACTTTGTCATTATGGGTTATTGAGTGCATGCTTGATGTGCAAACATGACTAATTTATTCATCTAAATTAAATCTACAACACAATAAAGTGTGCAAAAAGTGAAAGGTTTTGAATGCTTTATGAATCTACTGTTATGTCTGTACAAAATAATTAATAAAAAGGTGCTGATGCCTTCACTTAATCAACAGCTACCTTTTGTGTCATTCTTCTACTCAGTTAAAATTTGAAATAGTGCTCAAGATTAAATATGTACTGATGAATTAGCTGTACATAATCTTAGGAGTAGCCTCAAGGAAGAAGGCAATGGCCAAGGTGTGCCATTACTGTTTGTACTCTCTTACTGGGTGTGTCCCACATTTTTGCGTGGGTAGTTGCTGCACATGCAATCTGGAAAACGTTGTGAATGGACAGAATCTATTGGTAGGGGTCAGGGGCAAACACCTTTATTCCAGTTAAAGGAAAACAGAAGTATAAAAACTCCACAGGGACTATTTTTTTATGGCATGAAGATTATACCAGTTTAAGCTGAGGCACAGGATGCCTTTGAGATTTTAATGGGTAATACGTGCATACCTGCATTATAATCGCATAAAACACACACAATAGCAAATAACCCACCTTTTACAACACACTGCTATCAGTGAACAACAGTATATCATTTTACAGCTGGTTAAAAATATTCTTTTATAATCATAAGCCACTTTCACGTCTAAGCCAGTTCTTTGTAAGCTAGTCTATTTCTGTCTGCCTGATTGTATTCAGCGTCACATATCAATGCTCTTTTCAAATGTAAACTGATCCCAGTTTATTCAACCTATTAAAGGTCCTCTTAATTGAGGGCCATGTTTCTCTGGAGGCTAATAAGTAGCATTGATTCTTGTTGCTGAGGAAACATTTCAGCAGAAATGACATCATAAATGGCACAAACAAATGTTACTTTCCTCAGCTTAAAATATATATGCCGCAATATAAAGCACATATGTACTGCAGATAAACAAATACACAAATTAACTTCTATTATTTGGTATTGAGTACCATAATTAAAAAATGTTTGCATCAAAATTCAACTCGGACACTTTGTGAATAGTTCTGATTAAATATTTTTCTTCACTAAAATGATAGGAACAGGAACATTACATTGTTTAAAAGTCATGTAAGTGATGATTGGGAACTCTCAACCAGCCTGCTGTGGTAAGCATGTGCTACAGTGAACTTGTGTCTCATCCAGGGGTGGACACTTCTTTGCAATGACTTCTGCACACGTATTCTTAAGGGTTGTTGACCCTGAACTGGATTAAGTGGGGTTTGGAAATGAATTGATATGGAAGAAAATTATAATGTTGTAGCTTTCAGTTAAAAGAAGACAACACGTAACATCAAGAAGGGTTGAGGTATCAGTGAAACAACCCTGTTTAATTGCCTTCAGTGGCTAAGTATCGAATATTTCCAAGAAAATTATGTTTATGTCAAGAGGACTTCTAGAGATCTTTGGCTGTTGGTCTTCAAAATGATGCCTGTTTCCAATTTTCCAGAGATTTTAAGGACCCAAGGAGGAGGTTCAGGAGTTGGCATCACTGGTCCTATTCTTATGGTTATTGGAGTCGTTAGGAAGTCAAGTAAGGAAATATGATACTGTACTGCCTTCACCCAGTGAACCCATGAAATTCCCCCCTTAGGAGGTAAACTTAGTTTGTGCACCTGACAAACATCTGCATATGTATTTGACATATATATTATACTGTACAAAAACAACATGAAGAGTATTGCATTCCCAAGTGGTAAAGCCCTGTTTATCGGGACTCCTTGGTGAAAGAACTGAAAGGGTTATATGTCTGCTAGCACAGAGCCAGCAAAGGCTATTGCACATAGTGTTCTGGTGAATGACAGATATTCCCCCTGGTCTACAGATAGTCTTTACAACAACAATGACATTTATTTAAATAGCACATTTTCATACAAACAATGTACATGTAGTTCAAAGTACTTTACAAGATGTCCAAAAGAAAGTTACCAGAAAAGAAAACAAATAAGATTAGGCAATAATATTAAAGAATAAGTAACAAAAAAAAAAAAAAAAACAATAAATCTATACAATCTAAACAGATAAATATCAAGTAGAAGAGTAGCATCCTTATATACTATATCATGATGTAAGTATCCAAAGATAAGTCCAATGATAGGATCAGATGGCTGGGAGGACAGAAAAAGACAAACAAACAAACAAAAAAGCTCCAGTTAAAAAACAAAATCTGCAGAAGTTCCAAAGCCAAAAGACTGCTCAGACCCTACTGGGCATCCTACCTAATACTGTAAATTTTCTTAATTCATTCCTCTTTGTTTCTAGGTTTCATATGAGAGGAGTCGATGAAGTCAGTGTCATGGACAGCTGAGACACCCCGCCTTTATTCCAGTATCACAGGTGACTGCATGGTCCCTTGATCAGGTGGTGGTGGTGATGCACTTTAGATGTTGTCGAGGTCTTTATATAGACAGGCTAGCTAGTAAGTGGAGTCAGGTTGAGGTCACTGTTCTTATTTGAGGTTTCCAACTTCCAGATGGTGGGTGGAACAGACAGACAATTTACAACTGAGATACCTGAAACTAACCTACAGTATATATACTGTGAACGGCATATATAAATATGCAGTACCCCAAACCCCAAACAAAACCTCTCAGACATAAGTACCACATTTAAAATAAAGGTTGATTATCACATTAATACCTGACATAGACTTCTTTCTCCCCAGTTGCCAAAACCACAATGTAATTCTCTGATTTTCCTGTCTTGCTTCTACTTCACTCCTCCTATGCAAGCTCTGTGGAGGTGAACTCCAATTTACCTGTTTGAGGAAGAGCAGCTCCTTTTTTTCTGAGGCCTGGGAGTATTTTTGGTGTCAGGGCATCGCTTTTAAAAAGCACTTCTGAGTCGGGCAGAAGTAGACATAAAGTAGACATCACGGATCTCCAGAGCCCAGGGCAGCACCAATGGGACTACAACAGGGTGCCACATGGGACTACAACCCCAAGCATATCCTGTGGGTGTCCATATGAGAACCTTATCCCAGGGATGTTGCCATGAGTAGAGTAGATACTCTGACTCAACTGTCTTCTCCTGCCTCTCTAATATAGGGGGCTCCCAGCCAGGCAAGGTTCATCTGTACACCTCTGCTTGGATATCAGCATATTTCCTTCCATTTTCTCATCCTTTGCTAAGCTCCTGATTCAGGCAGGGAACATCCTGCCTTTCTTCTCTCTGACTCATGATCATGACTAGGTAAGGGACTGGGAATCATCCCAATAAGGATGCCAGCCCATGTGCACCATCCATGATAGATAGATAGATAGATAGATAGATAGATAGATAGATAGATAGATAGATAGATAGATAGATAGATAGATAGATAGATAGATAGATAGATAGATTTAAATATTTGTTATATCATGTTTGATTGATAATGCACTTCATGGTCATTAATGTTTTTGTGAAAAATCTATTTTATCTTTTAGTTTGAGTGATATTTTCAAGTCTTAGATCACTGAAGAAATTAATAGATGCCATCTTCTAAAATCTGCCATTATTAGAACTGTATTTGTCTAGGTTTGTTTTACACTGAATCTTCTACTGGTCAGTTCTCTTCCAGGCCAACCTGTTGCATTCTAAACAACATTAAGGATAAAGACAATTAAAAATTGTAAATCACTTTACCAATCCGCAGGCAAGCAGTACACAAAATCGATATTCAGAGTACAAAATAAAACAGATTATTTAGCAATCACAATTTTTTTGGGTGGTTTGTGGAACCGATTGATTACAGGACAGTGTTCACTCAGATGTCGAGTCCAGCCTGTCCCTTGGAATCCAATTGCCATACCACTGTGCATTCACAGTTATAGAAAGAACAATCTTTCTGTTACTTTTAGATGTGAGCCATTTTCCGTAATTTACATTTTATTTCATTTATGACTGTATTCATAGCTTGGTCTGGATAATAAAATCCTTAATGGAAGGCTGGCAATAAGGTATGTGTATTGTTTTTACCTGAACTAATAACTTATATTTCTGCCTGACCTGTTATATTAACTGATTTCTTAAAATCGTGTGACAGAGTGAATATTCAGAGATATCATCCTTTACAATGAGACTTTAATAGAGCTATTCAACTGTAGATTTGGTATGAACCAGAGCTGTAATCAGAGCTGTCTAACTGCTTAAGCTTACCCCAGGGACTAATTAAAAGACCAATTTTAGATGTGGGATTAGGCCAAATTGACATTAAATCAGAAGTTATTTTGGCTAACGAGAATTTTCTCTTTAAATAAATCTGCTTCTTTGTTTCCTCCTACACATCAGGTAAATATAACCTGGGGGTCCACCTATAAAACAGAGATTGAAAACTTAATAGACCTTTGAATATCAGACAACACCTTGAGTAAACCACAAAACAGGTGCAAAGTCAGTGTTACCATAGTTTAGAGTTTGAGAGTATCTTATTAACTTTCCAGCATGGCGTGACAAGGGGAGAGCAGCTGTCTAAAGGTGTGGAAAGTGTTGCTGTCTCCTCGGTGTTCCCAGCTGTGTAAACAATCAACAAAGTGGAAAGCAGATTCTCCCCTCTAGTTAAAGAGGGCAGAGAGAAGTGCATGGAAAGCTCCTCCAAACTGCCGACTCTATACACTCAGAGTGTGTGTGATGAGACAATTGGAGCCGAGTTTTTGTTACGAAATGAATAGTGCACATGCCAAGAAAACGGATAACACATGCTGGGATTTTTTTTTGTTTGTTTTGTTAGCCACAAACAGAACACCCCAGAAAAGGAAGGGAAGCTATTTCTACTTTGGGATTCTTGACATGTATACCTGTTCAGAAGTTGCTTGTTCTGCTCCAGCAAATTAGATGGTTCCAAAATAGAGATAGATAGATAGATAGATAGATAGATAGATAGATAGATAGATAGATAGATAGATAGATAGATAGATAGATAGATTTCAGCAGCACCATACTGATAAAAAACAATATTAAATAAAAAGTAGTAAAAAGTGTCCAGGGACCGAGTCCACATAAAAGAAAGTGGCAGGAGTGATCAGTGAAACAGAGAAAAATAGAGAAAAAGGTAAAAAGATAAAGTCATACACGGAGCTGCTGGATTGGCTGCCACTCGCGGCGGCACTGGAGTCGAAATGTAAACAGTTGTACGCTTTAGCTAACAGATAGATACACCCCAATAAGACTAAGTGTGCGAGACATTGTTGGTTGTGTGCTTACATGTACCTTCACCACAAACAACTCCGCAATAACTTGGATTTTCCTGCCAGTAACCGCAGTTCTCTTCTGTTCAGTTGCGTTGCTCCTTTTTTAAAAAAAACATAACCCTGTATATATTGATAAAAAGTATCAATTTATTCACCATTCTCTCTGCTTCTAATTAATCCAAATTATGGTCACACAGAGTCAAGGGCTATCATGGCAGCACTGAATCAGAATCAATTCTAGACATGTTCATATAAAATATTTTAAGCAGATGTTCACAGATTCCCTAAAATGTACCATTTATAACACATGCATATCAAAGGGCAACCTTCCAGGTTTATCAGAGGTAAGCAATACCACCCCTAGGTGAGAGGGGGCACTAGCATTCTAGTCTTTTCTGTCATCCACAGCAGCGAGAAGACATGCACAGAGGACAATTGACTCCACCCCCAATTGCCAGAGGATTATAAAAGAACAGATGCTCGGAGAATGGAGTCTCAGATCAGACCCGCATTGCGATCAGCGTGGAGCTCCCGAAGATGAGCCGATTGATTTCTGCTATGAGAAGATAAAGACCTCTTTTAGTTTCCCCCCATTTTCTTGCTATTACATACACCATACAGCATTCTCTTTGTTTGTGTTTATTTATGTCTGGATTAAACACTTTCTAGGCATGACAAGTTTCATCCAATTATCAACAATTTGAATAACAGGCTAAGAAATCATGCAGTAGAAGAAAAAATACTTAACTTTATGAATGAAAGAATCTTACTTTATTAACATATTTCTTTTTTTACTATGTGTGTCATTTTTTTTTTTTTCATAAAAAGCTGATTTCTTCTGACTTCTGACTGAAAGAAGCTGATGACGTCCTTCTGGACAGTGGTGCAGCACTTAGCACTATTGCTTTAATACCTCAGGGTCACTAACTGAACCGCATTTCCACTTTCTGCCCATTTTTCCTGTACACTGTTTTTCTCCACACCCTCCAAAAAATAAACACAAGATAGTATTGGTGAATCCACAGTATAGCTCATTATATTTATCTGCTGTGAGTGAGTCCAAGTGAATGCCCCCTGCAATATTTTGGCTTCCTGCCTCTTTACTGCAATAAGTGGGTTAATAAGTTAATTAATAAAACAATTTCAGCTATGTATTTAATGTTTTCACTTTTAGAAATCTCTTGTAGTTTTGGTACCAAAATGAAAAACAAAATAAAATCATTAAAGGAGGTTTGGCTGGACAGGTGGGAGAGATGGCATGGTGGCACCAGGAGTTAGAAGTGCTGCCTCCAGGATACAACTGTAGCTACAAACTCTCCCTAATTATTCAAACTCTTATTGTATAGATTTTGCATATTCTGCATCCGTATGAGAAAACAAAGTGTGAAGAGGTAGCTTTTCAGCATAATGTGCTTAAAAATGATCTTAGAACTTCCTAGGCCCAAGTCGGCGCTCAAAATTTTAATGGTCCCTGGAACCCACCACAGAGTCCCCCAGCCTGGTGGAAGTTAAGTAACCACTGCATGCTATTTAAAGTTAGATCTCTGCCAAAAAATGCATTGAGTTTGGAGGTAAATTGAAGAACAGCTCATGGTATGGAGGACTTTGAGTTTAAGGACTTTGAGCGAGAGAGAGAGAGAGAGAGAGTGACATAGTGACATAAGAGGTGACAGTATTTATTTGAGGTTTACATAAGTGGAAAGTGGGGAGACATATCACAGACAGCCAAGGACAAAGACCTGCAAAACAAGGCCCAGTTATGCAGCAAGTTCGTCACATTTTGTTGTTATTAATCTATCTTCAGTAGTTTGGAAGATATATTTAGAATCTTATTGCATATGTGTATTGTTAAAAATAACGAGCATGTTAGAATTATCAGAAAATTTTAAAATATGCTATACTGTCTAAAGTGGTTCTATCATCACACACCTCGAGGACAATGAGGTCACTTGCTCAGTTTACTGTATATGTTTATAGTTCATTATGACACAATGGTTGAAAAGGACAATTTAAAGCAGGATGTGTCTGAGGCTGATATTTCTGTATGAGGCCATTGAGCCTATAAAAACGTGTAAAGATTGTAGCAGGGTCAGATGATGGGAAGAGCTCTTTAGAAATGGGAACTCAGACATTGTTCATTGGTGGACACCACTGAAATTCATCTATAAAGAGTAAATATTCATAAGATCGTCAAAGAGATGATTGACATGTGACAGTCAGAAAAATGGGAGCCAAGAATGTAATGTGAGACAACAAGGTCCACCTGTCTATGCACAGCAAGAATAGAGTTCTATGGCAAGGGGTTTTCAAATTTCTAAAATGGTGGTAAAAATGTACTGAGCAGGATGGGGATTTTGGAAAGAAAAAACAGTTCTAAATATATATCAAACGCTAACAGTTGAGTCTGGCCTATCACACAATTACTCACAAACCACTGGGGCTTGACGTTTTACCTGGTGGTGAAGCAAAAAAATTGGCAAGCAGCAGCCTCTGTAAAGTTATCAGGGATTGCGTCTTTTTATTTTAAACTGCATAGGCAGAAGGGACACAGCAGAAAGAAAAAGAAGAGCAGCAACATCTGCTGAGCAGGAAGCATATTACAGATGTCGAGTATGGGATAAGAAGAAGCTGATCTCAGTCTTAATTGAAAGCTTATGATATGATACGCGCATGTTAAAGCAAAAAATGTGGCTAGCGGCAACCACCACAAAGTTATCACAGTTTGCATTTTTTACCCCTAAATGCACAGGGAAACTGACTGAGACGGTGACATGGTAGAAACAAAAAAGAGCAATAATATCTGAGCATGAAGTAAAGTGCAGAAGACAGCTATGTGATAGAAAAAACAAATATAACAGGCCCGACATCCACTTCCTATTAAGCACATGTGGCGTAGTAGACTACTAGGTCTGGAACCTTGATCTTAGGAGGACCGGATGCTAGTGTGTTTAATAGTAAACATAAATGTAATTGAAATGTATTATTTTGTACTAATTTCTTTACTGGAGAGTAAAATTAACATGGTCATGACATTTTATACAAACATCATTTTAGCCATATCTGTAGTTCATTCCCACCTTGCATTTAATAATACCAGGACAGTTTCTGGCTCTGCAACCAGCAGACTTCAAAAAAGGACCAAAACTAGACTAGGATCTTGACTTGTTTGCCTAGAAACAGGCCTCAACACAAGCCTCCTGACCCCAAATAAGGCAAAAATTGGGTCACGTGCTTGTCAAGTTCAAAAATACTTCTTAATGTTTCAATTACACAAAAATTCTTTTTGAGTGGAAGTGAAACCATATACCTCTGGATTTTAGAACAACACAAAATGCATCTTTATAAATAAATTAATTCATTTACATGAACAAAAAGAAGCATAAAAATGGCAGTTCACAAGAAAAATAGGCTAAAATGAGGCAAATTGTAACACAGAGAACATTGATTAAAAACAAAGAAAGAATCCACACAGATCAAATGCACTCCACAACACTCACAATGAACTTCTGCTGGAAAGTCCTCTTCAACTTTGATATATAGGCAGTGGGTGGCCCCATTTTAGTGACATCATGGTAACCCCGCCTACCAAGGGCTCCATGAAATGCAGTAAATGCCCTATACATAAATTCTAAATAATAAAAAAATAACAGTGTTAACAAATATTACATAAAAACAACTAACACATGAAGAAAATATGTCAAAAGAAATAACCAAAAAAAAAAAAACAACCATAAGCCAGGGAACAAATCCTGGCTGAAACATAACAGCAGGCAGGCAGTTGCCCTGGAACCCATCGGACTTGGGGGCCCATGGCAAATGAATGGATCTTGTTTCACCAGGCTTTAATATTAATATTCTTGACTACATGTTACTAGAATGAACAGGTTAATGGTGTTTTCATTTCAACTCCAGAAAGTTTATGTCTATCCATCCATCTATCCGTTATCCAACCTGTATGCTTGATGGATCTCATTGATGGAGAATTTTTTTTAATTGGGTTTAATATACCTTTACAATTGCAATTTATTTTTTTCCAGTAAGTCTCACCAAATTCTATTTAACGCCACTGCCACTAGTGAAATAAATACAACTACGTTTATTTAAAAGTTATGAATGTATAAAAAAAGAAAGAAAAGTAAGCAAATCTCTGAAGCTAAAGGGAAATGACTTGTAAACTAGGTGAACGTTACCTTATTTATTTGACTCATTTAACTACTGTATCTACATTTCTTTCTATCACAGCTGAACCATCCCTGAGAGTTAAAAAAAAGAAAGTTTACATTTACATTTACTATTCAATGGTTCTTGATTAAGGCATTCTTGAAGCTTTCTTTACTAAAAAAACACCAGACAGAAATGTGCCCTGCAATGGAGAAATATTTTCTGAACAAGGCATAATTTCAGATTGGATTGACCAGAATTAATGTTCACTTAACAATGAGACAGCTTAAAGTAATCAAGAAAATGGAATGCACAAATAAAATACATTTTGATATTGATATTATTTTGCAAATAAAAGTATAATTCAACATTCAAACAAATTTTAAACTATACTTAAAGTAGAAGGTTTGCACATTCTTTCCTAGGGTAGCATCTGGAAACCTTTACTAGGACCCCATTTTCTTGACTGCAGTAACAAAATGTTCAGAAAAAGCACAAGTTTTCCACTATTTTAAAATTAGAAATTTTGCTAAAAGAAATCTACCCAATTTTCCAGACTTCCTACACCATTTCTATTCACATGGAGACAATGCTGGTCAGTTTTGAAGACTCAGACTGCATCTCAACAAAATATAAAAATATCTCAAAGAATCTTCAGTCATCTTAGATCAAAGTGGGAAAAGAACCGTTCAATTAACGTCTCAGAAAAGGAGTGGAAGTCAACCATACATAGAATGCACTATAGCTCTATAGCTACCAAGCACTCAATAATTCCGCTTATAATCTTTAACTGATCACATTTATCTTGTTTAAAATTTTCCAAAATGTACCCAGGACAAGATCCAAGTTGTGAATGTTTGCATCTAGCTCTAGTATCACTAGGTCACATTTTTTAAGATTGTGCCAAATTAACATCATTTTGGACAAAAACCCTTAAATACTTACCTGATAGCTGTCACACTCACTCCTAACCCTTTAACAGTTATATTCAGTGTATACTCAGATGGGCTTAAAGTGGAAGATAAATTGTCTATAACTGCCAATCCCACACTACTAGCATGCTTAACTGGAAGAATCCCAACCCACCTTTTATAACTCAGTGGGTAACTGATGTTCTATATTATTTGGAATTGGAAAAAATGAAATTCTTGCTTTGAGAATCTGTTCAAAAAATGATTAAATTATGGAAAGACTTAATTGGAAAACGTTTAGATCAAGAATTCGTAACGGAGGAAAAAGATGTTTCTCTTTTTCCCCTCCTCTTGGCACTGCCTTTCTTTCTTGCTAGTGGGGTTGAATTGTTGTTCTGTTATGTTTTCTTTGCTTTTTTTAAAAATGTTCTGGTATTTTTCTGAAGTTATTTGTTCTAAAGTTATTTGTGCACTATGTTACTTTCCTGAAATAAAATAAATAAATGTTCAATAGAGGACGAAGAAAATGTAATTCTTAAGAGCGAGTGAAAAAACAGTCAGCCATAGGCTAATATAAACTGATATGTGTTGCATGGTCTTGTAGACCACATCCTTGTGCTATCCTAATGACTCAGAGAAAGTGCAAGTGGAGATAAAACTCAGCTTTGATTCCCTTTGTGTCATATCACCTTCTTTCATTTTCTTCCCATTGCCAAGTAGAAAGCTTGAACACAAATTGCCAACAATGCTACTGCCACCTGCATGAATCAGACTCACAGTGCGTATCCAGAATTTGCATATTGATGGCGTGTTTTTTTCATTTGAGGATTCTGTAAATACGTCTCGTGTGTTGTTTCGTGATCCTTCTAAAAGAAGCACTGAAGTTGCTGGGAAAAAGAAACGCACTGGTTGAAAAAGTGATGGTTTGGAGAAACAAAACGCTCCCATAATATCTGTATGAAACTGAAGGGAGTTCTCTGATAACATTTTTGGTAGTGAAGTAATAACACATTTGACTTCATGTCTGAAAAACTAATACATTTCAAGACAAGCCAGAATGCCCCACAAAACGTTTATAACACATCAGTACAATAGTGGACAATGTATCGGAGATTTATTGTGACCACACGCCTACAGTGAGACACCCTCCTCATTCAGCCCAAGCTGCGTAAACAGTTTATCCCCTCACAACTTAATTGAAACCAGTATAACAATTCTCTGATAAATTCTTTGACAAACAGGTAAAAAGCAAACATAACAAAGTTGTAACTGAGTTACATTATCGTTAACATATGATAACAGTTTGCTGGGCCAGATAAAGAAGCAGCATACAGTACAGAGAAGTGCCTTGGAACGCTCTGTTGTTACCTCGAGCTTTCTTCTGTAAATGTTCTTTAGGTGCTTCTATTTTTAAACGCTGCTCATTTAATAGGGTGTAGATGCTCTAGCTGCTACATGTATAACAGCAACATGACTAAGCACCTGGTTCTGTTTTAATTGAATTGACATTTTTATGACCTATCATAATGTTTTTTTTTTTAAAGTAATAATCAGGGGTGTATCAGTTTAAGGAGCCCCGGGCAAGACAATGAAGTTGAACTTTAATTGCAGTTATGTGATAAAAATCTATAATACAGTAAACTACCCTGGCAACTTGAAGGGTTTATATTTTGTAGCGTGCAAAAATAACAACAGTTTCTTTATATATATATTTCCCTAATGTGTACCTAAAAAGTATTTTGGGATCTGTAACAACTGCCAAATATAACAGCCTACAGAAAAAGCACCTTTGTAATATGAGTACAAACATGTTTTTTTTTTTTTTTTGGTCGCTAGAACTGCAAGCTGTATTCTGTTCTTATTCCGCAAAGAGAAGATTCTTTGTTTTGTTTCAAAGGTAAAGAATATTGAAGTAAATTAATGGCGGTGTTATTCCATGCTCTGCATTGACACTTCAAAACCAGTTTAGGAGAACAACCTTTTCAGTCCTAAACATTCTCTCATTTTCCTAATTGTTTTACATTTGTAAGGCAAAACCATGTTAAAAGCAGAAAGGAACGTTAGGAGGGTAGTACGGTGGTGCAGTGGTTAGTGCTGTTAAAGCACAGCTCAAGCAATGCTAGTCTAGGTTGCCTTTCCATCACAAAGACAGGTAGTTAGGCTGATTACCAGCAACCAAATAAACGGATCTCTATATGAGAAGTATGAGGCATGTGCCCCCTAAAATAGAGTGGCAGTCTGTCCAAGGTTGTAAATCCATTGCACTCGATACTATCAGTATAGATTCCACTTCTCTGTAACCTTGTGTTGAAAACAGCGGGCTTGGACAACAGATAAATAAACGGAATAAACTTTAACTATCGCAGAGAATTCCAGAGCTCAAGTAGCACAAACACATTAGGACAGGGGTTCACAGACTCAGTCCTGGGGACTCTTTGTGGCTTCAGGCTTTTGTTCCAACCAGATTTATAATCAGTGATAGTAATTGAACTCTTTTTCTCTTCTCTTATTCTACATTCAGAGAAGCACAATACAGTGATCCCTCGCTATATCGCGCTTCATCTTTCGCGGCTTCACTCCATCGCGGATTTTAAATGTAAGCATATCTAAATATATATCACGGATTTTTCGCTGGTTCGCGGATTTCTGCGGACAATGGGTCTTTTAATTTATGGTACATGCTTCCTCAGTTGGTTTGCCCAGTTGATTTCATACAAGGGACGCTATTGGCGGATGGCTTAGAAGCTACCCAATCAGAGCATGTATTACATATTAACTAAAACTCCTCAATGATATACGATATGCTTCCCGCGCGGTGCTTGATTGTTTGCTTTTCTCTGTCTCTCTCACTCTCTCTGACATTCTCTGTGCCTGACGGAGGGGGTGTGAGCAGTGGGGCTGTTTGCACAGAGGCTGTTTGCTTAGAAGATACGGACGCGCCTGTAAAAAATGCTGCTTTATCGCGGTTCTTGGCATACTTAAAAGCCCAAAAGCACGTATTGATTTTTTGATTGTTTGCTTTTTTCTTGCTCTCTCTCTCTCTCTCTCTGACATTCTCTGCTACTGACACGCATTCTTTTGAAAAGAAGATATATTTGCATTCTTTTAATTGTGAGAAAGAACTGTCATCTCTATCTTGTCATGGAGCACAGTTTAAACTTTTGACTAAAGGGTGTTATTTCATGTCTAGAGGGCTCTAATAATGTTAACATTGTGGGAGAGTTTATAAGGGCTTAAAATATATAAAAATAACTACACAAACATATGGTTTCTACTTCGCAGATTTTCATCTATCGTGGGGGGTTCTGGAACGCAACCCACGTGATCGAGGGGGGATTACTGTAGTATGATTTTTACATGTATAAAATATCTAGAAGTATTTATGTTTTTTTAATATCTTTAAGTGCTTAACTCATTTGCTTTCTATTATTTTCAACTTTTTCTGTGTAGTTTGCTTATTTCATTGTATCCTAATAATGACAATTAAAAAGAAACAGTGCAGACACCTGGGAAAACAGCACTGAATGACGAAAGGCTGCAACTACTTTAGCGTCTGACCAACTAATTACTAAACAATGGATTAAATAACCAGAAAATCTGGAAAAGAATAATCAGGATAAAATATTGTTAAAAAGCAAAATCTACATATAACTGCCTGGTACATTTTAATAAAAAAATTGCCAAACTTACTTTCATCATGTTTACATTGACTCCAAAACACAGAAACTCGGTAATAACAGAGTCAAGATTGAGAAGCACTGCATTAGTGCTTGTGTGTGGGGCAGATGCATATATTTTCACTTGTGGGTACTCCAAGACGGACTACAAACTGGTTGTTGACTTCCGTTGCATCAAAGACCCTCTATGTCCTATCATTTTTCAGGAAGAGGATGTGGAGGTGGTGAACTCCTAAAGTACTTGGGGTTCCACAACGATTAAAGGTTGGACTGGTTTTGGAACACAGAGGAACTATATAAGAAAGGGCAAAGCAGGCTCTTCTTCCTTAAGTGACTGTGTTCCTTTAATGTGAGATGTGACTTTCTTCACATCTTCGGCATCTCCATGATGGCCAGTGCTATTTAATGCTGTGGTGTGCTGGGCTGGTAACATCACTTCAAGAGAGAAGCAGCAAATCAACAAACTAATTAAAAGGGACTGCTCAGGTATGGGATACACTCTGGACCCCCCTGAAGTAATATCAAAGGAGAGAATGAAAATAAAACGGAGTGCCTTTATGAACAATGCTGCACATCCTCTTTCTGACACACTAATACTGAGGACTTTCAGCCAACAAATTATTCAGTAGAAGTATGTCAAGAAGCATGACAGTGGCTCCTTTATACCAACAGCAATATGTTTGTACAGGGTGGTCCAGATCTAATTATGCAGATCTGGATTGTCTGGATGACTTTGATTTATGAGGGGACGATTCCAGTTCAGTGCAAAGACGATTCTTCATGTTATCAGTTCACACACTTCTTTATGGTCCATGATTTTTCGGGTGATTTTCTATGTAATAAACTTAATAAGTTATAGCATAATGAAAATTGCATAATTAGATCTGGACCACCCTATATAAAGCTTCACTGTGACTGTGACTGTGACTGCCACGTCAGAACTTTTCTTTCATTTTAATTCTATTCCTTTTTAGTCATTCTGGTGTGTTCAGACCATAGTGTGTTAGTCTATCTATCTATGTATTGTGGAGAAATAAGCCACAAAGTAATACTCAAAAAGAGTTGGGGAATGTCACCGTATATTGTCGGACAAATATGAGAAAAAAGGTCAAAATAAATCAAAAAACTGATCACATTCGACACATATAGTCAGGAAAATGGTGTTTATATAGCAAAATGAAAAACATGGCGGAAGGAAATGACAAAACAGAAGAGACATCATCAGGAAGTGTCAGAGGTGATATCATTGGGAATGGCCGGAAGTGACGACATCATGGCTGGGCCAGAAGTGATGTCATCGGAAGTTGCGTCACCGTGCAGGAACCAGAAGTGACATCACGGATGTTTCGTTGTATGTGATGGTGGCCATTTTGAGAGACCGGAAGGAAGGTAGGTGTATTATGGCTTTTCTTCTTTATTGCTGCAGACAAATAGTGAGAGACATCCGTGCACATAATAAACCCCTCATCTCATGAAATATCACTCACCTTAGAACTTGTTGACTGCTTAATAAGCACACATTTAAAGAGCTTCTGTAAAAAAACTAATTTTCCCCTTGGGACAAATAAAGTTCTATTTAATAAAGTCCTATCTATCTACACTTTCAGTAAGATCTGAATAAGGTATATTCAGAAAAGAGCACCTTTCGGCTCAAGAAAAAAAAACAAGTAATAAGTTACGTCAACACATGAGGTTCAGAGTTTTAAGGCTTCCTTACAGTCTTCTGCCTGACTCAGCATGTAACTGAAAAACATTTCATTACTCGGCTAACAGATTAAACTCTTAGTGCCAGGGCTTAAAATACATTAATAACAAAAATACAAAAATAATATTCACACTATGTCTTAATAATTTTCTTTTTTGTAATATTTTAATCAGTGGCCCTGTTAACTGCAGAGAGATTTTTTAAGACAATCTTCACTGCTAAATGTTCTAATCAAAATGTAGTAGCAGGCTGTTCTACTGTGTTAGCGATTATGAATGCAATGAGAAGTCAAGCACAAAGCCACCTTTTATTGCCTAACTAAAAAGATTACAATATGCAGGCTTTCAAGGCAGCTCAGGCCCCCTCTTCAGGCAAGATGTAATATATAATGAAAAGGTAAAAACCGATATACAGTATATTGAATATATGTATGAATGATTGTTTGTGTGTGTGTGTGTGTGTGTAAAGATTTCCTATTTGTAGAGGGAGACACCACAGATTATTTTTCATTCCAAAATTTAATTGGTTCCCCAATCCAGTGCAGTTTCTAGTAGCAAACAAAATGAGTTTTGTCTATATAAATGTGTGTCTCACTGTGGTTGGGTACACACTGGCATGTTATTTATAACTGTCAATTCCACTTTATGCATGTAAAAGAAACTGCTACCCTGCGATGGTAAGAATTCTGGAATTGTACTTTAACACAAAATCATGCACAGGGAAATAGTTGTTTTAGCTGTACATTCATGCCTTAATTTAACATACACTTGATCAATGCCTTGGTATCCTATAGCATATTTTCATCAAAATAGAAAAAATATATCACTTTAGTTGTAATTTTACTTCATATGCCGAAATAAAGGGGTAAAAAAGCCTGATCAATGCAAAGGTAAAATAATAGCAATATATTTGCAATGAAGGCAGAAAACAATTTTAAGCAATTTAGACGGATGAGAGATGGAATAACAAACAATAAATGAATAAATATGTATGATGACAGAAAATTAAAACTTTGGCATCAGTTACATATTGATATATTGAATACAAGTAACACTGAATCACCAGATCCCTTATGCTCAGAACATAATCTTCCAGCAACCAAATTCAAATAGTTGCACAGAGTTCCAGCATGTATTACTATTGGCAGGTGAACACAATGGTTTACATGATCCTTCAAGCTGCCACTAAAGGTGTTTGGGCTCATACGAAAAAGGCAATAACTAGACAAGATCAAGTCATGGTGTATTTTGTACACATATACACCTTTCAGAAGATGATAGGCCTTTTGTCATGTTTTATATTTTATGCTTTTACTTTGGCAATATCGAGTTGTCACCATTTTTCATGTTAACTTTTCATGGATGTTGCCACTTTGTGTTCTTGATTGCATAAATTCTTCTATTTTGTTTGTCTGGTTTCAATGAGACTACATGCTTGCTATGAAAATGATGTACATGTCATGTAACCAGTGGCATGAAGGCAACCATACTACTGTATAAAGATGGCTGCACAATTAAAGTAGCTTCCGAACTTTGCTGTAAATGAAAGAACCAACAAGAAAACATAGTTCTTAATCAGCCTTCTTCATGAATTCTCTGGCATTAAGTCTAGTTTTATTATTAACACCAAATTTACCAAACTCAGTTCTCATGATGAGTATGAATGAATGAATGAATGAATGATCTTTATTGTCATTGTCACAGGTACAACGAAATTGGAAGATGTCTCTGGTCAGTGCATTATCACATATATAAAAAAATGAGTAGAATATAAACAAACATTATAGACAAACATTCAGTAGTGCAAATTGCATAAGTCAGTGAATAAGTCATTGCATAATTCATATAGCTGTTATGTGACCATTATCTGCTTTTAGTGGCATTGAGACGTGCTATTGCAGTTGGGTAAAAACTATGTTTGAGTCTATTTGTCCTTGCATGTATTGCTCTATACCGTTTGCCTGACGGCAGCAGTTCAAATAGGGAGTGTCCAGGGTGTGAGGTGTCCTTTATGATGTTATGGGCTTTTTTGAGGTAGTGGGAGCTGTGTAGATCTTCTAGTGTGAGGAGAGGGCAGCCGATGATCCTTTGGGCAGCATTGATGACTCCCTGAAGTGCTTTCCTCTGAGCCACTGTGCAGCTAGCGTACCATATGCATATGCAGTATGTTAGGATACTTTCTATAAAGGCTCTGTAGAAGGACACCAGCAGTCTCTGTGTGATGTTATTCCTCCTGAGTTCTCTCAGGAAGTACAGTCTCTGTTGGGTCTTTTTTAGCAGCTCAGAGGTGTTCACACTCCAGGATAGGCTTTCCTCTATGTTGACTCCCAAGAATCGGAAGTCTGCCACCCTCTCCACACAGTCACCGCTGATGATTAGTGGTTGGACTTCTGTCTTGTTTCTTCTGTAGTCTATTATGAGTTCTTTGGTCTTTTTAGTGTTTAGGAGGAGGTTGTTATCCTTGCACCAAGAAGACAGCTGCTCCACCTCATCTCTGTAGGCAGACTCGTCTCCCCCAGATATGAGCCCCACCACGGTAGTGTCATCTGCAAATTTCACAATGATGTTGCTCTGGTGGGCGGGGGTGCAGTCATGTGTGTAGAGAGAGTAGTGCAGTGGACTAAGCACACAGCCCTGAGGTGACCCAGTGCTGAGGCTTAGGGTTGGTGATGTGTAACGGCCCACTCTCACTCTCTGTCTGTGGCCAGTGAGGAAGCTGTTGATCCATCTGCAGGTGCTGTGAGGAAGCCCCAGTTCTTATAGTTTGACATCCAGTTTGCAGAGAAGAATTGTATTGAATGCAGAACTGTAATCTACAAAAAGCATGCGTACATAGCTTCCTTGCCTCTCGAGGTGTGTTGCGGCGGTATGAAGTGCTATGGCTATGGCGTCCTCAGTAGATCGGTTCGCTCTGTAAGCAAACTGGTGGGGGTCAAGGCTGCGGGGTAGGTCTGCTGTATATTAATCTGTTAATGTTTGGTATTTTGCTCAAAGTAGTGTTCGGTTTAATTTCTATAACATGCTGAAAATCACTGTCAATCCATTTAATTAAAAAGTGGTCCATCCTGACAACCACAACACAGGACACCAGGAATTCTTCAGCAATCTTTTCTCCAGTTGTGTAAACAATGGGGTGACTTTGATGGAGCCTAATGATTAGATTTTGTGAGGCAGGATGATCAACCGAACATTCCAGTGCGCCTGCTTTCCAAGCAGAGGTGAAGAGGTGATGGGGACAATACTGGCAAAGATAATGCATTAAGGCTAATGGAACAACTCAGTGAGACAACTGGCAGATTGTGTAACCAGCCATCACAAACATCAGTGACCACCACGTATCATTCAGTAATCCCTTGCAATATGGGCCAACAGCTTATGGACAACTGCACATTGTGATGGAACTGGGCCGTCAGCAATCTCCAAACCTCAAATACAAACACAGAAGAGAGTCCACGGTTTGTATCAAAGGTTGTTTATTGAACACAATACTAACAAAACTAACAAAAAACACAAAGCACAGGTTCTCTCTCTTCCACAATTACTCTCTCCTCTCTTCATTGCAGTTGATTGTTGCCTTCCTTCCTCCCAGCTCTGACTCCCTTTTATTGTGAACCACTGAGTACTTCCGGTGCTTGGGCTGCTGCCTATTGGAAGTACTTACGAGTAATATGGAAGTCTAATATAGCAAGGAGAAGATCTCCCTCCAGCACCCTCGTGCGGCACCCATAGACCCAAGGAGGGCTGTGCTGCCAGACTACAATTCCCAACATTCCCTGCTGGTTTCCAAATGGGAACGCCTGAGGGAATAAACACCTCTCAGAGGCAGTCCTTTCTTGTCCTTTTCTTCTTTTTTCCCATCCAGGAAATGTATAGGGAATCATGTCTGGTCGGGGCCCATGTCCATTTGCCCAGGGCCTCCCTTCCGGGTAAGAAATCTTCTCTGTCCATCTATTCCACTTGGTGGAGTCTCTGTTGGGTCTGGCATCTTCCTCTCTGAGCCTCCCATTTAGGTAAGCAACCATCCATGCTCTCAGTCAGGGTGCCCGTCCATCCTGTATGCCACCAACAGCATTCTCAATCATTCATTTATCTTACACTGAGATAAACTTGTCCAACTCCAATTCCTGCCTTGACTCCGTTGATGTACCAATATACTTTCTGTAGTCCTGTACTCAAAAACATTTTTCCATAATGTAACTAATAACCCTTCATTTTGACAGAATAATTGCCAGTATCTGGTGGCCACTTAATGTGCTATGCTTCTGCTGGAGCCATGTGAGCTGTAAGAGTAAAATTAAAATTCACTATAGGACATAAGATTTGACTTATAGCCAAATTTTCAAAGCAAGACAGAAGGATCAGAAGCAAAATCCATAAGGAACTGTGGAAATCAACAGTCAGTACAAAATTGGCCCAAGTGTGTGTGTGTTTGTGTGCATACTAGGATAGGTTCTATCCCCCCCTATGACCCTGCTCAGGGTATGGTATGTTGTGAGAAACATGAAATAATGCAAAATTACATTCAAATCCACTGATTTGTATCAGAGAGGTTACCCTTGGTGAGCATAGTTTATATCTCACATTATCACAAAGTACACCTGTGTGGGAACTGTGGGTGATAACAGCAAAATGTAAGACATTATAAATGAAATAGTGATAATAGCAAGGTGTGAGCATGCTAAGCACTCATTGTAGGAGGTATTTATATTAGATAAGAAGGTTCATTACCAAGAGGGGCGTACTTTACTAAATAATCAGTGTCCCATTAAGTCAATATATAAGCACCCACCTACTTTGATAAGCACTTAGAAACTGGACCCAAAATACAAAAAAAAACACTACAGTTATCTTTAAACACCACCAACAGCATTTATGAGATACTGTCAATGGCTCAGTGAAATCCACTTTTGACAGGCTTACTTTGTATTAATAGTTTAATAGATGAGTATACTCTTGCCATTGCCTTCCATAAATAAAGGCTTTTCTATTACAACTGGCAGTGATTAATATACTTTGTTTATATATTGATATATACACCTAAATTACATAGTCAAGTCTGTTATCAATTTTGGTTCCACAGGATAAGTTATTACTTTCTGGAATTGTGGTGCCCTGAATTGGGCAATATTTTTGTTAATGCCATTTCCTTGTTGAACAATTTGTGCCATTTGAAAACTAAACTGACTTCTAAAAAGCACACTAACACTATAATATAAAAAATACAAATCTGGTATTATTCACCATAGTTATTATTTGAATTTTTCAGTTGCAATAAGATACATAAGGCTTTTAGCAGGACTGGCTCAAGGGTACATAGCACCCCTAGGCTATTGTGGGTGGATGCCCTACCTGTGTAGATCTGAGCAGGTCTGTTTTTGTATATGATATTAAAGAGCTTGGCCCTCATTGGAGATCAGTGCACATTCATATTTGTATGTGCTGTTAAAGGTTTGAGGCAGATCCTGTTGTAGTTACACTAAAATTGATTAAATTAACATTCGACATAAGAGCACAGTGCGGTGCTTGAATATGCCTTGGTGCCCCTGAAACATGGCGCCCCTAAGCTGGTGCTCGGTCTTAGCCTAGTGCTGGCTATGGCTTTGAGAGTCAAAATCTAACAAAGGAATAACACTGGAATAATTCTGCTTACATTTTCTGAACATATTTGTATTACAGGCGCATGAGAATTTGAATTCAAGGAAAATATTTACTGATAAAGAAACTAGACTAGTACCGTTCATCCTTATTAAAATGTATGACTGCTTGGTTATTGACTAGCCGTAAATTATGTAGGAGAAATGAGAATATAAGAAAATGGAAACAAGAAAAGGTGTTTTTAACAGATTATGTTAAAGCACTAATGCCGGGTAGCTAGTCTAGAGTTAGCATTTAATGATAATCAGGACAGAATACAGTAGATGTGATTATACCATTTGGATCAAGTAACCATAACATAATACATTTCACAGTATTTTGTAGAGTATATATTCAAAAACTAAAACAGTTACGTTTAATTTCAGTAGGATCCATTTTCAGCAGGTGCAGAAAAGTGTAAATAAGATAAAGTGAAATAAGCTTTTAAATGTAAAGACAGTTGAGATGTGTAGCGGGTTTAAAAGTGTTTTACATTATCACACACATGCAAATGGGAAACAATTTGCAGGGTCAAATGAAAGTGTTTCTCAGATGGACCAGAGCTTGACATTGTACTCTAACAATTTCTCCTGTTTACCTCTACAGTTCTTCAGAAAAACCTGCTTCCTAGAAGCATCACTTCCAGTTCTGGTCCCTATGAACTCTCCTCTTCCTTTTCTTTTCTATGTGACCTCAGCTCTGTTTTGAACTTGTGTGTCATAAAGACATATTGATTATTTGTTTGATTACCATGTATGTGGTGTAGTATCCACGTTCTTGTTGTCTCTTTATTTTGGGACATATAAGCAGTAAACATTAAAGAGAATTCCATGGTAGAAAAACAAGTAGCTAAAAACATTTATGCTGTAACAATACATTTCTAAAGCCAAAATAAACTGTTTTTTGTAGATATTTAACTAAAGAAGAAAAACTCAAAAGTTAGTGTTTGCACAAGTATTCAAGCCCATACTTTGTTGAGAACCCTTTTGCTGCAATAACAATCCTAATTCTTTTGAGGTACATATGTAGTGATTCTTTCCCATTCTTCTTGGCAGAATTAATATAGGCTCTCTATGTTGGTGGGATAGCACCTCTGGACAGCAGTTTTCAAATAGTGCCACAGATTCTCAGTGGGGATAAAATCAGGTCTTTGATTTGGCCATTCGAAAACATTCACCTTTCTGTTTTTAAGCCATTCCAGTGTTGCTTTGGCCTTATACTTAGTGTCATTGTCATTTTGAAAGATGAATCTTCTCCAGAGCCATAGGTTCATAGCAGACTGGAAAACTTTTCTCTGCAATAGTTTGCAGTATTTGTGTCCATCCATTTCTTCTTCAATTTTGACAAGATTCTCAGACCCAGCACATGTTAAAGTATCCCCACAGCATGATACTGCCGCCACTATATTTCATTGTAGGTATGGTGTTTCTTGAGGAATAGGCAGTGTTAGTTTATTGCTACAGCATGGCCAAAAAGTTCAATTTTGGTCTCATCTAACCATAAAACCTTCTCTCACATCTTAACTGGTTCTTTCTCTTGCTTTGTAGCAAACGCTATACTGTATGTACACTTGGTGCCACTGGTCTACTGCCAGGTTGCATGCCTGCCTATTGGAAAAGTCATCTCAGATAAAGAAGCACTGGAATCATCGGGTAGAAGGATCCCTTCATCAGATTGGCCAGCCCAGCACTGATGCAGCTATGGAATGGCCAGTACGGTGGAGGCAACTTGTTGGCCAAGGTCTCCAGGACTCTGAACAAATTTGTATTCTTATATGTGATACTTTTGTATTTAGTGAGTGATATAATCTATGCTTGCATGTTACTTTGTAGTTTGTACTATTACTATTATACTATTGTATTCTTGAGTTGGCAATGATAGATTGACCATCTAGCTCTGTGAAGAGGATTACTTGTGTTCAGTTTTGTGTATTGTATTTACTCCATTGATTGACATCCATTGCACTACCATCCTACCTGGAAAGAAGTCTCTCTCTGAATTACCTTTCCCAAAATTTCTTCAACTCTTATTTCCCTACAACAGTATTTTTTGACAGTTTTGGGAGTCAAAAACAGTGCCTGTTAAAGCCCATTGCGACACTCCTTGTGTGATTTTAGAAAATACAAGAAATAAATTCTTGTTGTTGTTCTTTTTTTGGAACTTCTTAAGGAATGGGTACTTTCTTGTTACTCTCCCGTAGATGCCTGTTTTATAGAGAGCTCTTGAAATTGTGTGCCCATGCACCCTCTCTCCAGTTTCAGCCAAAGAGCATTGAAGACTTTTGAGAGTGATGGTTAAATTTTAAGTACCCTCTCTTGTCAGTTGCTGTAACGTTTAGGAACTGTCTGTTCTAGTAAGAGTCTTGGTGCTGTGATGAACCTTCAACTTTCTGATGATGGATCCAATAGTGCTTAACAGGACATTCAAACTCTACTCCTTGGTCTTCATTTTTGCTGTGATTGTCCAACAAAGACTATGGACCTTACAAAGGGTGCTTTTTATATCCAAAGAGATACAAAGTACTCACAAGCAGTACCTAAGTATGCTTAATTGTAGAATCAATGTCATCTTTGTGTCATTTGTGACTCCTGGAGGTTCCAAAACACAGAAGTATAAATCCTTGTGCAAACAGTAATTTTTGAGATTTTCTTCTTTAGATAAATATTTATAAAAAAATATTTATTTTGATTTAGGCATATGAGCATTAAGAGTTCATATTAAAAATACAAATCTTTTGTCTTGCAGAAAATTATGATGACTTTCAAGAAAACTGAATACAGTGATCCCTCCTTTATCATGGGGGTTGCGTTCCAGAACCCCCCGCAAAAGGTGAAAATCCGCAAAATAAAAACCATATGTTCATATGGTTATTTTTATATATTTTAAGCCCTTATAAACTCTCTTATAAACATTTCCTGCACAGTTATACAACATAAACCCTTTGTATTCTCTTAGATATTAGGTAAGATTAGTTGAAATTATGTATGTAAACACACTGTTTATATACAGTAAAATCTAAATATTATTTTAAAGATATCAAGCATCTCCGATATCACATATGTTACAGCCATTACGATAGACAGATTGTTTTGGAGCCATAACGAAGGGCTTGACTACGCACAAAGATAAACACAAAAGAGCACAAAAGTTAACTCTTTACATAGCGAAACACGTTGATGCTGAATGAGTGAGACGAGACTTCCTGGTTAACGCAGCGCAATCAAATTTGGTGCTCCGTCGCTGAGCCAATCAGCACACAGGAACTTAACTGCGTGCTCTGATTGGGTATCTTCTCAGCCATCTGCCAATAGCGTCCCTTGTATGAAATCAACTGGGCAAACCAACTGAGGAAGCATGTACCAGAAGTAAAAAAGACCCATTATCCACAGAAACCCGTCAGGCAGTGAAAAATCTGCATTATATATTTAGATATGCTTACATATAAAATCTGCGATAGAGTGAATCCGTAAAAGTTGAAGCGCGATATAGCGAGGGATTACTGTACTTTGCACGCCACTGTATATGACAGCAACATTTAAAGAGGATTTTAGGAAAGCAGCTGGAGAGAAATATTGGTGGAGAAGAGTATCAGGAGTGATTTGTGACAGACGGATATCAGCAAGAGTGAAGGGGAAGGTCTACAGGATGGAGATGGTGGCACTGACCAGAAAGCAGGAGACAGAGCTGGAGGTGACAGAGTTAAAGATGCTAAGATTTGCACTGGATGTGACGAGGATGGACAGAATTAGAAATAAGTACATTATAGGGTCAGCTCAGGTTGGCCGTTTAGGTTACAAAGTCAGAGAGACGAGATTGCGTTGGTTTGGACATATGCAGACAAGAGATACCGAGTATTTTGGGAGAAGGATGCTAAGGATAGAGCAGCCAAGCAAGAGAAAAAGAGGAAGGCCTAAGAGAAGGTTTATGGATTTGGTGAGAGAGGACATACAGGTGATGGGTGTGACAGAACAAGATGCAGAGGACAGAAAGATATAGAAGCGGTTGATCGACTGTGGCAACCCATAATGGGAGAAGCTGAAAGAAGAAAAAAAAGAAGCTGGTGAGAAATATTGCAGAAAAAGCAAAATATGACACAGACAGTATCCTCATAATATTTTAATAGATAGATAGATAGATAGATAGATAGATAGATAGATAGATAGATAGATAGATAGATAGATAGATAGATGACAGTGAAGCACAGTGAAGCACAGTGAAGCATTATGCAGGCCTACTGCTGTTGGTATAAAGGGGCATCAGTAGTGTTTTTGCTGAATAATTCATTGGCTGATAGTCCTCAGTTGAATGTGTCAGAGAGAGGATGTGCAGCATTTTTTAATAACGGCACACGGTTGTCCTTTGCTACTATTTCCAGGGGCATCCAGAGTGTGTCCCATAACTGGACCTGCCCTTTTCATTACCTTGATGATTCAGTGGGTCTCTCTTGAAGTGATGTTACCAGCCCAGCACACCACTGCATAGAAAATCGCACTGACCATGACAGAGTTGTAGAAGATGTAATTGAACTTTCTTCTGAAGTTTACACATGTGAAGAAGTTAATAACTTCCCAGCTGTAACCATAATCGCTAAGAAGAAACTTAGCTATATAGAAATTGTAGACAGAAATATACCGCTTAGATAGGCTGTAATCTAACAAATCACCAGGACCAGATAACATTTCTCCATGTCATTGTGGGTTTCCTCTGGATGCTCTGGTTTCCTCCCACTGTCCAAAGACATGCATGCTTTGTGAATTGGCAATGATAAATTGGCCCTTTTGTTTGTTTAGTGTGTGGATGTGTGTGTGTTCACCGTGAAATGGACTGGTTTGGGTTTGTTTCTGCCTTGTGCCTTGTTCTAGCTGGGATAGTCTTCAGCTCCCCCTGTGACCCTGGTATGGATTATAGGGTTAGAAAATGACATGACAGATAACATTTATCTTTCAATACTCACAAAAGTCATTGAGCACATATATAAATCCTTGAGGCATATTTCTTGAAAATCTCTGCATAACTTGCTAATTTTTCCTTGTTTCTCTTGAATTGAATTAAGTCTAGTGAACGTTATTTGAGTTAAAAAAAAATCTAGCACACACATGCCATCAACAGCATGCTGCAAACTTAATTAAGCAAGCAATGATGAATCAATAGATATGTGACAGGCATTGGGCACACCAATAAAAATAATAAATCATGCTAAAAATGCTTTATAAATTCCAAAATAGAAAATGCACTAAAACATTATTACATGGCCATTCTCTGGCACTGATATATATGTTTTTTTTTTGTAATACACAGATCAAAAGTGCATACAATATTACAGATGATGCTTCACAATTGTGTTGAACATCATAAAATCCCATTATTTACACTGTACACATTGTCACAGGCGTGTGCATAGGAGGCAGCTGAAGGGCTTAGAGATGAATGATAATACATCTGCCCGGGGGGGGGGGGGTGTACTGACACTCTTTCTAAGTATCCTTTCTGGCTTTTTCCTGGAAATCCCAGCAGGAGCCACCGCCTTGACTCGGGACACATCACTTCCGGTCCCGAGGACGACATCACTTCTCCCAAACTTCCTATAAAGCCTCACAGCTTTTCCCTGGAAGGCAGTTCTGTTTTGGACTCTGTCGTGAAAACTTTATTTTTGCAGCCAAGATACCGAATTAAATGGGTGGCTGCCCCAACCCTTGCCATGTCTCTTGTCTCTTCTTCTCACAACATCATGGTATGGAACACAACATTCAGTCAACACAACTACTATAATTACTTCTGCACACTCTCAGGATAGAGACAATGATGACTATGCTACATAATACTTCCAAATGTCAGGTCTCCATTGTCTAATTATGTTTAATATTTTACTCCTACCTCACAACACTTATGTTTTTTTACCTTAAAGTTCTTCTTCTATATTTATGCATAGTTTGCATTCTGTTCTGATGCATGTGATGATTTTTTTTTTTCGGATAAAACAATGGTATCTGGCATTCTTTCTTATTTAGTGCCTACTGCAAACTTAACCATCTTGTTAGTTTTTATGTACATTATTTATAACATTGAAAGATCAGCCTCCCCAATTTTAATGCTAGTGGAACCCCAGTTTCCAAATCACATAATCGGGAAAAGTCATTCATACATAAATGTACATATGGAAATGCATATTCAGTATAAGTATTAAATGTCAGTTGAAAATCGTAAAAGAAACAATCTTACATATGGAAATGCATAATTCAGTATAAGTATTAAATGTCAGTTGAAAATCGTAAAAGAAACAATCTTACATATGGAAATGCATAATTCAGTATAAGTATTAAATGTCTGTTGAAAATCGTAAAAGAAACAATCTAATTTTGCCTATTACAACAGCTGGGAAACTGGTAGGTAAAGGGACACAAAGAAAGTAAGTGATGAAATTGAGGCTGCCGCCTTCTGTTTTATTTTTACAGGCCTAAAGGTACTTTCTAGCTCAGTCAGTCAAATGGCCAAATGCCACAGATAATACAAATAATAGTTTACTAATAAACTTTCAATAGTTATATTTCTTATATAACAATATGGGACTCAATTATCACTTTAGCTTTAATGACCTTAGCTAAACCAAGAAACCATTGTTATAAAACTATTGAATACAGATTTGAGTCTAAATCATGTCACGCCACAGCCTTAGGGGAAATAGTAAGTAACATTTTGAAGCTGTACCGATCAGCTGTTCACCATGGATACCAGTGTGTTTTTGTCAAGGCCACTGATTAAAAGCTGGAAATGCCCCCACATGGCAAGAAAACCTGTCCTAACAAATTCTTAGCGTGATCGATTCAACTACAGCTGAGCTTGTGGCCTGGCAAGATGTGTAACACATTTTAACAGGGCCCCTTGGCAACTGAAGTGAACACGTGACTTTCTTGCCGGGAAGGATTGCCTTTAGTATGAAGCAGGGAAGTGGAATGCAAGCCTGGGGCACACCTAGACATTCTCTGTACACTTCTGTAAACAAAGTTTCTGCACAAGACCACACACTATCAATCTACCAGGGTGCACACCGTGCAAATAAACTGTCTGATGCAAAATCTGCCACAGTTCTTAACAGAACATTACAGTATGTACATGCAGGAGTTACCACATTAAATACCAGCTAATCATCAACACACATACACAGTAGTACTTGGAAGGCCAGGTCTAAGTACTTGCTTAAACAATTGTGATTCAATGTAAATTGTAGGCATTTCACTTGTAGAGAGAGCAAAACAAAATAAATAAATTCAATGTTTGATCTTCCTGGAGATCCTACAATGTTTAGACCACTTTGAGTACAACCCATCATTTTTCATTTCTTTCCAAATGCAAATAGTAACTGACTGAACGGCAATATTATGCACAAGGTTGAAGAATTTAACAATTTTTAAATATGTAAAATGTTCAGATTAACAACCAGGCCTTCAGTCAGCACAGCTATCCATCTGGTTCTTTAAGCAGTCAAACCAGCACATGAATGCCCAATTTGTTTTATATTTTACTAGCCACTTTACTTGTCAAAGATATATAATAGAATGAATCTAAAAATATTTGGAATCTCTTGCCCTACGTGCAACTTAACCACTTTTCCACAGTATTTGTTTGTGTCTGAATCTCTCGAGTCCCTCTACCAACTGCATTCCTGTAAAGCTAGCTTCTTATACTGTGATTTCAAGGTGCCTTGTTCACCAACTGTCTGCTTTTATACTTCCTGCATTTATAGGCGATTCACAGCATGGCTACTATGCCTTCACTCCTACTTGTGTGTCCCACAATCACACTTCTTCCTTCAATCGCATCACCAAAGCCAAAGTGACCAATCACACAAAAAGCCAAATGGACCAATCTAATTGTTCATAGGAACCAGACACACACAGACCTTAATTATTATTATTGTTGAAACAAAGCAAATAGCAATGCTGCCAAGACCTCAAAGTAAATACAGAGAAAACATTGGTGATGGTCGAAGACAAAGGGCAGGAGATGTGGAAGAAGTGTGTTAATGGTTATGTAGACAGTGTGGCAAAACTCTTGGGAGAAATTTGAGACCAATGCAAGGAGTAAGGAGTAGGGAGTGAATAAAAGGTGTTTTGGTGCGAAGGGTAGTCAGGAGGTGGTAAGTGCAATCTTTGTTTGTAGAAAGTGTGCAAGAAGAATGAAGAATTCTGATGTGGTAAATGTAAATTTAGATGTTGGTAATGATATGTGTTTATAAAAACATAGGGAAGTTCTGCTACTTAGGTGACATGTTAGTTGCATAGCACTGATAGTGAGGGTGAGAGGTGAATGGAAGATATTCGCATACTTGTCCCCATTCTGAAGGTAAAAGTCTAATGAAACCTGTGTGTAGAGTAGTATAGTCTTTGGCAGTGAGACATGGCTCGATGAAGGAGATGAAACAAAAGTGGAAAGAACAGAGAGGAGAACAATCACATAGATAAGTTGAGTGTCACAGAAAAAGAAAACCTTAGTGTGGAGACAAAAAGCATTGTATCGATTAGGTGAACAGGTGCACCAAGATAGAGGGAGGCAGAAGACGACATGATTGGAAGTGGTGTCAGAAGATATAAAACAGATAGGTTTCATTTCAACAGATTTCCAGAACTACTGAGTGTGGAGGAAACAGAGTTGAGGAGGCAATCAGCTAGTGTTTGTAAACCTGAAAAATTGCCAATAAACCCATGATGACGATGACAGTGATAACAAAGCAGATAACAATGCCTCGTCACAGTATTTGACTTTAGTTGAGCTCCCAACCAGGGTGTCTTCTGTGTAGCATCTGTAGGTTCTATCTAAGTTTCCATTGGACTGCACCCAACTCAAAACTGAAACTGTGATTGTGTGGGAGCTTGGTGATGTGGTTGGGACTCCCATCATTTTAATTTCTGTATTAGTAACATGAGTTAGCTAAAACCTTATTTTGCCATATTTCTCACCTAACACCAAACATACTGTAAATGCCTCTGAATTCTGTAGTGTCAAGATTATGGGGTGCTGGGTGCATTTTTGTGCTAATCATGCTATTCATTTAATTTGTTTGGAACTGATGTAGTTGTCTGTTCCTTGTTCCTTGTAGTATTACATTCATAACTTTGTTTGTTGATGATGTTTTCGGCTGAGGATACCTTGAGAGAAATAGTGTCCAGAGGCAAAATGGAAAAGAGCAAAAAAATGGATAGAAGCAAACTGTAGCAGGCAACAATCAATAAAGTTTAAAAGGTAAAATGTCAAAATACCAATGAAAGACAAAGAACCATATGTCAACCCCAGAAATACAAATACAAAAAATCATAACCAAACAAAAGGACAAAGTTCACACACTAAAATCTTCTTCAAAGTGGCTTTTAGCTTCCACTGTTTTAAAGACAGTGTGTAGAAGTGGATCTAAACATTTGGACATTTAGTATAGGGTGCAGTCTTTTTATGTAAGCAGCATTTGATGTCGTCGGGGTCTATGTCCAGTCACTATTCAAGCAGTGGATGTAGAGGTGCTCCACTCCTACAAGTACTTGAGGGTCCACATTAATGATAGGTTGGTCTGGTCTTGGAACACAGAGGAACTACATAAGAAAGGGCAGAGCAGGCTCTTATTCCTACCACATGGACATTCCTGGGTGGCAATCTTTTCCAATGCCCTCTACCCTAACTAAAAACCACATGAATGAAGCTTTCATTTTCAGATGCTGAAATTCCAGAAGCATAATGGTTTCCCTTCATAAAAATACACATGTATTGCCCTTAGCACCTTCATTTTAAACTGACAACTGCTTTGTTAATTTCTCGAATTCTACATTTGACACAAGGAGTTAAATATGCTTTAAAATTCCTGAATTGTTCCCTTCAAGGCAAACAATTATAGGCTTTAGTTTTCAACACATTTTCTGCTTTTTGTATCATTATAAATAAAAGGGCATTACAGGTATTCTTCTCATGAAATGTAAAAGGCTCTGTTGATCAAGTGTTGCATTTCTTATCCATGAGATGGTACAGCAAATCAGTGTATCAGATGAAACAGTTCTTCATCTTTCATATCACTGTGAAGGCATGATTGGGCAGGATCCGTTTATTTGGTACTTGCAAAATACCCGCGCTTCGCAGCGGAGAAGTAGTGTGTTAAAGAAGCAATGAAAAAGAAAAGGAAACATTTTGAAAATAACGTAACATGATTGTCAATGTAATTGTTTTGTCACTGTTGTGAGTGATGAGTGTTATTGTCATATATATATATATATATATTTACACACACACACATAAACATATATATATACATAACTATACATATACACATATATATACACATATATACATACATATATATATCTACATATATACACATCCATATGCATACACACATACATACATACACACACATATATACACACACATACATATATATATATATACATACACACACATATATATAAACATATATATACATATACATACATATCTACATATATACACACACAGCTATTTCGTATCAGTGCAATACGCTGCTTGTTAAAACGGATGACTCCCGCTCTTATGTGCAAGTCTGTGTGGATATTATGAACTATCATATTTGTTCAAGTTCTATTTAAATTTTAAATAGAAGGAATTTTTATTTAGTCGACAGAAATATCTTTGGTAGGAATGGTAAAAACAGACAGGAATATTATTCGTGAATAAATCAACTCAAACCTTAAACAACTTATAATATTTTGCTCTCCATAAAAATATATCCTGTCTAAATTATATAAGTTAGAAATAAAGTAAACGTTAAAAGAACAAACATTCAAATTTCTTTACTCTTATGTAATTTTATATAAAAAATAAACTTAGATTTTAAATATCCCAAAAGATTTTGCTCTCCATAAAAATATATCCTGTCAAAATTATACAAATTCAAATATGAACATGCTGCATAACAAAACCTGGAAATATAAATAAAATGTGTTCCTTTCAGCAATAACAAATCAAATCATTCAGTTGTCTTTGCTCATATGTCATTTTAGAGCTGGACGCCTGGCATCTTTTTTTGGCAACAGGTTCGTTTCTGTTTGGTGTGAGGTTCTGTGTTGTGGAGATTCTCAGGATGGATTGCAGGTGCTCATCAGTGAGGCGACTCCTGTGTGCTGTTTTGTTAGTCTTTATCACTGAGAAGAGCTTCTCACACAGATATGTGCTACCAAACATGCACAAGGTTCGAGCCGCATGTAGACGGACTTTTTTTGTTCTTCGAAGTCAGCAAAGCGCCGTGCAAACTCAGTGCGCAGTGCGCTCAGTTTATCAGCAAAGTGCGTATTTGGGAACACCGTAGTGACAACTTGGTTTAACATTACTTGGCAACAGGGAAAGTGGGGCAAGTTGCATTTGTGTCTCCCATAAAAGCAGCTTCACTTGAAATCACTTTGTGATTGTGCACGGGTTAAAACGTCCGCTGAAGTGTCAGATTCTTATTTAATTATTCTGCTTTCTGTATCTTCTGCATTGCATTCAGGTTACCCTGATGTTTTGTCTCATAGTGCCGTCTTAGATTAAATTCTGTAATTACAGCCACATTAGCTCCACAAATGAGACACACGGGTTCAGTAAACATATACTCAGCCTCCCATCGGTTTTTAAAGGCTCTATTTTCAGAATCAACTTTTCTCTTCAGCATTGTGTGAGCTAGCTTCACAATAACTTGCAGCATCATAAGCTAGACTTGATTAACGCGGTAAGTGTTTGGCAAGGCAGCTGAAGCGCTGCATTATGGGATCTGTAGTTTATTGTGTTACCAGCGCTTCATATACCCGGGCCATTAATTACGGAAGCGTATTACTGCCACGACATAATAAAAAAATATGCTCACTATCACGTTATAACGTGAAAATATTACATTATAACGTGAAAACATCACGTTAAAACGATAAATCGTATCATGTGATAACGTGAAAATATAAGATTATAACGTGAAAACATCACGTTAAAACGACAAATAGTATCACGTTAAAACGTGATACTATTTCACGTAATTACGTGATAAAGTTTCATGTTATAACGTGAAACTTTTTTGGTTATCCAGTGAGGAGTGCACGACTGCAAATGAAACGGTCAGATGGCTCATTTACACAACTTGATCAAATTCTACTTTATGCTTGGGGTCAGACATGGAGAGATTCTGCTCCTGCTGACTAAGGTGGATGGTTTTGTAATAAGTATGCGTACACTGAGAAAAATTTTAAAAGACATGGGGCTTTACAGAAGAAAGAATCAGTCCGACATTTTGGAGGTAGCATCATTTCTCATTGACCAGCTGGAAGGGCACGGAAGGCTAAATGGATACAAGCTACACCATCTCAGCTGCATTCAAGCTGGGCATGTTGTGACCCAAACCACGGTGAGGCATTTAATAAAGTTTCTAGTGTTGAGCAAAGACGGAGGAATCGACTGATGCGACGCGTGTACATTAATCCTGGACCTAATTTTATGTGGCATGTTGACTCTTATGACAGACTAAAGCCGTTTGGAATATGTATAAATGGAGCGATTGATGGTTTTTCAAGGCTCATGATATGGCTTCATGCTTATTCAACAAACAGCGATCCCAAGATCATCGCTGGTTATTTCATAGCAGCACAGCTGCCAGAATTCGTGCAGATCTGGGAACAGAGAATGTCACACTGGCAGAGATGCAGAGATTCTTACGATGGAGTACTGGCCAGGACAGTAACTGTTACATTACTGGATCCAGTAATCACAATCAGCGAATCGAAAGCTGGTGGGCCTTTTTGAGACGACATCACGCGCAGTACTGGATGAATCGCTCCCAGGAATTTAAAGACAATGACTGTTTTAGTTTGTTTTCTCCATTGTGTATTCATAAGATGAGGCATGAACCACATAGAAAACCACATCAAGAATTAAGACATTTCTCTTTTATTCTCTTTTCGTGAGATTTTTTCTTGTTCTCTTTTCATGAGAATATTAAAAAAAGTTATCTCTGAAACTATTTATAATTTTGTCATTTTAAATATTTTAGATGTTCACAAAACACAAAAATATTAATGTACAATGTTCATTTTCTCCCCAAATTAAAACAATATACTGTAAAAACAATACACATTGGAAGCACAAGATTTGACTAGTGATGAACAGGACACTGCACCACAAGGAATCTGCAGCTAGGTGGGGATTTAATAGTTGACCTCAGGATTCTGGTCCCATTTTGTTACAAGGAAGGCAGAATATAATTATAGATCATAATGAAAACAAACAAACAACAAAACCATCAGATTATATGTTTAAAGATTCTTGGTATTTCCCAAAATCAACAACTAACCAAGCCATTAGTTTTCATTATGAAGCCATGCCTTAATGCTCAAGAGCAATATGGGTCATTTGTAAGTCTTTATGTATGTATGCTCTCAGGAAGAGATACAGTTCTATGGCTTCATCTGGTGAGGTAGGTGACAGTAAGAAGTTCTCTGCCATTATAAGGCAACACAAGTCAAAAACTACCTCATCACAAGGGTAAGGCCCTCTCTGTTGGCATTCTTGTTTACAAGCCTCCACTGCTTCCTGTGAGACCTCTTTCAGGTGATCTTGTCCTCCAAACAGATGAGGGATGGTATGCATGAGAATTGGACGTCCCCTTGGAGCTACTGCATTTCTGGTGTGGCGGATTATGTGGCTATTCCACAAATGAGCAACTTGCTGCAGCTCTTCCTGTAGAAGAAAAAAAATCAGTGAGAACACATGTACATGTTGTATAATATATATATATATATATAGATAATGTTATATTTATATTATATATACACAACGAAATTTGGCACTTAATTATTCAGTTATTAAGTTATAGAGGGCGTTTAGTACAAGAATTCACTCACGCCCAAGTCTTTTTTTATATACTTGTATACATATATATATATAAAACAAGACTAGGACGTGTGTGTGTAACTGCAATAAAAACCCTGCATAACGTAGGAATTGTGTAACAGTACTGATTGTCACCGACACGCGCACGCACACAAACATACACATACACGCACAGGGACCCAGTAAACATAAGAAGACGAGACACATACCTCGATAATGTTCAGACAACTAAACAGTATAAGCTGCTTGTCCAAGAAATCCCCAGAGAAACAGTCATTGTCTTTCAGTTCCTGGAAGCGATTCATCCAGTACTGCGCGTGATGTCGTCTCAAAAAGGCCCACCAGCTTTCGATTCGCTGATTGTGATTACTGGATCCAGTAATGTAACAGTTACTGTCCTGGCCAGTACTCCATTGTAAGAATCTCTGCATCTCTGCCAGTGTGACATTCTCTGTTCCCAGATCTGCACGAATTCTGGCAGCTGTCCCCATCCTCATTTCCACTTCTGCTATGAAATCACCAGCGATGATCTTGGGATCGCTGTTTGTTGAATAAGCATGAAGCCATATCATGAGCCTTGAAAAACCATCAATCGCCCCATTTATACATATTCCAAACGGCTTTAGTTTGTCATAAGAGTCAACATGCCACATAAAATTAGGTCCAGGATTAATGTACACGCGTCGCATCAGTCGATTCCTCCGTCTTTCCTCAACACCACGGGGGTCTAGAAACTTTATTAAATGCCTCACCGTGGTTTGGGTCACAACATGCCCAGCTTGAATGCAGCTGAGATGGTGTAGCTTGTATCCATGGAGCCTTCCGTGCCCTTCCAGCTGGTCAATGAGAAACCCTTCCAGCTGGTCAATGAGAAACGATGCTACCTCCAAAATGTCGGACTGATTCTTTCTTCTGTAAAGCCCTATGTCTTTTAAAATTCTTCTCAGTGTACGCATACTTATTACAAAACCATCCACCTTAGTCAGCAGGAGCAGAATCTCTCCATGTCTGACCCCAAGCATAAAGTAGAATTTGATCAAGTCGTAAATGAGCCATCTGACCGTTTCATTTGCAGACGTGCACTCCTCACTGGATAACCAAAAAAGTTTCACGTTATAACATGAAACTTTATCACGTAATTACGTGAAATAGTATCACGTTTTAACGTGATACTATTTGTCGTTTTAACGTGATGTTTTCACGTTATAATCTTATATTTTCACGTTATCACATGATACGATTTCTCGTTTTAACGTGATGTTTTCACGTTATAATGTAATATTTTCACGTTATAACGTGATAGTGAGCATATTTTTTTTATTATGTCGTGGCAGTAATACGCTTCCGTAATTAATAACAATAATACAGTATATAAAATGATCTCGCGGGCCGGATATAATTACACGCCGGGCCGGATGTGGCCCGCGGCCCTTGAGTTTGACACATATGGACTAAACAGAACTTGAAAAGATATATTTTTTCAAAGGTGATCGCGCAATTCAGATAGAGTTGACGCGCACTACAGCCTGCATGCCTCAATAAGTCATCCTCCCTCGCTCTTACTTTTTTACTGTTCATCTAATGAATACACTGAGTATGGCTTTACCAAAACAATCATTGATGGCGAATAAAGTATCCATTATTCGAGTATGTAGATCGGGATATATATATACATATATATATACCCACGTATCGCAGCGGAGAAGTAGTGTGTTAAAAAAGCTAGAAAAAGAAAAGGGAACATTTAAAAATAACGTAACATGACTGTCAATATACAGTATTTGTTTTGTGAGTGTTACTGAGTGTTGCTGTCATCAAGGATTTGATTATCATTATTTCTTTCAATCAGGTTCGTATTTGTAGGATGTTTTGTGTTCAAGTTACATTCCGTGTTTGTCAATCGTTGTAAAGATGACAGGTTTCATTCATCGATTCGTTTCTTACTGCATCAATAAACAGCTCGTCTTCTTCTTTATCTGAGACCCGACACACTGCATGCACGAGTTTTTTTACACTGTCTTCCTTTAGCGGGACATTGACTTTTTCCAACGTGTGCTTTGTTTCCGCAGTATCTGGATTTATGAATATGCTTCTATGTATCAGACGCTTCATATTTTTTGCTGCCTTTTCAATTGTGTAATTCGGTTTTTGTTCAGCGCTCTTTGGAATTGTTGCTTTTTATCTGTGCACTGCGTCAGTTCACGTGAGCCGCTCGGTGTACATGCATCGAAGGTTCCCAGCTGTGCTGGTGCAATCTCGTGCTATGTCCATGGCTGTATTTAATGTTACCTTAGTCCTGGCACTTAAAACTTTCTCTCGCAGTTTCGCTGAGTTTGTGTCAAACACCACCCTGACCATCTCATCTTCCTCTCCATAAGCACAGTCCTTCACCCGTGAATATTTAGTGGGAGTTTGCTATTGATTGCCGCTGACGGGCGGCCTTATATGGGCAGGCACTAAATTACAAACGCCAGCGGCAGCCTGTCTATGAACTTAATTTAAAGTGTAGGTTTACATCGTGCTTTGTTTCAGTAGCAGAACTCATGAATATGGTTGTATATGTCACTCGCTCGCTTCTTATTGTTTCGCTGCCTTCTCAATTATATAATGCATGTTTTCTTCAGCGCTTTTTGGAGGTCTTCCTGGTTTTCTATGTACTGCGTGATTACGTGAGAGGTGTGATGATGTCACACGAAACTCCGCCCCCACGGCGTTCAAGCTCATCTCCATTACAGTAAATGGAGAAAAACAGCTTCCAGTTATGACCATTACGCGTAGAATTTCGATATGAAACCTGACCAACTTTTGTAAGGAAGCTGTAAGGAATGAACCTGCCAAATTTCAGCCTTCCACCCACACGGGAAGTTGGAGAATTAGTGATGAGTCAGTGAGTGAGTGAGTGAGTGAGTGAGTGAGTGAGTGAGGGCTTTGCCTTTTATTAGTATAGATTATGTTATTTGAGGTTTTATAAAAATTTATTCCAACAACATGGATATTAAGGCATGAAACAGAAGGTCTCACACAGACAGAGAATTCAGGGTCACCATTTAACCAAACATGTATGTTTTTTGGACGTACCTTTAGAAAAACCTAGGCTGATATAAGTAGACTGTTCTAACTACACGCTTAGACAATAGAATCTATAGATACTGCAGCAGCACTAATCAATGCGCCAGACAAAGACTGTTCCAAAAAGAGTCCCTCATGATGACAAAAATAATTTTTAGAATTTTGTGGGAAACACACAGCCCCACAATAAGATCTTATTGGCCAGATTTCTGAAGTAGATTTTGTCAAAAGAAAGAAATCACTCTTTGGACAAGACCTTCAGTATGATAACTTGCTATTGTTCATAAGAATTTGCATACATCAAGCTAGGCAATCTTGGAAGATGCAGGAATAGAGCCATATCAGAGCTTAATCGAAATGAGTCAGGTGAGAGTCTTATCACATCTAGTACCTACCATTTTTAGCGTATAGAGCTGGCCCTTCTGATCCTGAAGAAAGCACAGGACATGCTAGACAGGTTCTATGTTTTAAGTGGCCATAGTGCACCACAAAAATGCCTAAACGAAGCATCACACATTATAAATTAGTTAACTATTTTTTTAATATTCATAATGTTTTGCTTAGTCTCATTTTTAATACAGATTTATTATATCTGTTGTAAAATGCAACACAAATAAAATATTTAAGTTGAATGACAGCACAATGATCTGTGTAGAACCTTATAGCTCGAAATATCTGAGTGGAATTTTTCCATTATCTCCACATCCCAAAAATACACGTTAGGCTACAGATTGACCCTCCATAAAAGAGCTTGGAAGTGTACATAAATTTAAGTGAATCAGTTCTTTTGAGTCATTTGATTTATTTAATTCACTTTTATGATTAGATGCTGGAGCATATGGGAAAGTCCTAGTGTTCTTTCTGATCACATCACAAATATGTAATTTAATAACTCATACAATTTTTAAAAATTATAATATGCAATTATATGTACAGTAATTGTAGTTCATATGGCTTTGTCCTGCTTCAAAAGCTCAAAGCATTATAACATATTTAAAATGTATAATTAAAACAAGATGTTACGTTATATAAATCACAAGCGAAGGAAAAATGTGTAACTCGTTCTCGAGTAATGATTCATTTTAAAATTAAATGGATGAGAATCATGTCACTCATTCCTGGTTAATGATTCATTTGTGAATCAGATGAATGAGAATTGTGAGATTTATGAATTAAATGAACAATAATTTTGGGACTGGTTCACAAATCAAATGAATAAGAATCGTGCAACTTTTTTTTGTATGTCAAAGGAACACGAATTACGTGACTTGTTCTTGTTTAAAGATTCAGTTGAAACTTGAAAAAGTCAGAGAATGATATTAGCTTGATGCATTCAATGAGCCATAAAATGTGTGCACTTAAGTAAAGCTGAACACAAATAATTGTTAGAAATCTGAATAATACTTTTATAAGGTTCTGTTTTGTGTGACTGATTTGTTTAATGTACCAAGGGACATAAACATAGTTTAATGTTCAGTTTAGATATTCGAATTAAAACAATTCCTGTAACAAACTGAACAAAATAATTAAATCATTCTAATATAAATCTGTTGGTATTGTATTGTGCCTGTATAATGAAAAAGGAAATGAACACTGAAAGAGTTTTTGTTGAGTGATGATGGTATAGTTCTAACTAGAAAGAATCATAAATCAGAAGGTCAGTAGTTAAACATGCACTTTAAACATTTAAACAAAAGAGGCTGATGGCATGAAGCATGCAATTTGCCACTCTAGTTGACCTCTACTAAATCGTTTTGTTTGAGATCATGAAATGATTCCCATGATTCACTGAAAAGAGTCATTTAAAAAGAATCATTCGTTCACAAATCGTCCCTCACTAATGGACAGGTTGTGATTACTTCCTTTTCCTGAGGTTTCTATTTTAGCTTCAGCTCCCTGCTATAAAGTAATGGAAAAAAGCAGGTTCTGAAAAATGGATGAATAGTGGGATGAATTAATAAAATACAGGAACTTTAAATAATTTCTAAAATTTTTCCTTAACCAAAGCTTTTAATCTTCTTAAAATAAGTTTTATCAAATTGGAAAAACGTATGTTTGGCAAAATTTAAACTTATGATAATCAGTACAAACCTATTTTTAAAAGTGCTACTTTCTAATGTTTTCCTTAATTATATACAACTTTGTTGGGTTGATCACTCTAACTGTCAAAATATCAATTTTCCACAAAAATATTGCATTAAAGAAAGGCATTTCAAGTGTATCAATTTTTGATATTATTCCCAAATTACAAATATATATTTTGAATTAGTTCTTCAGGACTTAAACTACAGTTAAAAGCATCTATATTTCTTAAGACAATGGGCCTTGGTTATACTGTAGTACTGAAGATTAATCGGATATGCCAGATGTACTATGTATATGTATGGATACGGTATTAAAATGCGAGGAGGATTCTTAATTTTTAAAGTATATTTTATTGCTTGTTTTGGTAGACTTGCATTTTGTGGTATGCTGTTTTTTTTGTTTTTGTTTTTGATTGAGCACTTGTTTGATTGATTTCACTCATTTGTAATTGTATTAAATTAATTGTGTATTTTCATGTGTGTTGAAATTGCATTTAATTGGGTGGGAATTGGATTGAAGAAGACGGAATGTTGCCAGATTTGGTTCAGCAAAGGACACAAAAGTAAAAGAACAGAAGTGGTAAAAAAGAAACGTATGCAGGATGTCATAGAAGAAGTGGCAGTGGCTACAGGGGAGCCAGCAATGCAAGTCTGATTTTCGGAGATTCTTTACCAAGTGGTCTATGAGCTGAAAGAGTTGTGGTTTTCCTTATGGAGGCAAGAAACCACAGGGGTAAAATGAAGTATTATTAAAATCCTGGGTTCAAGTCACAGACAGTGGTAAAAGGATACCTCATTCGATTGAGTGCTGGTGGCTCCGGTTTAGCTGTTAAGACACTTCCTTCCTTTTATTGTTGCAGCTTTATCCTTGAGAGGAGGACAATTCTCAAGCAGACAGCAGGCACATCGGAGTGGATCTTTGGGAATCTCTAGTGGGGTTTGATCAGCCTATTGCAGTGTTATTGTTTGTGCCCGTCTTTGTGTCCCAAATTTCAAACCAAAAGGGGAATAATTAGGGTGAAGAAAGTTTCTTTTGCTGCAGGGGTCCTAATGCCCATAACCTCACAAGGTGGGGCACTTAGGATTTCCCTATGTGGTGACATATACAATATTTGTTTCCCCCACACCCTCCAGGGGCAAATATTGTTAGTTCACTGGAACTCCTCGCTCTTGAACATGCTACATATAATTACAAGCATAACATTCCTACAGCAGATCAAGTCTTGCTTCTTTTAGTTGCTTGACTTTTGTTGATTATTATTATTATTACTATCATTACAAAACACAATTCAGAGGAAACTGCATTACTTTCAATTCACACACGTAATAAGCAGGAATAATGACAACTTTTAGTATAAAAATAACTTTACCCTGTAGTGGATCCTATAAATGTGGTAGCTTCAGTGAGATTTGAATGTAAAACTTTGATTTGTAATCTTGATCCATTACAATGTTTTAGACGTCTTAGATAAAAAGCAATATATCCTGTATTGTAGTTTTCTTTAACTTATTACATAAAGCATTTACATTTACATGCTGCATACCTGTGTCCCATGGAATCAATTCAACGTTTTAGGCATTGACCTGAAAAAAACAGGTGAGGTGAAAGAAATAATATTATGAATTATGTACAATGGCCAAATTCTTTATATTCTGTCCATGAGACCTATTTAGTGAGCTGTGCAAGCTTTTAAACTGACTAACACAAGCCATTGCTCTAGGCTTGTGTTGTACTCAGGGCTTGTAATGGACTGCTGCACTGTACTTGTGGTACTCTGTTAATGCTTTGCAAACTGAAGCATAGCGGCACATTGCAGTTACTAAAACTAGCATCTATTTTTGCACTCTTTCACAGTCTTCCAGTGTTCCTATCATAATGTAAAGTGCCCCTTTCTGTGATCTTCCATGTTACCCAATGTGAGGCTCTTTTTATCCAATGCCCCAGGAATCTTCACCTGCCTTCTTGAACCTTCCCGGGCTTGTGAAATGTAATGTGAATATTCCAGGAGTTTATGGAATGCAAAAGTCACTGTACATATGTGACATCACTGTCAATCACCCATCCAACCCCACCTATCTTTAGGGTACTGTGCTCTCTACTATAATAAAGTTTGCATCCATTATCTGCTGTGTGTTGCTACTGTGATATCACTTGCCCATCCACACTTAGGGAAATGATGTCACTCCAACAACTCTAGTAAAACCAGAGATTTCCATGAATGCACCTTGTTCTGATATTATGTCATCTGGAATGATGGGGAAATGTACAAATCTTCAAAGTTTGGCAGAAAGTTCAAGAAATGGTTGTTTGTGACATACCAGAATCATTGCTATTGCAAAGCTGCATTTTCCTCCTGGCCAAAATGCATAATGATACCAAGACTTTCATTTTGGTTGATATCTCATGGCTTCTTCATGAAGATGGAGTGATCACAAATATTATTACATCTCTATGAAATTCATCTTTTTACTGGTTCACTGTTGTTTAGCATCCTGAAATGTGCATGTTAATCCCTGAATGAAAGCCATCTTCTGGTAGCTTGACTAAGTTAGGACAGCTCAAAAGCTCTCCGAAGTCCTGGTGAAGTTAGAAGTAATTTCTTAAATTAGGAAATATTGAAAAAAATGCTTTAACTCTTATGTTTATGAGTAGGACCAAATTTGTGTCACTCTAGGATTTTTGTACAACTTAGGACTGTTGTCCTACTTGGAGATGCTCAAATAGAATTGGTGTTCTTATAACCAAAGCAGGTTGCACCTAATCATGGAACCCAGACGGAGATGGGGTTTAAGGACTCCTTAGACCAGGGATCCTAGGAGTCAGCAACTGAAAGGAAGAGGAAGATGGTCAGATCTGGGAATGAAAAAAACAAGAGATAGGCAATAATGGATATGTGACTTGGAATGTGGGCAAGTGTGCAAGCCACTACACCAGATACAGAGAAACCTGTAGTCAGGAAAGGGTGAGGTGAATATTTTCTTTCTCTTTCCCAATTTGCTTCTTTGCATTCTTCCTTTGTGACTCTTCCTTGTTTGTGCTGTATTTTTTATAATTCAGGATACTGTTTTGATTCATCCTGTGCACTTGGCATTATTCCAGGAACAGACGCCAATATGGTGGTCTTCTTTCACATTCTACAAAAGAATTATTCAGTTGGAAGCTGCCAGACTACATCTGGTCCATGGAGTATTTATTTTTGACCAACAGTGGTCGTCTGCATTTTTCCAGCATCACGGTAGGAAGGAAAAATCAGTATTGCAGCCCACTTGCAATTGGCATAATGTCAAAGGGGTGCCCCGTCCTCCACTTCAGCTTTTAAAAACAATTCCAAATTCAGGATTTAGTGAGCCCAATAATTGAAACATTTCTATAAAGCATTTACAGCTGCAAAAAACAAGAACAGAATTCAGATGGTGGATCATTCTGAGGATCTGTATTTAAAACTGTGAATCCACCAAACAGTGAGCCACCAGTAATCTAGATGTAAGAAAAATTATTGAAAAATATCATGCTTAAAAACTAAGAAGAAACACACTGGTATAGTATTTACTGTTTTTTTAACTGAAACTTTAACTGATCTTTTTTCCCTTTTCTTGCTGGCCACAAGTTACTTTAAAATTCATGTTGTAATTCAGATTTATATAGATTTAAGTCACTTTACCCATATAATTAATTTTTGCCACTAAATTGTCCCTAGTGTGTGCTTGGTGTGTGAGAGTATGTGTGTGTGTCCTGAGGTTGGCTGGCACCCTGCCCGGGATTTGTTTCCTGCCTTGCGCCCTGTGTTGGCTGGGATTGGCTGCAGCAGACCCTGTAGTTAGGATATAACGGGTTGGATAATGGATGGATGGATATCTTACATTTAAAAGTCGTATCCAACTATTGTGAATCAGAGTGACTTGCTGCTTGGCCATTTACCAATGTGGATTGAGGAAGGTTCCCTGGTCATTCTCCATTCCTTCAAATTCAGTACAAATTAACATACTAAGAATAATATGTATGAATAAAACAATAAAAGTTGTTTATTTTTCAACTGTGATAATATATTTTTAAGCCTTCGTTCATGGTCACAAAAACAGCTCACATATTTGTTTTACCATAAACCAATTCAAAATTAAATTGCTCATTATTTTCATCATACACAAAACAATATTTTGCCTTCAGGGAATTTATCACACTAATATAGTTAGACTTCATTACTTGTAATCCTACTAGAAGTGAAAACAAAAATGTACTAGTTGAGAAGCAACAGAGAAATGGTGAATATTCAAAAGTTTAAAATAATTTTATTGACAATGGTTGTTGAAAAATACTTTATAGTAATTAATCTAAATCAAAGCTACAATTCAAATAGAGGATTAATTCTTAATTTATTTTAGAATTAAAACATAATAAAACACTGTACAACTCAATCAGATGAAGAATAACAACATGTATACAAGTGAGTTCTAAAGACACTCCATGAAATTTAGAACTCAATCCCACCCAGTACAGGAAGCGCTTTTTTTTTTGTCTTTGGAAAGACATTAATTGAGCCTTGGTTTAATATTTTTGGTAAGATTTTATTTTCTCTAGTTTCAATAAACATTGATAATAATAATAGTGCTGAGTTGAAAACATTTACAAAATTCCACTGGTAGTCATCTGGGGCCTCATGTATAAATGGTGCGTACGTATAAAAATGTTGCGTACTCCCATTACCACGCTCAAATCACGATGTATAAAACCTAAACTTGGCGTAAAACCACGTACATTTTCACACTAGTTAAATGCTTGGCGTATGCAAGTTCTCCGCTCGGTTTTGCAAACTGGCGGCACCTAGCATCAAAGAAGTGATACTTCCAATGTGGTTTTCCTTTCTTTTTTAGATCCATATTCCTGACGCGGCTTTATCAAATACTCTGAAATTAACTGCATATTGTTTATTAGTTTAAGGCATCTGATTGTAATTAACCTGTAACAATATAATGGTCCACAGAATGGCCAAACTATTCCAAATGCCATAGCTGCTTTAGTGTTGATCCTCTTAATGCACCACTCAAACTAATTATCCTACAGTATCTGAGTGTGCAATCTGATCGGAAAGAGAATTATTGGTATACAGCATCAAGCACACACTGCCTCAGCCATGCTGTCTATTGAACTTCTTTCAAACGTCAAACGCTTCAGAGCCTTTCCTGTAGGGAGATTGCGGTTCAGAAACAATTTTATCCCAAGAACTATAAATGCACTCAATCAGTCAATCAAGTACTCCTTGTAGAACTGTTTGTACTTATTAGTACAATCACCTCACTGTAAACTTCCAATAATTATAATATTGCACAACCTGAGCCACTTTATAAAGAACGTGTTTACATATGAGGACGATATAATTTTTAAGATGAAATGCAGCAAAATATGTTCATTACATTATACAGATAAAATGTTAACATCATTTAAATAATCTATATTGTTAATAATTAAATATGTGAGGACACGGTGTCGCAGCACTAGCTAGTTCAAGGATTGTTCCTGCATTGCACTGTATTCTTGCTGGGGCTGGCAAGATACTGGAAGGATAGATGGAGAGAATAATTAAACATGTACTACGAAGATATTTCTTTTTTTTTTATTAATTTTATTACAATCTATACAAAGCAATCAAGATTTTACAAAAAGAAAAATTGAGTTAAGAACAGATCGATCCCCACCCCTGCCCCCACTACGAAGATATTTCAATGTTCCTTAAAAGTTTTGAAGAATCGGTGTTCTAAGCTTACAGATGGCTTAATGTCTATTACAGAGCTGATTGTGTTGTGATTGGTTACTTGGAGAAAGAAAAGGAAGGACAGGAAATGGAAGTTAGTAAGTTTGAAAAAGACAGTACTGCTGCACTAAATTATTGCATTGAAGGTCGCACACAGCGCAGCAAGCATCTTGCGTGAGGCAGTCTGTGAACAGTGCGCCAGCTTGTCACCATCACTGCGCCACCGTGTTCCCATGTTTAATAACATGCTTTAACTTCTATTATCATGAAAGTGATATTAAGTATACATCTCAGTATTTTAATTATTCAGAGAGCTGTAATATCATGAACGTAATGGATTCTGTGTCCAGTTGGAGAAAGAGAGAGTCCGTTTATGAAGCACTAGTAATTCACACACATAGAGCACATAGAAGAACACACACAAAACAAAGCATTTAACATGCTACTTTAGTTACGATGGCATTTGAGAAACAAGTAAATTAAACGATTTAAAGATGAAGTTTATGATGTTCTACTTTAATGACAAAATAAACTACATGATTAAAATGGAAATTTCGAGATTAAAGTTGACATTTCGAGCTTTTTTTTCACTATGTCCCTATTTTTTTTCTTTCCTCTGTAACGTAATAAGCATTCATATGACAGTCAGACGGTGGGCTACGACTCACATTTTCATGGAGACTTTGACATCTGACAATTTCTTTTTTATTTTGAGTTTCTCACTCTAAGTCACTCGATCAACTTCCTTTTGTTGTTTATACAACTGTTTAAACCACAAATAGTACTTTTTTCTTTGCCTCCACTTGGTATTTGCTGAAATTCTTTTTTTTCCCTGTGCTTTTGCCATTGTCTTTCCCCAGAAGGCAAAATATAAGGGGCTATTTATATTGATTTGCATATTCAAATAGGCGTAATTCTGGGAGGTGATTAGGCAGGACAGCAGGTGCTTGCACATGCGTTACTTTTCACGCTGACCGGGATTTATGGAGCGGAAAAACGTGGAAATTGGAGAATGCACAGATTTATGCATCTGGATTTTTTTGTGCATATGCACATTTTCACTTCTGTCCTTACGCCATGTTTTACTGTGAATTCTACGCACGCCATTATGCATGAGAACCCTGGGCCCTACATCTTTCCCACTTTACAATGAGTTTATGTCATCCTAAATTTCAGGGACCCTCAGAGGTCGGTCATGCTCCACTGTATAAGTATTGAGTCATGGTATTTGTATTTTATCAGAGAAGCCTTTACACTGCAAGGAGTACAATGATTTATAGTATTCCTTAAATGTGTTATTTCTCTGTTCTCTCTATTTTTCTGTCTCAGTTCATTGATAATTTCTAGAATTGTGTGATACAGTTTATGCATTCGTTGCTTTTTAATCTTCTTGTTTTTTTTTATAATGGGGGTGACACAACTTAAAGATAAGATACTTTTTTTTGGTAGTCAAAAGATTTAATTCCAAGTGCAGAGACAAACTTTTCGCATAGTTAGTATATTCCTCATCAGTTCTAGAAATCTTGGTAATCAGCGCTGATACTGACCTAATCTGCAGTTTACTGTTATATGAAGCGACAGAAACATTTATTTCAATAGCACATTTTCATACACAGGATGTTGCTCAAAGTGCTTTATAACATGTCACACAAGTAGTTACATGCAAAGAACATTAAATTACACTTAGATAAGAATAATGGCTAAATAGTACAAAAAAGTTAAATAAATAATGCATTCTTAATAAGAAAGATACAAAATAAATAAGAGTCCTTAAATTTAGAATTCTTTTAAGTTTCTAAATGACAGTCTGAAATAAGGTCAGATGGACAGAAAAAATATAAAAATGAAAAAAACAAAATCTGCTGGGATTCTAGGCCAAAATACTACCTAGTCCCCAATGGACATTCTACCTAACATGAATGTTCTGAAGTAGTTCTTTCTTGTTTTTTGTGAGGCTCTATTTTACAGTATTAGAAACAGTGGTTCTCATGACAAGTAGCACTATCCACTTTTATTCAGATATCACAGGCTACCGAACAGGGCTTTCATCATGTGGTGGAGGCGTAGAATGCTACCACAAAAGAACTGGAAAAGAAAACAGAGAAAAGTAAAGATTAATAAAGATTGCAGATACACTGAAGACAATAGTAATTCTATGAATATATAGGTTATTAAAAGTAGAATTAATTTGAAAGTATGAAAAAGCAAAATTAAAAAAATTGGGACTTTAATATTTTCTTAAAATGTTCTGCAGTATTAACCTGGTGTATCTCTATTGGTAAAGTATTCCAGATTTTTTGGTGAATAATAGAAAAAGGTCATCTCACCATTTCTGTAAACCTTGGCTCTTAGAATTATAAGTAGGGTGAAGTTAGCAGTTCCAAAGTTATGACTTTGAATATAGGGGTACAGGCACTCCAAGAAATGGGACAAGATTATTTAAGGCTTTATATAATATTTATAATATAAGAAACGCACAAGACAGTCAGTTTTCTTAAAAATGCATGCAGTGTTTCCTGGAGTATTGTTATAGAAATCTGCTAGGTAAGAAACATTGATATCTAAGAAAATATCAGCTTGTGTGGAAATTAATTTCTAAATTAATTCACCAGTTCTAAAAGGATTGTCTGAGAGGCCATTTACTTCATTTTTTCAAGATGTGATAGAAGAAAGTAAGTTAATATAAATATAATAATCCAGTCTTAGTGGATCCAGTAGTTATGACATACTGATGAAAAGAAAGAATATTAACTTGAATATGGATGAAAACAAAGGATGTTCTCTTGAATATGCATATGGGAATCTCCATGAGTCAGAGAGATTATTATTGTTAATAATCTATGAAATTACTACAGCAAATTTAAATGTTAGATCCTCAGCAACTGCAACTATATCTAAAGTATGTCTGCATTTAATACTCAATTTAACATCTCTAATCATTATGGATATAAGTGCGTATACTGGAAACTGATGAAAGTAGTTTAAGCATAAACACTCCTTCATCCACATTTGGTGCTTATAAATTACCTTAATTTAACTTAGATTCATATACATTCCCACCAAACATTATATTTGATGAGTGTTTTCCAGTGGCTACAAATGTAATTGTTTAGTGAATTAAAATTACCTACAACTCTGGTTTTCTTATCATTAATAATTTGGTCTCACCCATTGTTAGAGATGGATTTGTAGGGGAGAGCTCCATTAACAGTGGTGTTATTTTACCCTTTTTAAAAAAAATACCATTCCGAGATATCTTGTATTTACTGACCTGAGAGGTTAAAATATTACCACACGCAAGTACAAGTTACAATGAGAAGCAAACAAAGGGCACAGAAAAAAAGTAAAAGAATGAGGCAGCAAAAGACCCATCAAAGTCTAAACTGGCCTCAAGTTCATTGTACAGCATCTCAGGGACAGACCTGGAATAGTCAGGCAAAGGTATGGACCTACCAGGACCGGATACTACAGTGTCAGCTCCAGCCGAGAGAGCTAGTGGAAGCAAAACAGCAAGTGAGGAGGGCAAGGAGTATTTGTCAATGCAAGCCGAACTATTGGAGTTGAGCATGGCCATTTCATCCCCAGGCTCAACTTCAGACAATACCCCCCAAGAGTCTGACGCATCTTCCCCCTCTGAACTCACAACTCCACCTACAGAGATTGACGAAGATCAAAACTCACTCTCTGAGCTGAGGGTAATGTTCACCTTGCTCAGTGAGGACATAAATAATACAAAACAACATATAAGGATGGGCAATAAGGAAATAAAGAAAGAAATAAGGTCAAAAATGAGAAACAGCATCAGGATATAAAAGACCTGGGACCTCATATATAAACAGTGCATATGCACAAAATTGTTGTGTACGTCCGTTTCCACACTCACATCTGTGAAAGAATAATTTTAGTGTAACATAGCATTCATCTTTAAGAAATAGAATAAAGGGTTAATAAATGTCGGAAACGAGATAAAGATCAAGTGAACAACAATATGTGCACTGAAATATAAGAATTGGTTTAGGAAAAATAATGAGATGATCAAGTAAATAAAGAATGTACCAGAAGAAAGGTTGAATTAAGATACAAAATGCACTGAAGGATGACTAAGAAATCAGCAAATGTCCTATAAACAACGAGAATGGACAGTTGTTATATGTACAGAAATTTCAAGGGTGGTGGCTTATCTCAAAAGGTATAAGAAAAACCAGAATATAATATACTTTTATTTTATATAAATCATTTGGGTGTAAACCAACAAACCAACCAGAGTAAAATGTATGCATTGATTGACAGTGTATGTAAATTCAACAGTTTATAAAATGAACCTCTATTTTTTGTTTCTCTGACCATTCTGATCATTCTGACCATGCTGTAACAGACTGCTTCTGAAGAATGCTCCCTACAAGGCATTTTGCTAAAGAGTAATTAAAAGATACCATGAACAGCTTTTCTCTTATCTGATTACTGGATTGTCCTGTTAGAGGATGTTTCTTTAATAAGATGTTAAATTTCGACCGCACATCGCGATGTATAAAAGCTAAACTTGGCGTAAAGCCACACATATTTTCACACCAGCTCAATCCCTGGTATATGCAAGTTCTCCACTCGGGTTTGCAAACTGGTGGCACCCAGCGACAAAGCAGTGCTGTTGTTCCAGTTTGGTTTCCCTTTCTTTTTTAGATCCACATCCCTGATGTGGCTTTATGAAATACACTGAAATTAACCACATATTGTTTATTAATTTAAGGCATCTGATTGTAAATAACTTGTAACAATATAATGGTCAACGGAATGGCCAAACTATTCCAAATACCATAGCTGCTTTAGTATTGTTACTGTCACTGCACCACTCCCACTGCATTTATCCCACTGCATCTGAGTGTGGAATCACAGTTCTACAGCAGCTGATTGGAAAGAGAATTATCGGTGTACAGCATCAAGCATACGCTGCCTCAGCCATGCGCAATCTATTTGAACAGCTCCCATACGGCAAACACTTCACAGCCTTTCCTGCAGGGCCCTCATGGTTCAGAAAGTTTCATCCCAAGAACTATAAACACACTCAATTAGTCCATCAAGTGCTCCTTGTAGAACTATTTGTACTTATAAGTACAATTACCTCACTGTAAACCTGAGACACTTTATAAAGCATGTATTTACATATGATGACGATATCATTTTTAAGCAAAGTATGTTTATTACATTATACAGATAAAATTTTAACATCATTTAAATAGCCAATATTGTTAATAATTAAACATGTGAGGACACGGTGTCGCAGCACCAGCGATGAACTGGCACCCCGTTCAGGGATTGTTCACTGCAAGGTCCAAACCCAGTGAAATTCATAGCTGAACTATTCTCTAAAATAACTCGAGAGGACCTTAAATCAGATATTGAGATCTCAGCAGTCTACAGTATACATTGATCGAATGCCTCCAAATCGAAAAGCCTAATTGTTTCGATAATCAACAGACCAATTAAAACTTCATCTGCCTTCTCAGACAGAAAGACATTATATTTGAAAACAACCATACTCATATTTTCCCAGATTTCTCCCCTGCAACAGCTGCTAAACACGATGCATTATACAGTATTAAACGGCTCCTACATAGAGGTGAAATCAGATACAGCTTGTTGTATTCTGCCAAACTGAAAGTGGTTATTGAAGATCAGTTTTACAGTTTTAGTTCTCCGGACAAAGCAGATAAAGAGATAAGAAGAATGATCCTGACACTCTTTTGAAACACAAGACCATGAGTCACACCGTATTCTGGCAAGGCAAATAAGATTCTACTTGAAGCTTACATACTGGACCGTTTGTAATGTGACATTTTTGCCATAACTATATGCTATATTTTATTTTATACTTTATTTCCTTTTCAGCCACTCCTTTCCTATTTTTAGCTGCTATTATTATATTGATATTTCTTTCATTAATTATATGCACATTTTGGCTAGTTATGGCTATATCTTTGCTAATTAGCAAAAAGTAAATAGCTGTTGACAATATGTTTAAGCTTTAGTTATTCTATTGACATTTCTTCCATTAATTATCTGCACACTTTAGCTTCCACAAAGTAAGCAGCTATTGACTTTTTGTTAAATTTTAATTACATAACCTGCTTTTTACAGTATATTTACAGGTTTTTTATGTCATATTCTTGGTTTATTGTATTTAGACTGTTCAAGATCATATCCTTAGGTTGTTGTATTTGGATTGTTTCTTCACAAGATATCTCAGTTTTTAACCTTCTCTACACTGCTGCTGGGGGTTCAATTCACTCTAGACGTGCTCTGTCTCCTGGCATGTCAGAGGACCATTTCTTTGCGAAGTACGGTTTGTCTAACCTGCTGAGGTAAAATGGTTGTGGGGAGACAAAGAGATCAATGCTACTTTTCTTTTTTCTTTTTTTTTTTTACCCCAATAAATGGCATGGAAATAATATGAAATCTACGCCTAAACTGTTATATGTAACAATGTACTGTCTTAAAACTACAAAATGTAACCAAAAGTTCAGAAGCAAAGTGTCTATTACCAAATAGTGAACTTTAATAGCTGGAATTTCAAGGGTCTTAATTATGAATTGAAGAGAAAGAAAGTACTGTCACACTTAACAAGTCTAAATGTCAAGATAGTATTTTTACAGGATACTAACTTACAAAGTAAATTCTGGAATCCAGCTATACAAAGAAAAACGGGTGTGCAAATCTTAATGCACAGAACTATTACATTTGTATTGTCAGATACAATATCAGATTCTGAAGGGCGATATGTCATGATTATGGGTAATCTAGCTTTGGAAGAGCTTTCTTCCAAAATGTATTTTCATTTAACCCTAATGCGATAAACTCATAAAATTATAATGGCCGGAGACTTTAATTGTGTTTTAAATCCTGACCTGAATTGATCCTCAACTACAACATCTAATTCAGCAAAAATACTACACTGTTATGGATCATAACTTATTAGACCTGTGAGGTTTTTAAATGCTAACCTAACAGCATACTCCTTTTCTCACCCATACATCTTTGATACTCAAGAATTGATTACTTTCTCATAGACAATCATTTTTTTCCCTCTACCAAATCTTATAAGTACAACAGTATTATTAACTCTGATCATCTCCTCTGATCATGGGACATAAATTACTGTATCCTACACACTCATCTCATAGCTGGCATCTTAACCCCTTGTCATTAGCTGATGAGAACTGTGCAGAATTCATATCCAAGCAAATTGATTATTTTTTTGACACATACGAGACCTCTAGAGGTCTCAAAAGGTACACTCTGGGAAACTGTAGGCATTTTTAAGAGGACGGATCATTTCATATCTTTCTCACAATGATAAATCAAGAAGACGTCCGAGTTAATCAGTGAAATTATAAGAAGAGATCTGGAATACGCCGGGGGCCTCATGTATAAACGGTGCGTACGCACAGAAATGTTGCGTACGAACGTTTCCACGTTCAAATCGCGATGTATAAAATCTAAACTTGCCGTAAAGCCACGCATATTTCCACGGTAGCTCATATGCTGTCGTATGCAAGTTCTCCGCTTGGTTTTTCAGCCTGGCGGCACCCAGTAACAATGTGTGGTTTATCTTTCTTTTTCAGATCCACATCCCTGACGCGGCTTTATAAATACACTGAACTCCTATCATCATGAAAATATCACGTATACATTTCAGTATTTTAGTTATTCAGAGAGTTGTAATATCACGAATGTAATGAATTCCGTGTCCTATCGGAGGAAGAGAAAGCCGGTTTAAGAAGCACGTAGTGATTCACACACATAGAGCACATAGAAGATCAAATACAAAACGAAGCATTTAACGTACTAGTTTCTTTATGATGGGATTTGAGAAACTAGTAATTTAAAGGATTTTAAGATTAAGTTTACGATGTTCTACTTTAATGACAAAATAAACTACGTGATTAAAGTGGAAATTCCGAGATTAAAGTTGACATTTCGCACTTTTTCCCCACTGTGTGCCTTTTTTTTTCTCTGTACCCTAATAAGCTTCCATATGAAACTCAGACGGTGGGCTACGACTCGCCTTTTCATGGCGACTTTGATATGTGACTTCTTTTTTATTTCGGGCACTGTGCGACTTTGTGAACTTGAGCTTTCAACTTTCCCCAACACACTATGTCACTCGATTAGCTTTCTTTTCTTGTTTAGACCACTGTTTAAACCAACAAATAGTAAGTTTTTCCTTGCCTCCACTTGGCAGGCCCGTCGCGACAAGGCAGGCAAACCAAGCAATTGCTTGGGGCCCCGAGCTGGCCTGGGGCCCCAAGACAACGACTGGTTAAGAATAAAATGCAGCGACAAACTGTGTGAGCGCCCCATTGATAGTGAATGCAGTAAAGTGCAATGACACTGTTATTCCCCTCAAGGGGCCCCTCGCTGACAGCAGCCAGCCAACCACGCGATCTCTGCTGCCGGCAAAATACAAAACTTCCTCGGCAGTCATGAAGCGGAATTATGCTTCAGGAAGCCAAAAAAGAAAGAAGAGAAAGGAAGAGGAGGATAAGAAAAAACAAGAAAGTGGTAAGTGATAAATTACACACATAAAATAGCTCTACGTGTCTTGTACAAATGGTGCAATTTTGCAGCAGGTAGGCTAGCAGAAATATGTTTATGTATCATACATAAATGACATGACATTGCTATAGCTTTGTAATAGGTTTTGATGAAAGTGGCATAGCATGCTATACTAACTATTCCACTGTGATAATCTATTTAGGAAAACCACACAATAAATTCTGTGCATCAAACATTAGCTTGGGATGTTTTTAAGCATTGGTAGTCGACTCACAGCACTACTAATAATTAGTAAACATTTAATTATAATTTCATTGTTTGTTAACAGTAAAAAGTTTATTTATATAGCACATTTCATACACAATGGCAATTCAAAGTGCTTTACATAGAAGAAATTAAAATAATAAAAAGAAATAAGAATAATTAAAACAGTTTAGAAAAATAAAATAAAATACAGTACAGTCGGATGAACAGCTCACAGGCCTGGCACTTATGTCAATTGAGCGGGATGTTCGCCAGTCTTTGGACATGGAGGACATTGTGATTGCCTTTGCAGAAAACAAGGCTCGCAAACAGCAGTTTTAGATAATTTGCACATGTTTGAGAGAACTGAAAAATGTTAATGTGAGTATGTATGTGTGTGTGTGTTTTTAAGTATGTTGGATTTAGTTATTGTGCACTTTTTTAATGTATATTTGATTTTATGGTACAGTGGTGTTTTTTGCAAATGTTCAATTGTTGAAAATGTTCAAATTTTATGCACTTTATATGCAACAGCAGTATTTGCACTCTAAACATTTTTTATTTATGCACAGTATATGCAACAGCAGTATTTGCACTGTAAACCTTTTTTATTTATATAAAGTGTGAGTGAATTTAAACTGTATGGCTATGCTGTGGTTCCTTTGCGTGCGTGCGTATGTGCGTGCGGGGGGCCTCCATGTCCATTTTGCTTGGGGCCCCCAAATTCCTTCAAACAGCCCTGCCACTTGGTATTCGCTGAAATTGTTCTATTTTTCCTCATGGTTTTGCCATTGTCTTTTCACAGAACCCTGAGCTTAAAGGCTATCTATATTGATTTTTCTGTGTGTATGCACATTCCCGCTTTTGTGCTTACGCCGTGTTATAGTGTGAGTTCTTCGCACGGTGTTATACATGAGGCCCCAGGTCTCCAAATGAGGCACTTTATAGCAAAATACAGGTTTTGCAATCACATGGAGAGAAGGCCAATAAAATCTTAGACAAACAAATCCAAAACATGCAGTCCACAATGCAATAACAGCAATTAGGAACAAGGACAGAGAAAAAAATTATTTACCATAAAAATATAACATACACATTAAGAGGGTACTATAAGTCCTTATGTTCTGCTCAGTTTAAAGAAGATAAGATACAATCTAATGAGTTTCTTGATTCATTACAGATCTCATTGTACCACACAATAACAATAAAGGAATTCAATTTAATTGAGAGAGTGTATTTACAGATGATGACGACTGGCTTCTAAGTCGATTTAGATTTCCAGGCGCTATCTTCATGGAGCGCTTGATATCATTTTAAAGATAAAATTTATTAAAGTGTATATATTAAATTATACAGAAACATTTTCAACTTCATTTAAGTAATGTATACTGTTGTTAAATGTGTGGACACAGTGGACAGCGGCAGCGATCAACTGGTGCCCCGTTCAGGGATTGTTCCTGCCTTGCGCTGTATGCTTGCTGGGGCTGGTGCAACCCTGGATGGATAGATGGATAGAATAATTAAACACGTACTACGAAGATATTTCAATATTCCTTAAAGTTTGAAAAATCAGTGTTCTAAGCTTAAAGATGGCTTGACATTTATTAAAGAGCTGATTGTTTGGCGACTGGTTATTTGGAGAAAGAAAAGGAAGGACAGGAATTGGGGGTTAGTACGTTTGAAAGAGACAGTACTGCTGCAATAAATTAATTTATTGAGGGTCGTGCACAACGCAGCAAGCATCTTGCAGGAGACAGAAACAATCTCTGGAAGGAGCGCCAGCTCATCGCTACCACTGTGCCAACTTGCCTCAATGTTTTATAAATGCTTTAATTTCTGTCATCATGAAAATGATATCAAGTATACATCTTAGTATTTAGTAAATTGTTCAGAGAGCTGTAACAACATGAATGTAATGTATTGTGTCCTGTTGGCGTAAGAGAAAACCCGTTTAAGAAGCACGTACTGATTCATACACGTAAGAGTACATATAATGTAAAACATTTAACATGCTACTTTAGTTACGATGGGATTTGAGATGTTCTACTTTAATGACTAACTAAACTACATGATTAAAGTGGAAATTTTGACATTTTTTCACACTGTGTCCCTTTTTTTTCTCTGTAGCCTAATACGCTTCCATATGATACTCAGACAGTGGGCTACAACTTGCCTTTGATATCTGACCACTGTGAAACTTTCTGAACTTAAACTTTTGAGCTTCCCCACTACTCTGTAAATCAATCAGTTTCCTTTTGTTGTTTATATCATTGCTTAAAGCAACAAATAATACATTTTTCTTTGCCTCCACTTAGTATTCACTGAAATTCATTTTTTTCCCTGTGTTTTTGCCATTGTCTTTCCCCAGAATGCAAAACATAAGGGGCTCTTTATATTGATTTTCATATTCAAAGAGGTGTTATTCTGGGAGGAGTCGGGGTTGGGCCGCAGGCATGTGCACAGCATTACTTTTCATGCTTACTCTGATTTATGGAGCAAAAGATAATGGAAGTTGGCGTACGCACAGATTTATGAATCTTGATTTTATTCTGTGTACACACATTTCCGCTTTTGTAAATATGCCATGTTTTAGTGTGAATTCTATGCACGCCGTTATGCATGAGGACCCTGGACATCAACACAAATCGATGAATATACACAAGCCTGATCTACAGTAGAAATAAAATGTTGCAGTACTTCTTTATATTCCTTTTTCTGAGGCCCAGTTAATAAAAATTACTGTCAATACACTAATAATCCAATTGCCATTCATTCTCTCAGAATATGGAACCAAAGTAGGAAGCACTTTAAAACAGAAAAGCTTATATCTGTTGCAAATCTACATGACAACCACCTTTTTGCACCATCTCAAACTTACACGCTACTTAATGTCTAGAAAATGTCCAAGATTAAAACACTTAGAGACTTTTACATAGATAATGTCTTCACATCCTACAAACAATTATGCTTCTTATTCAACCTCTCATCAACACAATTCTTTCATTACTTTCAAGCTAGAAAATAAACAGAACCAGCCCAATTTCCTTCACCTCCCACATTGTTCTATTCCAGAAGAAATATTGATCAGTCTTGAACACTCAGATAGCATCCCTACAATTTATAAAAATAAATTAACTTTCAAAGACCCCAAAGTACATTGGGTAAATCTGTCGCTTAATATTTCAGAAAATGAGTGGAAGGCAGCTGTGCACAGAGTGCATTCTAGCTCCATATCTGCAAAGCACTCAGTTGTTCAACTTAAAATCTTTTATTGAGTGCTATTTGTCTCGTTTAAAACTGTCCAAATTTAACAATTAAGTTTCCAGGACAAGATTCAACCTGTGAATGTTGTAGTATAGCTCCAGCCTCACTTGACCACATGGCCTCTCATCTGGGCAGTGGTCCAGGCCAGCTGCCAGGTGGCAAAAATCCCCATTGTTCTGCACGCTTTGTAAGTACTTCTAATTTCCTGAAATGAACTTTGCTTTGCTTTTAATTCTGGCTCCTTTTTTATACCTTTGTTCTTGTTTTGTTTTTTTTTAATATTTTGTAATAAATACCTTAAACATTTTAAAGGAACTCTGATTTTTTACTTGGGCCAGGAGTTTAACAGTTCCCTTCTCCCTTTCTAGGTTTGGACTGTGCAGTCCGTGAAGCTTGCTTCTTAAGCTTGGGGCTAGGCTGGTTTGGTCTCAAGGCACAAGTGTAGCTTAGTTTTTTAGTTGAAGTGTTTTTGAGTATTGCAAGACATGCAGAATATAACACCTTGAAGTTTAGTATAGAATTAGGGAAAAGTGTAATAGCATTGGCCAAAGATGTCAAGATTTCAGAGAGAGATTAGAAGGTAGAATTTATGAGAATTTTTAAGGTGTTTTTGATGTGTGGACAGGGCTGCAGACCATGTAATAACTAGTGACATTGAGGCAGCCAGGGTTTTGTTTTTATTTATTTGTTTGATACATTATATTCCCATGTGTTATGCTCTTTATTGTTACTGTTTTGCTAGTAAAAGAACTATTAATGTATTTTAGCCTACTTTACATTTTAAATTTCAAGACAACTGAAAAGTAGCCTGTATCATCCATAACTTCAGTAAACGAAACATATTTGGGCGGTGTGGTGGCTCTGAGGCTAAGGATCTGCGATGGTATCCCAAAGGTTGCCGGTTCAAATACACATCACTGCCAAAAGAGATCCTACTCTGCTGGGCCTGTGAGCGAGGCCCTTAACCTGCAATTGCTCCATAGGTGCTGTACAATGGCTGACCCTGCTCTCTGACCCCAAGGGGTGTGTGAAAACTAACAAATTACTAATACAAGAAATTGATTAAGGTGAAATAAAGAAAAAATATATATATATATATATATATATATATATATTTGTTTACTTACATAAATACTATACAGTGTGAAAGTCACTCAAATTTGTGTCACTCCTTCCCTGGCTGGGTTTCAAATCCTTGTTTTATATCCTTAATGTTCATTTTTAAATATTAATACAGTACTGCATTCAAAATTAAATCACATAATCCCTCCTTTAGACAGAAGATTTAATATTTTAGAAAGAAGCAAAGATACTAAAACATATTATAGTCTGGCAATGTTTCAGCATTCTCAATTAACTGAGGGTGGCATTAATAAATGCATGCCAGATCTGAACTGTTTCTTGTATGGTGATTTTATTTTTGCTAATTTTAATTAAAATAGGAAATTCTTTTCTAATTTCTGTATTAGGTAAGAGGTTTTTTAGGTAAAGCAAAATAAAATGATGTACTAGCAGTGCATTGTAGGTTATTGCAACACTTTGATCATTAAGCAGTAATGTCCTGTTACTTGTTCCCTCAAAACAGTGCTGCTTTAAATTGTCATGAATGTAAGACATGCCTGTCAAATTGGCAAAGATACATGTTTAATATGTTCTGAGTTGGGTACACTTTGAAAACATGTGTCCCACCAAATCTGTATAAATGTATAAACGGTACATATGCCCAAAAATGTTGCATACGCCCGTTTCCATGTATAAAAACTAAAGCCATGCACATTGTCACAGCAGCCTCACACCTTTCGTGCACACGTTTCTGCTCAATTTTGCAAACTGGTGCCACCCAGATTCAAAGCAGTGCTGCTGTTTCTGTGTGGTTTCCCTTTCTTTTTTAGATTCACATCCCAGGATGCCGGCTCCATTAAATACACCAAAATTAACCGCATATCATTTATAAATTTAAGGCACCTGATTATAATCAGTCAGTAACAATATAATAGTGCACAGAATGGACAAACTATTCCAACTACCATGGCTGCCTTAGCATTGTTAAAGGATGTAGCAAATGGAAGAATTAGAAGAGAACACGTATAAAATGCACACACATTGCTGTAAAGGCACTTTCACAGAGTGAATTTGTTTAAATAAATAGAAAGCTTTTTCACTTTATTACTGTACAAATCATCTGTGATGTGAAAATGCGTCTCACTAATGTTGTCATGAGATGGCCTGCCTCAATTCATGATTCATTCATCCTGAGAAATATTAGAGTTGAGAACAAAATTTAAAATGGTGCTGTGCATGATGGCTGGCTTCTTGGTAAGATAAGACATTTAATATTACCCCTTTGGTGAAAATTACATGTTATCTGTATGATGTAATTGTATAACATGATTCCTTAGGTGACTGAAACCATAGCTTCTCACCCTACTATAATGACCTCCATTATCAGGCTTGGGTGGTACTGTAAGGGCAGCTTAAGGGCCATTGGTGCTGCCTGGTTAACACTGGAGGAGTGCTGCTCTATATTCCACAGAAAGTGTGTTGCATTGTGCAAGCATAATGCTGCATAATGTGGCACACAATCGTGGCTTGCCCATACCTGAGGATATGCAGTATGATGAACCTGACCCTGAACCATCATATGATCAGTCACATCGGACAGCGTTACAACTTTGATTGAATGTAATTAACAGAATGTAAAAATAGGTAAGCAGATGCATTATTCATTTTTAAAACTAATTATTTAATTTGTGGTCAATATCATAAACTACTGCCTTAGTTCATTGGCTACACCCCATTGTGCATTGACAACGTCCCCAAAGATGTGGTCGGCACAGCAGCAGCACCATCATCACCACCTGGACCCACGTCCTCAGCATTGGGGTCAGCTTTTGTAATATTGTCTGGAACTAAGTAAACAGTAATTAATACCGTATCTGCTGCCTGTTTGTTTGTCTTATTACACATGCAAAATATTTACAAGAGTATGGATAATGTTAAGCAAAAAAGAAATTACAACTCACCGTCACCGTGATATCAGAATCTCCCTCCCCCACTGGTAAAATGCTGGTAACAGGAGTGTTGCCAATAATTGCAGCATCTCACTGCTCGAACGATGTGAGCCCTGAGAGTTCACTCCAGTGGTGTTGAGATTCAGACAGTGGGCTGCGACTGTCCTTTTCACAGCGATTTTGATGTCTGACCATTTCTTTTTTATTCCGGTCGCAGTGAGAATTTTTGACACAGAACTTTTGAGTGCATCCCCCACGCTATGCCTGTCCATCAGTTTCCTTTTATTGCTTATTCCACTGCTTAAGCGACAAATTAGTACATTTTTCCTTGCCTCTACTTCACTAAGCAGCACTTCCATTTCACAATCGCTGAAGTTTTTTTTTCCCTATGCTTTTTCCATTGTCTTTTCACAAAATGCTGAACATAAAGTGCATTTCTAGGAGAAGCTGGGGTAGGGCGGCAAGCATTTACATTGTTACATTTCATGCTAGGATGCATGGAGTGGAATTGTGTGGAAGTTGGCTTACACATGGCTTACACGTTTTGTGCATCTGATTTTTTTTGTGTGTACGCACAGTTCCACTTTTATCCGTACACCAATTTTTAATGTGAATTCTATGCATGGCATTACACATGATGCCCCTGGTAACTGACATCTTGACCTGAGCATATTTTGAATAGTTGATTAAGAAGTGTGCTGTGTTCATCTGTTTTGAGTTTACACCATGCTTTACATAGACTGAGAAAGAGTACATTTTATTCAGGACTGACTTGAGTTCATTATTGAATTATTTTTATAAGTACCTGTTTCCAATACTGTCTCAGCTTATCTAGAGGAGTATTCTTTTGAAAATATTGGTATAGAGATATCACCCACATCTTTATTGCAGCTAATCTTGTTCACATTTATGAAGCAATTAAGAAATATTAAATCTTATATTGCTAACAAAACATAAGGCAAAGGAACAGATATTCATTTCTGCAGTAATGTCTCTGTTTCACCAGCTGCCGAATATGCAAAGAATATTTACTGTAGGATAAGGTCTAGTTAAATTTCATTCTACTGAAACAATTTGGCAAGAATATTTCCACTAGCTTGATGAATTAGAGAGCTGGAAGTGCAATGCAGACATTTTCAAACTGCGCATGTACACAAACAATACTATGTTCCAGTGCCAATGAAGAATGCACTCAAATACATGACTTCAGAAAAACTTCAGAAGTCAGGTGAGGGAAATAAAAAGATTCCAAGAGCGCTGAAGATCCCAATTGGCACCATTAAAACAACAGTACAGAAACAGAGGACAAGATTTCCAAACCCTTCAACAGACTCCACAATAAATTAGTATAATAGTGAAGAATTGCACCAGGAGTTTATTTTTGAGAATAGTTAGCTCTGCACCTCACCATTCCGGCACATTCCTGAAGCTGCATAAAAGAAGTTATGTAAATATAAAAGCCATTATTGAAAGAGAAAGGGCCAGAGAAAGTGGAGTTAATTACCGGAGGGAGAGTTAAAAGAAGCCGTCAGTCATTGGGTTGTGGCCAGGCACTATGAGGTGCTGAGTTCTGGTCGGGGAGACATTGTGTAGGACATGTAACCAGTGTTGTGCATGACCTAGTTCAAAAGAGCGCATTCATTGAACAAGCTCATTTTTCTAAGAACGGTGAACTTAACATGATGTATTTGCAAGTGAAGAACATCAAATGAGCTAGTTCAGTTATATGTGACATTCTGGATCTGGTTTAGATTCAGATTAAACATTTTGCCTTACCCTGTAATGTAGGGTTGGAGCCGAATCCAAATACAGTATTCAGATAAGCACAAATAGTAGATTTTTAAGAATATTAATTTAGTACAAATTTTTTGCCATTTGTTTGTATTTGTAAAAAATAACGTGAAATTAAATAATCACTGTCTGTGTCTGCCTGTTTGTGCTTAAGCTGCACCCCTGCTGACACGAGCACGCAGTGAAGCTCCCCTTTCGCTTTATATTTTTTCCCTGTTAGACGTGCAATCTGTGATGCAAATTTTGACTGGCAGCTACACGCTGGTTCCACAGTCACCATTTGTGTCACACGGTTGGAAATAGAGCGGTAATTTATATGTATACTTGCATCTATTTAATTTCTTTTTTGACTGGGTTATACGTGTTTGTTGCTGGTTATAACTCAGTAAAGTGAATTTAAATAAAAGAGTCTTCATAATTATTGTATTTTATTCAAGAACACTGTAATAGTCTGAAATAAGGCATGCAAAATTGAAAAAAGTAAACTCATGGGTCATTTATTCTCACTCCTTTAAAAATACAAAATGAAATGAAGATCAACTAGTTCAAAATTGAAATGGTGAACTATGAATGTGAATTTATTCATTTTAGTCTGTGTGAACGGAGCATTGAGCTAGTTTTTGTGAGGTGTGAACTTGCACAACACTGCACGTCATGTTGTGCCCGCCGATTACAGCACATAAATGGGGTATAGATACAGTATATAAAGAAGGCATGACACACCTGAGAAGTTGTCTCTTGCCAAACAGCTGGGAAAATGCACACGTTTGAAATAAGAGGAGCTGAAAAGAAAGTCAAAGCCCTAAATCATTCTAGCAGGTGAGGATTGGTAAGCCATTTGCTTGATGCTTTTGTATTTTTTTTTTTTATTTTTGCAAAGTTAAAAGAAAGGAACATTTTTTAAAATAACTTTTTGCCTTTTTTGTTTTGACATTTGTTTTAGCCTGTTATCAGGGACTTTGTATGTTTTGTTCACAGATGACAGGAAACTGATTTTTCTCTTAAAATGTTTGTTTAGGATCACTGTACATAAAAGTTTCACTGTTGTTTCAATTTTAGAATTTGCCTATGATTCAGTTGTCTTGACCACTGATCTGTTTGAGTAAGATTCCAAATGCGCAGGGTCCAAGTGGGTGCCAGATAATTAGCCCATGGGACGCATACACTAACAATTATATACAGCTCCATATTATACTGTATATATTGTGGAGCCGACCCTGACACAGATAGACGGACATTTTTTTAATCACCACCACACATATTTATTTACTATAATATTTACAATTGTTAAGTCACTCAGACTCAATCCGTGCACAAATACCCCAACACACAGTCCTGGCCACACAAATGCCTTCTCTTCGGGCCGCCTCCACACTCCTCTCGTGCCTCGTCCTTCTTCCACCTGACTCCAGCCTCGAATGAAGGGAGATGGCCCCTTTTATATGGTTCCGGATGAGCTCCCGGATGGGGCGTGTCCAGGGGGGAATGCCGGCTGTTCTCCCAGAAGCCTTTCGGATGTCCCTCTTCTTCTTCCCCCCAGCACTTCCTGGTGTGGCAGAAGTGCTGAGGTCCAGTGTCACCAAGGCATTGGGGCGCCCCCTGGCAGCGACCACGGGTCCCTACAGGGTTGGGCTTCCAAGCCCTCTACCCGTGGCCCCCAAAGCAACCAAGATGGCGGCCCCCACGTGATCCCAGTTGGGCACATGCCCACTTCCGGTCCCTGAAGGCGTTCCGGCCGGGTCGTCGCCCCTGGCATCTTTAACAATATATATATATATATATATACATATACTATATATATTTCTCAGAGCAATCTGATCAGATTTGCTTTGGTGATGTAACAAATGAGGATGAAAGTTGCCTCACAAATAATGAAAAAGTATGAGATGCAAGCTTTACATGAATGCACTACAGAGAGGGAGTGCCAGTGAAGATATAAATAAAAGTCTCACTATTTTTTCATTTTTATAATTTGGCTGTCTCTGTTGTCTCCACCACTGACCTGCTTGAGAAAGATTCCAGATGCCTTAGGGTCCAAGTGTGTGCCAGATTATTAGCCAATTGGGAGCCTGCACTAACAATTATATACAACTCTATTTATATCTACTATATAATAATACACTACGGTCTGTGTGTCCAGTTTTACAGAGCAATCTGATTATTCAGTTTGGCTTTGGTATGATTTGTCAGTTTTGCTCTGGTGATGCAACAAATGAGGAATTGAGAGTGTGAGATGCACAGGGTGGAGTAAAGGCTTATGAGACAGCAAGTATGAACCAAGACAACAGGGAGATGGTAGGAGGTTCAAGATGTGGTGGTATCTAACCTCTCTCTCTCTCATTCCTCCTAGGGCACGAAGCAGAAGCAGAAAATGGCTGACAGTGGGGTAACTCGCATTGAAATCGTAGTTGAAGAACTCCAGGCACTCGACGAACAGATTCAGAAACTCCTGTCCCGAAGGAGATACCTTAGTGATCTGAAGGCCCGGCTGCTGGATAAACCGTCCTTGCCATCTGTAACCGGCAAAACATCAAACCCGTGTTGTGCCGACCTCACCCCCGCGTCTCGTAGGAGTGACACCGCTGATGACCTCAGTGGATTTCAGCTATGCAGGCGGGGGTTCAAGGCCAGAGCACCACCATCGGCACAGGCAAGCATCCTATCTCAGAACCGGTTTGACCCTCTCCGCGTCCCCAGTTCGCCTTCAGCCCCTGGTGATGTAATAGTGGTAGGTGATTCTATTGTTAGAAACCTTAATGTCGCATGCCCTAATGGAAAATCGTTTGTTTCTTGTTTTCCCGGTGCTCGTGTCCGAGATGTGATGAGACGTGCGCCAGCAGTCTACGAGAAGCACAAGGAGAGGGCAGTTGGAGCAATCGTTTTGCATGCCGGCGTAAACGATATAAGGCACCGACAATCAGAAATCCTCAAGGCTGACTTTGCAGCTTTGATTAAAGACATGAAGGAGAGGACCCCATCGGCAAAGATCTTCATTTCGGGTCCACTATCTCTCGTCAGACTATCCAACGAGTACTACAGTCGTCTGCTAGGATTGAACAACATCGGTTTCATCAACAATTGGAATCTCTTTTTGGAAAGGCCGCGTTTCTTCAAGCGTGATGGCCTGCATCCGAACAGTTTCGCGCCGGGTCCTCTCCGAAAACATATCAAGGTAATTCGTTTATCTTGACTATCTATCTCTGCTCTTAACCCCTTCCGAAATGAAACTGTTGTGCTAGGACATGATAAGTGTTTAATAGAATCTTCCGTTAAAGTGCGCAACATTAGTACTGTAATAAGCAATCTCAATGCACGTAGAAAATCTAGGAAATACGGCATAAACTCCAATAATCTAATTAAAATGACTATTTTGGAGGAACAATGTATTAAAACTATAAAAACAGATCACAGATTAAACAAAAAATACACACAGAGTGGCACTAATACAAATAATTTAGTTCCTATTCCAAATATCAATAACGCACATAGTATTCATCTCTGCACCTCCGAAACATTAAATATGGCACTATTAAATGTTAGAGCTTTAACTAACAAAACGTTTTTATCAACGATCTTATTAGTGATAAAAATAGATTTTATTGCACTAAATGAAACGTGGCTTAATTCAGATGCGCGCTGTTTTAATCGAATCTGCCTCCGGATTACAGTTTTACTCGTGCAGACCGCCAGGGAAAAGGGGGAGGCTTGGCTAACATTTACTGAGCGATTAAAATGTAAAGATGTCAGTTTTGGTAAGTTCAAGTCCTTTGAGTATCTCGCCGTTGTTATCTATGGAGATTCTCAAGTTCTAGTATTATCCGTGTATAGACCTCCTAAATATAACGCGTCATTTTTTGAGGAATTCTCTGACTTAATGTCAATTTTAATTACTAACTATGACACACTCCTAATAGTTGGCGACTTTAATTTTCATATAGATAATCAGTGTGATCTAAAAGTAAAAGAATTTATGAACCTCCTGGATTCTTTTGATTTGAGACAACTCATAAATCAGCCTACACATAAAGCAGGTCATACGTTAGACTTAGTGATTACTAAAGGACTGAAAGTTGATATAAAACAGATCATTGATATTGGTCTATCAGACCATTTTCTTCTACTTTTTAATATAGAAATAATGATAAAAAAACACTCATGAGAAGCATATTGTTAAAAATGCTTCTTTGACTCAGCAGCAGCTTTAAAACTTACAAACATTTTAAGCAATCAGTCCGTTTATAGTGCCAGCTATAATAGCGAGGATAATGTAAATAGTAAGGTGGAAAGATTTAATACTAAAGTGAGAGCTGCTGTTGACATAGTTGCACCTGAAAAGACAGTGAAAAAATCTTCTAGCATTGTTATACCATGGAAGACCCAAAGAGTGTCTGATTTAAAGAGAACATGCCGTAGAGCTGAGCGTCAATGGAGGAAGACTAAACTTACTATCCACTATGAAATATTAAAAGTCAAAATAACAGAATACAATAACACTGTCCGTCTTGAGAGACTGCTATTTCTCTAAGATTATAAATAACAATGCTAGTAATCCCAGAGTCTTATTTTCTACAATTGATGCCTACTAAACCCAGGTAACTCAAAGGAATGCCTCCTAAGTGCTTCCAGTGAAACCTGTGAGGCTATCGCTGTATTTTCAATCAAAAAATGTATGATATTAGAAATAACATAGTTTATCCCTCCAACACTAAGGATCCTCCTAAACCCCAGCATTCTGTTATAAACGATTTACAAAAAATAATATCTCAATTAAAACCCTCCACCAGCGTCCTTGACCCAATACCAACAAGGTTTTTCAAAGAAGTATTGGGCGTGCTAATTGATAATGTTCTTGACATAGTAAATTCGTCACTAGATACTGGGGTCTTCCCAGACTGTCTTAAGACTGCTGTAGTTAAACCCCTACTTAAGAAACATAATCTTGACCCCTCGCTCTTGAAAATTTTAGACCCATCTCTAACCTGCCTTTCTTAAGTAAAGTTCTGGAGAAGGCAGTCATTATGCAGTTAAATGACCACCTAAATAAACATGCTATTCTTGATAAATTTCAGTCGGGTTTTAGAACAAATCACAGCACAGAAACTGCACTCGTTAAAGTAGTAAATGATTTGCGAGTGAATGCAGACAGAGGCCATTTATCTGTTCTCATCCTCTTAGATCTGAGTGCTGCATTTGACACCATTGATCACAATATTCTTAGAAATCGCCTTAGTCAATGGGTGGGCCTCTCTGGCAGTGTCTTAAATTGGTTTGAATCCTACCTGACAGGGAGAAAATTTTTGTTAGTTGTGGGAATTACAACTCAAGACACATGATATCCAATATGGTGTTCCACAAGGCTCTATCCTGGGTCCGCTGTTCTTCTCAATCTACATGCTCCCGTTAGGTCAGATTATTTCAGGGCACAACGTGAGCTACCACAGCTATCAATAGCACTTGATGACCCCGATTCTCTTGATTCACTAACACAATGTCTGACTTGTATCTCAGAATGGATGAATAGTAACTTTCTCAAGTTAAATAAAGAGAAAACTGAAATCTTAGTGATTGGCAATAATGGATACAATGAGGCTATTAGAAATAAACTGGATACATTAGGATTAAAAGTCAAGACGGAGGTAAAAAGCTTAGGGGTAATTGTTGACTGTAATCTGAATTTTAAATCACATATTAATCAGATCATTAGGACAGCATTTTTTCACTTAAGAAACATAAGTAAAGTTAGACCTCTTATATCACTGAAAGATGCTGAGAAATTAGTTCACGTTTGTTTTCAGTCGACTAGATTACTGTAACGCACTCCTCTCAGGACTACCCAAAAAGACATAAATCGTTTGCAACTAGTGCAGAATGCAGCTGCTAGAATCCTAACTAGGAAAAGAAAATCGAACACATTTCTCCAGTTTTGATGTCACTACACTGGTTACCTGTGTCATTCAGGATTGACTTTAAAATTCTGCTTATGGTTTATAAAGCCTTAAATAATCTCGCCCATCTTATATATCGGAATGTCTGACACCTTATATTCCAAATCGTAACCTCAGATCCTCAAATGAGTGTCTCCTTAGAATTCCAAGAACAAAACTTAAAAGAAGTGGTGAGGCGGCCTTCTGCTGCTATGCACCTAAAATCTGGAATAGCCTGCCAATAGGAATTCGCCAGGCTGATACAGTAGAGCACTTTAAAACACTGCTGAAAACACATTACTTTAACATGGCCTTTTATAACTTCATTTAACTTAATTTAACTTAATCCTGATACTCTGTATGTTCAATTCATCATAATAACTATTCATGGTGGCTCTAAAATCCGTACTGACCCCTACTCTCTTTTCTGTTTCTTTTTCCGGTTTCTTTGTGGTGGTGGCCTGCACCACCACCACCTACTCAAAGCTTCATGATGCTCCAACAATGATGGATGGATTAAAAGGCAGAAGTCTACGTGACCATCATCATCAAGCCCCTTCCGTGAGAACCCTAAATCCAAAGAGGACTGTTTCATTTATGTTAGGTAGAATGCCCAGAGGGACTGGGCGTCTCATGGTCTGGAATCCCTACAGATTTTATTTTTTCTCCAGCCGTCTGGAGTTTTTTTTTTTTCTGTCCCCTGGCCATTGAACCTTACTCTTATTCTATGTTAATTAATGTTGACTTATTTTGTTTTTTTATTGTGTCTTTTATTTTTCTCTTCTTTATTATGTAAAGCACTTTGAGCTACTGTTTGTATGAAAATGTGGTAAATAAATAAAAGTTGTTGCTGTTGTTGTTGTATCTGACAAAGGGAAGACGTCCCATGTGTTGCAGCAACTGTAAAGTCTGCAGTTCAGGTCTGCGTGGTGGACCTGTGGTTTAGCATGCTCCATCAGCTTAGAAGTATCATGAAGCGGCATCCATAGAAAGACAAATGAGTTCTCATTCCTATCAATGACTACTATCAAGACAAAATATAGGACACATCAGCATGTGGAGGATGATATCAGAGTCTGCCTATCATCCATCACTCACAGAACTAAGAAGTTATAGTCTGAGACACTCTCGTAGCAATCAAAGTGGACATTTCTCTAACAAAGGCAACTCATTGAAAAATAAAAGGAGGGAAAAAACAACTCTTGAGTTTTTTGTGGGAAACCAGTCCAGAAACACAGCATAAGTTAGGAATAAAAATGATATTTGGCAACAAATTATTACTGAGGAATTTATTTTCTTCTGAATATGTCCCTAAATGCCTCCTAAAAAAATTTTTTTAAAGCTATAATTTGTCTATTTACACAAACAGTAAACAAAACTAAAGCTAGTGGCAGAAGTTTAGTGTTGATTTATAAATGAAGATCTTGTTGTTTGAAAAACTTTGAATTACATGCCAGGGATTCATTTTCATTTCAGCACATCAAGATATATCTTATTACAGCATTGAACAGAAGAAGCATCAGTGTGGATATAGAAAAAAAAAAAACTTCTAATGTATTTTGTAAGAAGTGACCGGGAAGGCAAATGATTAGGAGAAGCCAAGAAAGGTTGGGGTAGGTTGCCCTGTTTCATACTAAACTTAAAAGATGGCCACAAATGGTTAAAAAAAAAAGCATAGGTTAATCGATCTTTCTGGAAGCAGTTAGTAGTAGGGGCTCTGTCTTCTGGAGTAGTCATTTTGACATCTGTCACCACCTTCCAGGAACAAACTGGCTTTATTTTCTGGGGACCAGAAGGTGTAGTGCTTCTCAGGCAGTGATAGGAGTCAGTCGTTCTATTTGGAGGCTTTTTCTTGGCTGCAAAAGAGGAAGGAGAAGATAAGGCTAGCATCAGTGTCCCCTCTTTTTCCAGGGTGGTATTATTACCTCATCAGAGCCAGTAATGCATGTGAGACAAGTTTTAAATTTGAAAATAGTTATTGTCATGTTACTTTACTAATACTGTATATTTAATTTTTATTTCCTTTAGATAAGCATAATCCAAGGTTATATCTGCAATGCTCTAACATGGGTTTATTCAAGTAGCTGCATAAGAAGGCTACAGATTCTGGAAAAAAGTTTAATTAAACCAAAAACATTTGATTCTCCTTCTCTTATAGATGATAAAAATGACTGAAATTTTGCATTTGGGTCAATTATCCCTTTTAAAACAGTGCTCAGCAAATCATATGTATCAAGTCACTGTGGAGAAAAATATTTTCATTGCTGAATGATACTCTTGATTCAGTTGTATCAGCAATTTGGCACCAAGTTGCCCCCTTCATCCATGAGAAAGGTAAACAACAAGAAAATCTTAACAAAATAAATGTACGCACGTATCACAGCATGGATAGCTTTAGGGGTAAGGAAACAAAAACAATATGTCCTTACAACTGCATATATGTGTTTCTAACTAGATTTTAGACCTAGTGTGTGAAAGAAGTGACCTGTAAAACTACTAGTTTAAGAATCAAGCTCCACTGAAACAAATACCTACTCCACAATCTTTTAAATGAAAGTATAGACAAGTGCTGTTTTGACAGACTTACGAAGTTAATCCATCTTTCATATATAGATTTACAGTTAGCAGTGAGCCCTGCTGCACTGACCAACATTTTCATTATTTTTACTGACATATGCTTTTTAATGTAACATTCACTGTTAAGGAATTTGTTTTTATTGACTTGACATTTGCTTTCATAATGATTTCCTGCTTTTATAAAACAAAAAATCTACAGAGATAAACATTGTACAGTAAATTTCCAAAGCAGCTTCTTGGCACTGATCCTGACAGAATGACAGAAAAAAATGAAAACAGTGGAGAGCAAAAGCTCAGATTCAGAAACCTGTCTTCAGGTTTCTGCAATTTAATCTTAACATGAAAGGTCATATAATGTCTAATATGTAATGCATGTTCATTTCTAATGCAAGTCATATCCCGTTTACACCCAAAAAACATTTCTATTTGAGCATATGTCAACATACACCCTCTATAGGAATGTTTTATTCTTTCCTTATGTTTGGCAGTGCAGTAAAATCTAAATATTTTTATATTTAGCACCATGATGGAAAATTAGAAAAAAATACTTAATAAGACAAAATTGAAGGTTGTTATAAACATTTTAATAATAAGTTAAATTACAGAGGGACGCTCATTAGTTATTTTGAACAGCAGTGTCCCATCTAGGATATTATATTCAAGTGTAGATATTCCCTTCTATCACAAAAACCATACTGGCATGAAAAGAAGCTTTTCCACTTATCAGCATCAAGTATTTCTTGACTGGGTGGTTGACTTTGGGCCTTTTTTTCCACCATAGTTTGCAGTTCTTGCCAGCTAAGCCTTCCGTCATATTGTATAAAAAGAAAATAAGTATAATAGAGACTACTAGATTTTTGAAGTGTCTTTTCATGTGTGTGTGTAACAAATATTTTACAGAGAAATGAGAAATTTGAAAACAAAGACAGTGATGTGGCATCTAGTACATTGCAAAACATATCACTACAGGTTCCTGTAGTTAAACGTTCCATACTCTACAGTAACGATATCCTTGAATTTTAAAAAGAACCTGTATATTATTATCCTACAGTTATTCTTATGTATAGGTATTTAGTTAATTAGCTTATTATTATTTTAGGGGAAAAATTCTAAAATTGGCTTATTTTATCCATATATAGCGTCACATTGCAGCATATAACCAAAAAAAAAACAAACACAAAATAAAACAAGAAAGTTACCACCTAATCCCTAAAAAACTTGTGTGGGTTGTTGTAAGACTTTTGTGGTCAGGATCTCTCCGGGTAATGAAATGTGGCCCTTCTCTCCTAATCTTTTCATTAGTGGCAAAATGGAGACCTCTTCCTTTGGGCATATATGTCCAGTCAGAGGAAAGGATACAGATGCAATAGAATAGGCAGAAGATACGCATTCTAAGTGCAGCTTTCCCAACCTTTTGGTTTGGCTGTCCCAGAAGAGAGATGAGAGAGGACATGCTTTGTTATATCATCAGCCCTGCAGTCTTCTTATGCTGTCCATTCCTCAGCCAGGAAGCAAGGTAACATAAGACAATAAGAATATTTTAAATTAACTTAATTCAGCCACTTATTCTTCCATGTATTTTCAAAATATCACAGCAGTTCTGAAAAAAGTTGCCTAATTTGGCAACATTGTATGAGGGATACCAATTAATTGCAGGGCACATTCGTGCATACTCTTAAACTCATATACAGTAAGCGAGACCAATATGGAGCAGCTAATTGACTAAAACTATAATAAGCAGTCATTATGAGAACTTTCACACTCCAGAAACACAGTAATTGACCCAGAATTCCTGGAACTGCTTCCATCAACAAACATTATTTTTCAATGCCATATTCATTCGTTAATTATAGGAGTCTTTTGCAGCAGAAACCACCAAGCTCTCTTGCGCCCATTTTAGACATTAGAAAGCTTTGCAGAATTCATGTTCAGCCATTAAGTACTTCTACACTTACCTTGCTGCAAAACACAGAAACATGTGACAGTGATACCTTGTGAAGGATTTGTTACATGGAGAAATTCCACCATCACTTGTCTAAATCGAAAGCACTTGCAGTATGAAACACGCCATTGTTCTTTTCTGTGGTAGAAATAGAAAGTCAGGCTTGCACATTACCACAGTCTTCTAAAATTATGAGCTGCTGTGGCTCGTTCACATATCCCCCACTCTTTATAATTGCACTCTTTCATGGAATATTTAGAAAGGAAAAAAATGACCTTTTTGGTTTACAATACAAGGTATGTTTCCAGAAAGTTAACAGGACTAGACGTTGTATATATTGCAACTTTTAGGAAAACAGAGAAAAAACAAGGTATATTTCGTACTGAAACTGTTAACATTTTCATGCATTAATGTTATTTTTGTAATATTGATGCATGATGTAGTTAGGATAGGACTGAAAAGATTCCAGGGTTGAGTCATTGTATTCTTCATTTGACCAACACATTTATTGAAGTTAACTTAAAAAGGGTGAGGAAGAGACAGAACCATAAACTTTGTAGTTTAATGACCAGCATCTTAAACATTAGAACACACTGTCTTTTATTTAAAACTAGCAAAATACCTGTGCTTTGTAGCAGAGAAGTAGTGTGTTAAAGAAGCTGTGAAAAAGAAAAGGAAACATTTTAAAAATAACGTAACATGATTGTCAATGTAATTGTTGTAGGCTTATTTTAGTATTGAGAGTGAATTTGATGATTGTAAAGAGTTTAATTTATGATTGTAAATGTTCTGTATGAGAAATGCACATGTTTAGGTAAGTATCTCTTTGTAAACAACGTTTACAGTTCTGCTCTCGGGCTCTAAAATGACCAAGTTATCTGCTGATCTTACTCTTGAGCATGCAACGTACAGTTGGCCATGTGAGAAGAAATCATGTGTCAAGTCAATGCTGACCTTTTTTAGAGTCTGGCCCTGTGACTTATTTATTGTCATAGCGAAGCAGACCTTTACTGGAAATTGGAGGCGTTTGAATTGGAATGGGAGGTCAGAGGGTATGAGAAGGACGCAAGGAATAAATACAGTCTCACCTGAACCAGTTCCAGTGAAGACAGTTGCCTCAATGAGGTTCTTGTGCAGAGATCTGATCTAAAGCCTTTACAAAGTTTTGGTGATTGTAAGTTTCATAGTAACATAATTGGTGCACCGACCTTCAAAAGTACAGTATGCGGAAGCACGCCCGGAGGATTAACACTAGAATTACCAGAGCCTACGAAAAAACTCGTAATTCCGTCCCACCTTAAAGCGCACTTGTTGTGATATATTAGTATCTTTTGTGAAAATGTTTCTTTGATATTTGGACTTCATTCTTCATACATTATATAGTTTATGCCTACATTTTGTCATCTACTAGTAGAATATAAAAAAGTTTCTGTTTTAACAATGTGTTTACACAGATTACTGTAGAAACGGAACAGACATGAAATGCGTGTGTTCCAAATAACGATTTATTATTTCCACTCTAAAACTCCACTTCACTCCCAGATACTCAATCAAGGCATGGGCTTGGAGAAGTTTGTGCACGTTCTAAATTGGTGGGGGGATGGAATAGCCGGCTGCTCCTAGCTTCTCTTTATCAGCACATTTAGAGGACAAAGGACGCTGGCGGAGAGGTGTGAAGGGATTTAAGAAGCGATTTAAGGCGGGACGGAATTACGAGTTTTTTCGTAGGCTCTGGTAATTGTAGTATTAAGAGTGTGAAGAAACTAAATGAAAAGGCAGGATTCACCAGCAGGAACACGTGAAGCAAGGCAAACAATAACAGGCTTGAAGCAGTGGAGTAAAGAAAAAGGGAGCAGTGAGCACAACAAACAGATGAGGAAAGTAAGGAAGTGAGTGAGGAGGCACATGAGCGAGGGATGTCATTAATGTATATAGGCAGGGAGCCAACCACGTGGTAGGTGTGCAGACAGTGGCTGTGCGGAAAAAGGAAGGGGGACCAGGAGCGGCCCTTGTGCGTCTCTGCCGTGAAATAAGTTGCCTGTTAACGGAAATAAGGAACAAAACCGCCAAAAGGAGAGGTCAGTTCCGAAAAGTTCCTAACGGCATCATGGTAAGAACTGCCAAAAAGAAGACGTTATTTTCGAAAGCAGGGCACGGTGTGAAATGAAACATACTTAACGTTTGTAAGTACAGTGTAAAGGATGAGCATGGGAAATTTGGGCTTCCTACGGATATTGGAAGTCGCAAAAATAGTGAGGAGGAGTTTCCCCTATCTATATATACAGTTTAGGGGGTACACCCGTTTCCACCCTTTGGGTGTTGTAATTGGACATGAAACATACCTAACTTTTGTAAGTACACTGCAAGGAATGAGCATGCGAAATTTCAGCTTCCCACCTATATGAAAAGTGGGATAATTAGTGATGAGTTAGTGAGAGCTTTGCCTTTTACTGTATATGTATAGATTTTGGTGGTGACATTCAATTGGCTTTACATTCACCCACTTTGAAAATCTGGGGTCTGCTCTGACATGAATGGGATGCCAATCTGAGGCAGGACACATGGACACGACCATACTGACTGACATCATGCCATTTCAGATTCATTCTGAATAAAAGTAGTCTTCTGGATATGGGATTAAGCTGGAATCCATTCTAAAAATGCATGTGGAACCAGGGAGAATTTTTACAAAAATGCGCAAAAAGCTCCCCACCTAGGAATCAAACCAGTACCAGAGACACTGCTAAAGGTTAAAAAATTCATATATCTACTTATGTTTTTTATTTATCTGATTTCAGTATCAAACCGGGCATAACTAATCACATGAAAAGAACTGCCAACCAGATCTATGGCCACAGTATTCTGCTGGAATTTAGTTTTAAGCTAGATAGCACCTTAACTGGCACCAAGCTCAAGCATCAAGCTTTGGTTAGTGAAGCTTTTCTGATATTCTAGATGTTTAACCATTACCCAAAACCATTTCCTACTCATCTACATCACTCAGATTACAAACGCCTACACTGCTCACTTCAAAATACTGGATGTATCAAAGCTTCACTATGCGACTTGATAAATGTGCGTAATGCTTTATGGCTTCTATTCTCTTGCAGCAACATTCCAGGATTTTTCTGATACTGTAAGTGATATTATGTGGTCACCATTAACAAAATAATTAGTAAGTACTATAAAATTAGCTCTGATGCCTTATAAATGCTGCATTTTCTATATGCACTTTGAAGAACAATATAAAGTAAGTTGATTAACACTTGTTTTACCAGTGTGCAACAATTTCTACACCTTATGTTGAGTCTTCATTGTACACTCCCTAGTATCTCTCCATTTATTTACTTTGGTTAAGTTTCAGACCTTGATGGAATGCATGAGAACGAAGCAAGTTTCTAGTGGTGTTATTTAATCACCGATTCATAAATGTCAGGTAGGCAGAATGTCATAGTAAAATCGAAGAGTGCAAAATAATAAATATGTAGAATAAGGGTCAAAGGTTGAAAACACAAAAAACGAACAGTTTGATGGATACTGGGTAAGTGTCAGATTCCTGATTAAATAGTAGAACACAAATGAGCCTTGGGTGACAGCTGACTAATTGCTGTGACAAGTGGTGCAAATTGAGGTGTTGCCAACTGTGAGGGTGGAAGTGAGGTAAAAGGTTAACAGCTAAATGTAATTTTCTAGTTTTATTTAGTACTAGCTGTTCTACCCTGGCTTTGCCTAGAAGAGTGATAAATGTGTAAAATAAATTTATACTAGATCTGACATGTATGATCTCATCACAGAAGACTTTTATTTTTAGTGTTATTTAGTATTTCTGAGTTTATTAAACCCATTTATTGTGAGTGATCAAGTTTGTGAAATTTTACTTTGACATTAGAGATATAGAGAAACAAGTAATTCTGCAGCAAAAAACAATTTAAAAGTAATAGTAATTACGTCAATAGTTTAGTAACAATATTGAAATGGGCATGTAGAATGCACCACAGTCGTAATGTACAAGTCGATTGTTGAAAGAGAAATAAGGGGCGAGCCACGAACACACCATCTTCCTTCCTGAACAAAATTACTGGCAGATCCGTACGAAGCGTTCACCCCTCTCACTCCTGCCATTACAGGACTGAATCTCATCATAAATGGGTCATTCACTCATGCATTACTTACCCTAGAGAAAAATGGAATAGGGCCTTTTTAATCATAAAATGAGCTTTCAGAAAAGTATGGATTTTTGATGCAATTAACCGTTAAAGAGTTATTGAGTGACAACCATAAAAAACTCATTCTTTTGCAACATGATAAAATATTTAAAAATTCTCAGTAATGATTGTCGTCAAATAAACAGTTGAAATTGGTTTTGTTTTGATACACAATTGCTTTAATTATTTTAAGTTAAAAGTCATGTTAATAATCATGTTGTGCTCTGGACACATGTTTAAAGGCAAAATGTCCAGTGAAAACAGAAAACTTTAGTGAAGTTATTTCTGTTTTTATTAGTTTTTTTGTGTAGAAAATCTAAAAGTCTATATTCTCAGGAAGTCTGCATGAGAAAAAATAAAAAAAATTGTTGAAATATGTGCAGTGGTTTTCTTGTGACACTTGAATAGACAGATAGACAGAAATTCAGTTTTATATAGATATTCTACGAAGGCTTCCAGTTGACATATAAGTAAGATTTAGAGAAGTCAATGACATTTGTTACATATGTTAGTGGCTAGTAATTTTGAGTACTCCCAGGTGTCCTAGTATAGCTGCACAAAAGAAATCTCCTGGATAGATAAAAAATATGTAAAGAAACAGAATAGAGACAGAAATCTGATACAATGACATTCATGTAAGCATAAGCGTGTTGCTATGATATTTCTGGCAGAGACATGAGTCATGGGCTTGTGTCTAGGAGGTGTGCGTTCTTTGAGGGTACTGAAGTGTGTATGTGGAGATTAGAGTTTCCACCAAGATTGTTGATGGAAGGCAGCTGATGAAGATAAAATGATTTATTGGGGCCCTTGCCGAAGATGCCTCTTCTTTATATGGTCCGGGGGAACAAGCCTGGACTGAGCAGTACCTCCCCCAGAATGCTAGATGTCAGCCCCCCTGGGTGGCTGTGGTTTCCACAGGGCTCCAAGGGAGATGGAGTTTTTTACAACCCTGTTGGGATCCAGGGGTGCCGCCAGGTGGCGTTGCAATTGTTCCTGAGCCCATGTGGGCGGCTCTTCTGCCACACCCGGAAGTGCAGCCTGAAATAGGTCGTCAAGCACCTGAGTCAGGAGGAGGGAGACAAACCTTGCCAGAGAGGAGTGCAGGATATAGAGAGAAGAAAAAGTATTGTGTGTGTGCTTAGTGCTTGTTGGGACTGTGTTGTGCCTGTGGGAAATGGGGAAGGCGTTGCCCACAAGTGAAGAAAAAAATTTAATAAAAACTTGTGTTTTTATTAGTGTGCCTCCCGCGTCTGTCTGTGTCGGGTCAAGCGCTGGTATAGCTCCATCTATTGTCAGTGTGTAAAGTTTTCATCAGAGCACTGATAAAGGCAGGAGGAGGCTCAGGCTTGTCTTTTAGAGGTAGGCAGAAACATGAGTTTGTTACAAGGCTGGTGATTGTACGGTTAGATAGGAACATGTGTCTAGGTTATTAATGGAGAAAAGAGATTCTTTCTAAGGTAATGACATGAACTGAAGTTGAGAGCTTGTTTTTAGGTATATTGAAGATTGCGCACGTGTGCATGTCTAGATGGTTAATGCATAAAATATGTCCTATCTAGCAGGTTTATGAGGACCTAAAGTTGTTACTAGGTTGCAGATGCTTATGTCAAGACTGAGTATGTGCTTACATACTTGGTATATATCTTAATTGTCAGTTAAACTGGGAGTTTCTGCCTAGGATGCAGTGTTAAGGAGGGATGAGCCTTGTGATGGGGTGTTAACTTACAAGACACTGCTAGGGGCAAGAACACCACTAGGATGGCATGAGCAGGGTAAAGTCTAGTGAGAACAGCCTTCCGGCAAAGAGAGCCACAGTCCCAGCATTTTGAGATCTTACAAATTTCTTTGTGGAAATATAGGCACTGCTAGGGGGCACAACACTGTGTGTGCTGCATGGCTTGGAATGGCAGCATGCGGAAGCACAAGAGAGTGATAGACAGAGACATAGAGAAGGAAGCCTAAGCCTATCTTTAATGTTAGGAAAAAAATGACAAAAGTGCTAACTCCTCCTGGCCCTTTATTTCTAATGGAAGGGTGGTAAAGGACATACGAACTCTCAGAGGATAATTAATTGTGATTTAGAGACAAAAGATGATTCCGCAATCAAAAGCTGTGGTAAAAAACAAGTAGGGGTAACAGCTAGAGATGAATACTAATGAGACAAATACTACCAATGGGGCTAGGCAAAAATAGAAGTTCAGAAAGCAGAGCAGAATTTAGAAGCAAAAACTAGACCGAATGCTAGGGACTACTTCACAAAGAAAATATTAGTGAGAAGTTGTTTGATATATCAACCAAGGGATACTGAAGATTCTGTCATATTAATGTCAGTAATTCTGGATCTTGTGATAAAGGAAACGTGGTAATGTGGAAACAACATAGCATCAAATAAATTAATAAAAAATAAGAGAACTGAAAAACCAGAAATGAAAACTAAGATGAGTACCCCATGTACAAGGGTGAGTCAAAATTAACCGCACTCCGATTATATTAAAACTTCTGCTGGCAGCACTGTTTTATCAGTGCTTTCCATACAAGGTTCCTGTGTCCCTAGTTACTGCTGTGCAGATATGAGAGTGTTACATCAAATGTGAGAAGCAATGGCTGCCCCATGTGTGATTTGCATGGAAGAAGAGCAACGTGGAGTGATTCGTTTTTTGTGGTCTAAGGGTGTGCCTGGTGCCGATATTTATCAAAGACTTTGTGCACAGTTTAGAGAAAGTGTTTTGTCGAAGAAGTGTGTATGAATGGATAGAGAAATTCAAGGAACGTTGCACAAGTGTTAGCCATGAAGAAGGAGCTGGACGCCCATCCATGTCCACAACTGATGACAGCATTGAGAGTGTATGTGAAATGATTCTTTTGAATAGACAGTAGATGATGTGGTAAATAATTGGCAAATCAGCCATGGCTCTGCCTATGCATTAATCTACGATAGACTTGGGTTTCGAAAGAAGCTCTACAATGACGAAGATTTGCGTCTCATGAAGAGGTGAAGACAGCCGTGCATTCATGGCTCGCAGCTCAGCCTAAAAGGAATACGAAAGCTTGTTGACAGATGGACAAAGAGTATTGAAAAGCAGGGAAATTATGTTGGAAAATTATGTATTTGTCTTTTCTGAAAGTTGATTAAAATAAATTTTATAGCCAGTGCAGATAATTTTTGACTCACCGTTGTATAGAACACTCAAACTATTCAAAACCACATGTCTAAAAATAAACAGATACTAGAAAGCATAAGATACACAAGAAGCTCTACCTTGGCATCCGTAATTCACAAGGACCCTGGAAGGGGTTTAAACTTGCCTCCATTCCAGATGCCACATGAAGGTAGAGAAGCCAGTGTTTGTGAAAGAGAAGGGAAAGAATAGAGCCAGAGAGAGGGAGGGGCTGGACGTAGATGTGCTTTTTGCTCCTGCAGCTACAAGTATGCGGATGAGAGCAGCTGGAACAAGGTTCAAGACCTGTGTAATCAGTACCAGTGGAGCAGTAGGTTTATTGGTTAAACACTGTTAATTTGTAATTTGTATTCTCTCAGTTTTTACTTCTTTCTGTGGGTATTTGTATTTAATAAAGGCTACAGTTCTATTAATCTCTTTCACTGCGTATGTTGTCCTGGCTACAGAGAGCTGTTGCAAAGTCCCCCTCCAATTACAGAGTCCAAAGTTGACACATAGAAAAAGAACTTGTGTATTGAGGGCTGTAGGTCATAACAAGGTTGCTAATGCAAAAAAAAAGTATGCTTTAGTTGTGTTTTTGTACATAGGAGTTTTTTTTTCTGGATTCTTTATGAAGGGTTGCTGTTGGAGGTCTCAGGAGTCAGTGGCTTGTGTAAAGTGTTCACATTAGGTAAAAAAGGGTGTAAGAGGATGGATGCTAGGTGGCACTGTTGCCCCTTTTTTCCCAGCTGGCAAATGCCGGACACAGGTTAAAATACCAAGAAGTTGTTTAATTTCTTCTTTCTTCTTGTACAGTGCCCAAAGCATCTCCACCAGAATAAACAGATGTGACAGTAGGGGGCGCTGTCGCTCCTCCAAACCCGCAGACAACACATCCAGACACCAGGTAAAAGTCCCAGAAATAATTTAAATTTCTTCTATACTGTGCACAAAGCACCTCCACCTCCACAATACACAATAATAATCAACAATAATCAATACAATAATCCTCCTCTCCACCCAGCAGCTCCGTTACACTTCCTCCCAACTCCGGCTTCACTTGTTGGGTTTCCCACAGTCCTTTAAATAGTCTGTGACCCGGAAGTGCTCCTGTCCTTCAGTCCATGTGATTCACTAGCACTTCCGGGTCGGTTGAAGATTCACATTTTTCTTCAACCCGGAAGTACTTCTGTTCTTCCATCCCCTTGACTTGGGAGTACTTCCGGACTATAGGAAAAATAGAAATCCTGGTGTCTCCCTGCAGTGTCTTCCATTGGCACCCACGACACCCAGCAGGGCTATGAAGTCGCACTCCACCTCCCATGATGCCCTGTGGGAATTCGGGTTACCTTAATGCTGCAGGGAGGACTCCATCTAGCGGCGTGGATGTATTGGCCAGGATAAGCTCCTCCACTCCTCCCGACTCCGGCACACTTGCTGGGTCTCCAGCAGTCCTTTCCAACAGTGTTTCTGTTCTTCCTCTCACATGACTTGCCAGCACTTCTGGGTGAGGTGGAGAATTCCAATTCTTTAATTAGCCCTGAAGTACTTTGGGGCTTCCATCCTCATGACTTCCTAGTACTTTCGGGCTGCAAGGGAAACATGGCTCCCCAGGTCCTTTCATAGCTCCCCCTGGCAGCACCCAATAGGGCTGAGAAACTGGACTCCAAGTTCCAGGATGCCCTGCGGGAATCTGGCGCACCACTACACTCCAGGGGATCTGCCATCTAGAGTTTTGGGGGAGGCAGTGTCCTGGAAAAACTGCCTTCCTCTATCCTTCTATCTCAGGGGTGTCCTGGCAGGGCTGAGCTGTCGGCCAACCGCCACACGGGATGTTTATTGAAGTAAAACCAGAAATACAGAATCTTTACTGAAGGTGGTCGATAAAGGTAAGAGTTTGAAAAACGAGTCAAAGACTTTTCAAAAGATGGCTTTCTCTAGCAGTGCATATTTTCTTGTAAAACTCCCTAAAGGTGGAAGGATGCTAAAAAAAGTGAAGAAATGTTCTTTTCACTTTCATCAAGTATAATGATTTGCACTTTTTCATCCTTGTAACTATCATGATTGAGCTTCAGTTTTTGCTTTTAAATGGCATGATGGCAGGTCAAAATGTTTTAAAAAAAAGGAAGCCGTTCAGTATGGGAGCTGTGATTGATGTTAGCAAGGCGTTTCTCTTGCCATAGTCTTTTTCACACTTCTTCACTAGCACTGCAATTATCTACTTTAGTTTGATATTTAGCATTTTGTTAGATGTAAAAGGATTCTTAAAGTCTATGCAAAATCTGTCAATTTCATGAATAAAAAATACATGGCTAGTGTGACTGCATGTTTTTGTGTCTGACTTTTTCACAATCATATGATGAATATTTTTGATGAAGGTCCCAAATAAGCAATCATGCTCAGAAATATAATTCAATCGATCACTTGAGAACTTCAGGGCCTGAGTTGTTCAGGTTTGGTTACTGAGAAGTTTTAATAAGCTGCTTGTTATCTTCATATTGCTCACATTTGTTTTTGTTAGTGTATTGAATGATACACCTTGGGATTCCTGATTTACACTTGACGCATTTACAGTGTATGAACAATCACAGCTTGACGCAAAAACTCAAATACCTCAGCATATTAACGTATAACCCTAGGGGGTTGTGTCACACTACAATTAGAGAGACAGTTTTGACAGCTCAGTCAATGTGCCACTCAAAAATTCCAGACTAGTGGCATAGGCATTTACAGTGATCTGTTGTTTAAGGTCTTTGAATGGTAGACTTTTCTTTCTTATTCTGTTATTTTAGAAGTTGACACGCAGTGCTGGAGAAATCAATAATGATGCCTGATGCCATTAATAGTGTGTTAAAAACTCGTCCAAACTTAAAAACCTTATTTTCAAATTCTTTTAAGTTCTCATGTCATTAGATTTTGTTGAGTTCTGCAAATTTTGCAAATGAGATTGTAGGAATTATTAAAGAACCATGGATCTATGGAATGGATTACCAAGTAGTGTGTTAGATTGTAATATTTTAGGGATCTCAAGAAAACTTGATTTGATATTTTTTGGAAAGATTAGGAGAATAGGATTGGCTAGCTTTTTGGCACAAAGGCTGATTCTCATCAAAATGTAATAATATCCAAATTTAGGGTTTTTCTTGTGTGATGTCATACATATTAAATCCCAGCATGTAGTGTCTATAGTATCAAGAGTTCAGGTCAGCATAAAATTTTATTTTGTTCATTTGGATAACTGGTCCATGAAACATGTCCAAACATTAATTGAATATAATCTTTTTCTTGGGGAACTCTTCTGGAGAATGGTTTCAAAAGTACTACAAAAAGTGTTATTGCATTTCAAAACATATTTTCTCAATACAGGAGAACAAAAACTCATTTGACAGTTTCTTGTTAAAAGCACACCAGGGTAAAAAAAGTTCAAAATATCAGATGGCTTACAGGTGACGACTCATCAGTCAAGATACCAATAATTAGATGTTTCTAGATGACATTTACCTTCTATTTCTTTTCATTGTTTCAAGTTAAATGAACTGATAACTGTTTCATGGACCTTTCTTTCTAGGTATCTTTCTCATTAATTGTTTGAAGATCCTTAGCATCTTAGGTGGGCTTCTTCCCAAAAATGTATCCTGCTTTAAAAGTTGCATGATTTCCATTTGTAATCTGTTTGTGCTGGAGGCTGGTCTTAAAGACACCTCTTTTACCCTCCCTTCTTGATCTCAGTACTGTTATATGTTTTTGGATGTTCCCAAGTGATGGCCAAGTGACTGGCCTTAAACTCAGTCTACTGATCTTCCAATTTTATTTCTCCTAAATGTTTTAGTCAATACAGTTTGTCAGATATGTAACTCTAGTCGTCCATTTTACCCATCAAAATGTTTTTAGTTAAAAATGCACTTCTGTTTTATGAGGACTAACTTGGCAAATGTTTAGAATCTCTGATCTTCTCAAAATCTTGCTTCTCACAGCACTACCTACCTGAAAATGTGTAGGTTTATGTATACATGACTGGCAGCTTCTTACTAACATAATGGTAAAAAGTTTGGTTTTTAATGAAATATTCTTGCCAATTTAGTTATCTATGCAACCTGTTAGTAAAATGTGTGTATAAAAATTAGAACATTTAAACTACAGCTACAGGATATCAAGAATTTGCTATTTAGTCATATAATAATTGAGTAATTTTGACAAACTATATGGTCAACCTCACCTTTTGTAGTATAGATTTCATAGCCAGAGGATGGTAGCAAGAATATTAAGAGGAATGCTTTCATGCCCTTCAGGAATGGAAAAAACACATGGGAAGTCAGACAGATTGTCCAATAGACCATTATAGCACTCACACTCTTCCACTATTCAGAGTACAGTGAATGACCTTCATGATTTACCAAGTAACAACATGGATTATGGCCTGCCAATTCTCCCTGCTTGCCATCAAGGAGTGAATCAGTTTGGTTAAAGAGCCAACTGAATATATATATATATATATATATATATATATATATATATATATATATATATATATATATACTGTCAGAGACGGCTGGGGAGGTGACCCGGCCGGGACGCCCAGGAGGACCAGAGGAGGGCTTGCGCCTTCCCCAGACCATGGTTGCTTTGGGGACCTGTAAGGGCCCATGGTCGCCACCAGGGGGCGTCACGCTGCCTTCAGAGCCCTGGACCTCAGCATTTCTACCCGGAAGTGCTGGGGGGAAGAGGAACAGGGACACCCGGAGTGCTTCCGGGTTCGCAGCTGGCACTTCTGCCACACAGGGGAGTGTCAGCGAAGGAGTGTCAGGAAGCACCTGGAGCTCATCCGTGTGTGGATATAAGGGGCTGCCTCCCTCAATTCAGGGACTAGAGTCGGGTGGAAGAAGGACGAAGTCCTGGAGGAGAGGAGTGGAGGCAGCCAGAAGAGAAAGGCAGTGTGTGAAAGGCCTGGACTTAAAGGGGTGATTGGTGCTGTGACACTGGGTTGATGCACTTTATTTGTGTAAATATTGTGAATAAACGTGTGTGTGGTGAAATATCATGTCTTCTTGTCTGTGTCCGGGCTGTACCCCACAATGTATATACTGTGTATATATATAATTTTTTTTTTTATTTAACATTTGCAACACTGTGATGTCATGCAATGAGTGAACAAAATCATAGGTATGTAACATCACAGCAGCCATATTCCCCAATAAAAAAAGACTCATCAAGATCATTCTGACTGGATTCCTGTTTATATTTTTTAATTAAGTGTTTATTTCAACCAATTTGTGTGAGCTTACACTTGTTTGGTGGTGTTTTTAAAGTTGTGGGTTTAATTTCTGATGTTACTTTTTCATTCTTTTGTTTCCTTTATGAAATGATACATTTTTGGTGCATTTTAGCCAGCATCTTGTATTCTAAAAATCTGGACCAATTTGGACACCCACACATAAGTGTTGTTAGGACACCACTCATTTACAAGGGTGTGTCCTCAGAGGTTGTGACCCGTGGGTAATCGACATGACAGGTTAAAAGGTTGGCTAATAGTCACTTCCTTATATGAGCTGCATATTCAAAACCTTTTCCTATGTCTGTTGCTTTAATATTTCTCATTTGATTTTTTTGTAGTACTGACATTTTTGCATGTGATTTTTGTCTCAAGTTTTGGCTTGATGATCGTGTCTTGTGATTTTCTGGTTTTGATTTATTTGTCAGCTTGACATAACAAAGATAGGATGGACAGGTATTTGGATTTTGAATAAAAAACTTGATTCTGCTTGTTTGACATTCCAATGTGTGCCATGCATATCTGGGCTTTTTCATGTTTTGCTTCAACACATTTTTTGCTTCACGCAGTCCCCCACCATAACCTATCACCCATGGGGGAGAAGTGAAAGCTTTAGATTCATTAAAACTTTCAATCTCAGTTTTCAGTGGATCTCGACGTTTTAAGGTCCCTTGATACTTAAAACATTGATATATCACTGATGGGTGTGTGTTTGTCTGTGTCTGTGGGTATCCTTCAATAAGGGCACGTAAATAAAGGCAAGCTTCAAAAGGGCGACTTCAATTGGGCACAGCGAATAAAGGCAAACACAACAAAATTATTACAGAAAATTTATTAGATAAAGGCAATGATTGAACGTATAAAAAGGCAAATTAACGAATAATCCATTTTTGGTATGACAGCAAGACAAACATTTTCCAATCCTATATTCAGTGCATTTCCAGATGTGTTTCCCATCGATAGTTTTCTCCTTTCTAAATGTGTAGCCTTCGACTACGAGTGGATCAGCACCTTTGTTGCTCTTCACATATCCCAGAGCCATTTGAACTAAATTATCTACAAACGCCTTTATTCGCCGTACTTCATTGAGATCGCCCTTTTAAAGCTCGCCTTTATTTACGCTGGCCTTTATTCGCCGCGCCCAATTGAGGTCGCCCTGTTGAAGCTTGCCTTTTTGTGCGCGCCTTTATTGAATAGAGCCGTGTCTGTGTGTCACAGTTTCTTGAGGATGTTCTAGAGCTAAAATGGCTAGAATTTGAAAGTTAAGCCTGTTATAGATGATGATGTGCTGATTGGTTTTTTAGCCAAATCATGCAAGAGAAAGAGGCACTATAGAGAGATGCTCAAATGCCATAATACTTCAATTAATTGCGAATTCTTCTTGTCAAATGCTATTGTAATGACCAATTTTATGATCAGAAAGATGAGTATCAGAGCAGTAAACAATTGCTGAAATGTTATAAAATAGTACAGGTAACTTTGTTCCTAGGGCACAAAGCCTACTGGCGCTAACGTCTAAATTATTATTATTTTTTTTGCTTTGTTTTGATTCCTGTTTCCAGGAATTTTTTCAATCTTATGTGTTCATTAGGAGCTTGTTGGTGAAGGCAAATACTTATGTTCGTCCACATGGGACCACATAAGTGACACAAGACTTGTGGGTTTAACTATATAGCTTTTGTGCCTGCCCATTATAGCATTGACTTGAATGATCAGATGAAGTATGTTCTTCTAAAGCATCTTGTGATGGTGTGCACTGTAGAAAGTTCTGCATAAAATAAAAATTAATTGATATATTAAAATGTCTTAGCGTCCTTGATACCTTTACATCTTCTGGAATCATTCTGTGGCATTACCATAAAACTCTGCTTAGGACAGTTGTTTAAGAAATCTGTCTGCTTAATTTTTGCCTGTTTTCATTTGTTTTTCTGTGGTGGTTTATATTTGTTATCATTATCTTTGCATTGCCATTTTGTTTTGTATAGTGTCCATTATTCTGTGGCAATCTTTGCATTTTCATAATGTAGTATGTTTACATACGCTATGCCCATTGCCAGTTATATAACACAGAAGTCATATGATGTATTGTTTCATAATATCCTGCCTATTTAAGATGGTGGTGCACTATATTTGCTATTGAAGTATAAAATTCTCTTCAAAACATGTCAACAACAATTAGTATACACAGGGATCATTAAATCAATCTAGCATAAGGACCTTTTTGATACTGTATGCTTCTCTCTAATTTGCCTTTGGTTTTGTGTTTTGGGTCTTTTGGTTTTCTGACCCCTGTTCATATTTTGACTAAGATTTCTCCCAGTACCAATTTATTCACACCATCTCACGGCCTTTTTCCCCTCTTTGTTTACCTTAGCCACCTGCTCGTTGCCTGGAGTTTCATAACAATTTGCTATGGGTAGTTCCCGATTTCTTCTGGTGCAATAGAAAATAAAGTTGAAGGTCATGTGTGTATGTGTTATGGGTTGAGATGATGATCTTATATATTTGAAAACCGGAGGGTCCGAAGCAGCTGAAAATTTCTTCTTTTGACATAGACGTTGCTCTGTTGTGTCTCTTGAAGTCCAAAATGTTTTCTTTTGTCTCTGTAACTTTCAGAAGCAGACTATTCATGTGACACCCCTTGCCACTTGTGCCACTTCATTCTTGTATCCACCTCCTGAGTCCACTACAAGAATATGCTATCACAATTTTTACACAAAAGACACTGCCTTGTGATCCACAGTTATCCACCTCTTTTAATTATGTACATTTCCTGGAAATATGCAGTATATATTCATTCAGTAACCTCTGGAGCTGTTTGTTTTTACTGAAAAATGTAGATGACTCAGTGTTTACTCCTTCACTGTTTATTAAAGGAATATCATTTTTTCCTCTCACAGGAGGTGTTTTCTTTTCTAAGTGATTAGAGCTAGAGGTTAGGCACAGCAAAATTTGAAAAAGAAACATAAGATAAAAAAGTTAAAATTAAAGCAAAAGTCACAAAAATAATTTATTTATGAAGTCTAATGCTTTATCCTGCCCCAACTGTATCACTCACTGCCTTATACACAAAATATGTATTTATTGTACCTGCTTAAAATCTGATATAGAGTACCTGAAAGTTTGACTTAGCTAGCAAAAGGTAATTTTAACCAGTTTACAAAAACATTTCAAAACCCTCCAACTGAAACCATTCATTTAATAAACACCCACTAAAAGAATGCCATTATCTTATTATTGTAACCCTCATGAAAGAAAGAATGAGCGAGAAAAACAAGTTACAAAATACATCGAGTAGCATATGTCATATTATTGTCTATTTTTCTGACCTCATGCTTGCTGTTTGCTTTTGGATTTATAGCAGGTCCTTTCAGACAGATACTTCATATTTTTCCCAATCTTGTTTTTGCTGAATCATTGTTGTACTTTTGCTTATCTCCTTCTGTCTTAATCTGTTTATGTTTTGGCAAATACCTGACATTTTCGTCTTTGAAGCACATGTAAATTCCCTAAGTACTTAATAGTACTCTTTAAAAGGGTAGCTACAGTTTGCCACACAGGATGATTATGCATTCTCTGATTTCATTGTACACTATTCTTCAACTGCCCTTTAGCATAAATGCATCACTTAGGAGCGGGATGGCTTGCAGGCAACATAGAAAAACAAAGCATTGCATAAGGAACGATGTCCCTTGTATAAACCCAGAAAACTGTGACCTGAACATAATCTATATGAATGGTTCTTAAGTTCAGTCCTGGGGCCTTCATTGGCTGTGTATTTCCTTCTAACCAATTTGTTATTTTAATTGAATGGCTGCCTTAATTAAGTATACTTTAATTTCAGCAAAATTTTTGTGTCAATGCATAAAACGTAAACTGATTATGCTAAATGTTTACTGAATAAAGCAAGAATTTATTTGTGAAAGATGGGTAAGTAGCTTTTGCTTTGTAATATTTAGTTCCTTTTTAATGTTATGGGGCATCATGTATAAAACCTTGCTTTGATTCCATACTAAAATTTTGCTTAAGGCAAAATGGCGTATGTACAAATAAAAAATTGGATGTACGCCATGTCCCATGACAAGTTTGTTATAAATGTAAAATCAACTTAAAACTATGCACTCATGCCCAGGCTTTTACCTAATCTCCATCACCTCCCACCAGTAACCATGTATGACCTTAAAAATGCCCATTTTGAATATTCACAACCTAATCACCATATAAATTTGGCCATATTCCTGAGTTACGTTTTTACTTTCAAACCATGGGCGAATGGAGGAAACAAAACTTCAGTGAATGTGATCCTGAAATATTACTAACATTAGTTAGAGTTTAAGAAATGCATATGGATGCACTATGTTGCTAAAATAAGTCATAAAGGGTATTTTTCTTCTCAATTTTCAAGGCCACACTTAATGTAAATACTGTAAGATAATCAATGAATTAGGAGCTACTAACTAGTAGCAAGGACTGTGGAGGTCGCGTCCCAGGCCCCAAAGACATGCAGGTTAGTTGAACTGGCGACACTACATTGTCCACTGATGTGTGTGTGTGTTTTCACCATCCGATGGGATAGAATAGATAGATCAACTAATTCTATAATCAATCCTGCCCAAAGTAGCTCTTACTTACATGTAGCCAGTCCTTAAAACAGATAATACATCTACATAATCTACAATTTTAATTACAGAATAGTTCGCTGTTTAAAATTTAGTTTGAGAGAGAGAGAGGATGTTTCAACTTACTTTAAATATATGTATTCAATATTTTCCTCTTTTACACATCTGATAGACACACCTCTTGGCTAATATAGCCGAGCAATTGAAACAGCTGTGCATGCATGCCTGGTGCACATGTCTGTCTACACGAACAGCGATGTGTGGGTGTAAAAAAATCTCCATCACATGTCGCACATTCCCATGTTGCCAAATAATTTAAAAAACAAAAACGGGATATATCCTTTTGATGATGTAAATAAGTCACATTATGTGTATATTTTCTAACTTCTTAAAATAAGAAACTGTTTATTGTGCCACAATTAAAATTCAAAAACACAATGTTTTCTGTTATTTAAATGTTGTTAATAGTTTTTGTGTCCTTTTTCATGATGGTGTGTGAATTATAAACTGATTTAGTCATCCTCAAAACATTCTCGTGAAGTTGTGTGCTGAATTGATGCCTAAATTACAAAGACCATCACGAAGAAATCATACAATTCCAGGTTTAGAAAATAGAAGAATGGATGGAAGGACAGACATCAGAATGTGTCTGACACATTATTGACATGCAGAATGAAATGAGATTTTTTATTCACTTCATTGTCCTGTTGCCTAGAGTCACTAAAATGCCAACAGCAAAACAGTTTGTACAGGACTTGATGGTTGAAACTTTTTATAACCAACATCCAGATCAAGAAATGACTTACTCATGTTTCTGAGTGTAAGCAAATTTTATACATCAGGCCTCTGGTTGTTTAAGCCTTTATTTTTATTTATTTGTACTAAGCACATAAGAGGATAACAATGAAACACAGTCCTTTAACATTCAGTGTTGTCTGCACTTGTGTCTGCTCTACTATTCATTACTTGTTAGTATCTGAATACAATTAACAGAGTAAACTCCACACAAAAAGGACATTAAAAATAAAACAGAGTTAACCATTTAATTATATGGCAAAATAGACATATTTCTGAATTTCTTATAAATATAAGTCTAACACTACTGCAGTTTTCTGAATAGAAAATAAGACAAGGAAGAAAGAATAAGCTAGTTACACAATGAGATACATTAATGATAAAAATGAATCACTAAAAGAGAACAAAATTCTGCAGCAACAAGGGTCATAGTAATGAAATTAGAAGTCAAAGATTTTTATCCTTATAATTAACAAATAAGTTAGTGTATAATGTAGATAAAAAAAAATTGCCAAGTGTTTTTGCAGTGAATATGCTGTGTTTGTTGGTTTGTTCACTATTTTACTGGAAATGTGCAACCAGCTTAGATATTTTTTTTCCAGTGCCCCATGATGCTTTACAAGGCTAGTGTAACATTGCAGAGCTGTAGCTGGATTGTCTGGATGGGACAGCCCCTCAAATATATAACACTGAAATTTAGTAGAAAACTTGAAATGACATTTAAACACAAAACATTCATACAGAAGAAAACAGGAAATGTTGTTGATGTATTTCTATAATAAAGGTAATTTATTTGTAAATGGTGTTGTATGTAACCAATGGTTAATATTTGAGCCTACCCGTTTAATAGTATTACCCAGAGTGCTGTGCAGTTTGATGTAAATGGGAAGGAGTAACAAATCCACGTGCTTTAGTGTTGCACTTATTTGGTAAAGTAGCAGTGAATTAGCAAAAGCATCAGGGGAACAAACTCTACTTTTTGGTCAAGAGTGGTTTGTACCTGCTATTGAATCTATGGAGGGCAAGCCTTAGTGAATTCATGCTTCCTCCCTGCCACTGTCTCCAAGAAATTTTACTGTCTTGATATTTGATTTTATTAATTTTAGCTCAGGGAGGCCCAATAGTGCAGTGGTTACAGCTGATGTTTCACAGTTTAGGTCACCTTTTTGGCCACAACATTCGGCCCAGAATAGCTGGCACACATTTCCCTTAAATGATTATTTCACCATTATATATGACTTCAAAGCATTTTGCTAAGCTTGACGAACTTCCTGAACACTTCTATGATTTCCACAAACTCAAGTTGAAGTGAAATCAGCAAGGTTCACTCATCACTATTAGTTTATTTTTTTGACTCAAAAGGGAAAGAATAAATGGTCAGTTCTTCAGTCCATCCATTATGAAGACAGACAGAGCAGGAGACAAATCCAGCAAGACGAACCACCAGCCTTGTAGCAGCAAGTACAGTGGGGAGAAGATAAAGCAGCTGTATAACACGATATTTGAAATTATTGTCCTCCCATCGTAACAGTAAAGCTATCTAATATAGAATATCTGTTGGATTCACCCTTTCAGATCTGCTTAATCCAGTTCAGGGTTGCTGCTAGCATTAAGTCAACCCTGAAAAGCATGCCGCTCCACTACAGGTTATACTCACAAACGGAAACTCATATGGTAGACAATTAACTTAATAGGCACATCTTTAGGGGTGAAACCAGAGTAGATGGTTAATAAAAAGACACAGGCACAAGTCAATGTGCAGATTCCACACAGAGAATACCTGGGTTAGGATTTGAACTCCATTTATAAGGTCCTAACACTGTGCCATCCACAATATTAATAGTCCACATAACAAGTCACTATATTACCAAAAAGAGTCGCCCAGTGATGTAAAGTTTATTGTGACACTCAGAGTTACATGTATCATTACATAAGTTTCTATTCTGTTGCACAATGGTATGTTAGTCATTATTGTACCACCAGTTGAAGCTTACCCGCTTTTGTCACACATTCAGTCCCTCAAGAATCTTTTATAAGTATTTATGAGGGATTAAGTTAAAGAGAGCTGGAGGTCAGCTATGTGTTATTAGTGTGTCACAAGAAAATACAAATAAAATACAAAGTCATAGAGCTGACTCCAGCACCCTCTGCTGGTGTCTCTTCTGTATTGCTTTATTTTGACCACATCTATTATCTTTAGCTTTTATGTTTTTCCTTTTTATCCTTTTAACCTCTTCAAATACTCATAATTTTAATATTACTTGAATCAAAATAGTGATAAGAACAACAAATATATGTTAAAAGGAAGAACTTCAAAACTAAACTTATTATTGTACAATTTCCAAATTGGTGACTGTATGAATGGCAAGAAAATTTCAGTTTTTTTTTGTTTTATTTTAAAAGAAAAGCACTCCCAGCAGAAATTATTTTCTTAGCGTCAAGACATGTAAGAATATAATTTAAATGAAAACATTCCTGTTAACCACGTTAATATGAAAGATGGTAATGTAATATGGCAATGAAAGCAATGGACTGGTTCTGTGAGGTAGTTTTTCCGGGGTAAAGTGCGAGACTATGGGTGGAACTGGTTAAAATTCCTTTTTAATAAGTTCCTTATAGATTCCACATGGTTTTTTTTAAACAGCTTTCATTCTCAGATTGATATTTAAAAGATAGTGTGAGCTCATAAATTGCCTCATAATCACTTGACAATAAAACCATTATTCTTTAATCAGCTGTTGGAACCACATTATGACAATATACAGATTTCCTATCATTGATACCCTCCTAAAAGACTTGTCAAGTTTGAATACCACAATAAAGAGAGCTAACTTTCCTTAATTTGGTCCAATGTGCAAAAACCTTACACACTTGGCATATTTCAAACCACATGCCATCGTAAACCTTGCCAGATGTAACTTGTCTTGCCAGCTTTTCATTCCAAAAGATGTTTGGTGGAGACCTGAGTTGATAGCTCAATCACATTGCCAAGTAACTGACATATTTGCTTTAAAAAGCCACTTATTACATGTCTGAAATAATTACCTCTACTTGTTTCTAGGGATGTCTCTTATAAAGTGCGAAGACTTGATTTATACAGCCTGGCATAGTCTACTTTGTGTAGTTCCTAATAATAACATGTGCGGCCACAAGAGTAAGTCAGCAGACGTTGAAACTGCTGTTGCGCACACCATGCTACATGCTATTGGCATACATCTGGAAAGAATTTAGTTGTCTTTTTTTCTTCAGAACTTTTATTTGACGAGATTCAGCAATATAGTTTCTTTTATTGTAACTTCAACTAAGTGCTGCTTTAAATTTCAACACGGTAGACATCTAGTGATGCAGCTATACAGGAAAAAAGAGAAGTACAGAAAGTGTGCAAACTCCATATAGGTAGTGGCCAGACTGAAAACTGAATCAAACAACTTCTCCATAATTCTGCCATTTTGTTGTTGCTTTTGTGCAAAGTGATCTTTCATAACTACTTTATAAAACTGCTTTTACTTATGATACTACTTAACAAAAGAGAGCTATTACAACTTGTTGTGTTAGGTACCTTATTGAGTACCAGTACTCTTTACTTGGTACACAAAACAAATGTAAAATATTAAGAGGAGGATGGTAAAGTCGGCACAGTATATTACTGCCTGACATTCAAGAACAGGTTTTATATACAAGTCAGAGGACTATTCAAAAGTCAGTCAATTTGACAGCTATATGGTTGTTTCTCTACACTGTATATATATCCTCCACACAGGCTTTGTCCTTCTTCCTCCCGACTCTGGCTATTCAACAGTGGCGCCTTTTAATAGGACACCTAGAAGAACTCCAGGTGCCCAACGACCTTCTTCCAGCAGCACCTCCTGGTATAGTGGAAGTGCTGTCATACAGGGGCCAGCAAACGTCCTGGCGGTAGCAACAGAGCCTCAGCAAGGTTGAGCTTCCATGCTCCAAACTTGTGACACTTTAAAGATCCTGAAAAAGGTAAGGCCCCTGGCTGTCTGCCACCATATATATATATGCCCGGCAGGGATGCCCCTGCTGCTTATGTTCCGGGGGAGCCACCATGGGCACTCCAGTACCTCCCCCGGGATGCTTGGTGGCAGCCTCCATGGCTGACGGTGATTCCCCAACCACCCGCAGGGTTCCATGGGAGATGGAGTCCTCCACAGCCTGGTTGGGGGCTCGGATGGCCGCTAGGGGGAGCTGCATGGACTCAGCAGCCTGGCTGGATGAATCTTCAGCCCCACCTGGAGGTGCAATTAGGACCAGGTGGTCAAGCACCTGGAACACTTCCGGGTGGGTTATAAAAAGGGCCAGCCACCACCACTCAAGGGCCAGAGTCGGGTGGAGAAGGACAAGGTTGCGAGGGAGGAGTAGTGGTGCCAAGGAAGAGAAGAGAAGAGAAGAGTGCTTTTGCTTGTGCTTTTGCTGTACTGGTGTTTGGGACTGTGTTGTGGCAGGGGGAAGTACGGGGAAGACGTGCCCTCCAGCTGAAGAGTAATAAAAATCCTTTTATTTTACACGTGCCTCCCGTGTCCAATCTGTGTCAGGTCAGGCGCTATATAGTGCCTTCCACAATATAAATATATATATATATATATATATGCCACGGGTTGGATGGTATCCCAACCAGAAAAGAGGATGGTTCTTTACCTGGGTGGGAGGCTCTCAGCATGCAGATGGGTATCCGGGCCAGGACAGAGGAAGGAACCAAACCTAGAAGAGATGGCCAGAAGGGATGGGCAGACAGCCCATCATTTGTAAAAGACATCGCAGGGGATACGTTACTTCCCAAGGACATGAAATGGTAACAGTCCTCCGTATCGGTGCCCATTTGGGATCCAGCAGGGAATTTGTGTAGAGAGAAAACTTGTGCTTGTGCTACTTTATGGAGGAATCTACTCTATACTAATAAAAGGCAAAGCCCTCACTGACTCACTCATTCACTCATCATTAATTCTCCAACTTCCTGTGTAGGTAGAAGGCTGAAATTTGGCAGGCTTATTTCTTACAGCTTACTTACAAAAGTTAAGCAGGTTTCATTTTGAAATTCTACATGTAACGAACTTAATGGTCGATAACGGTTGACAACATCCGCCATGTTGAACTTTCTTATTTACGGCCCCATCTTCACGAAACTTGGTAGGCAGCTTTCTTGCGCTAACCGAAACCGATGTAGGTACTTATTTCAGTGGTATGACGCCACTGTCGGCCTCCATATTGAACTTTCCAACGTCACTAATTCTCCAACTTCCCGTGTAGGTAGAAGGCTGAAATTGGGCATGCTCATTCCTTACAGCTTACTTACAAAAGTTAAGCAGGTTTCATTTCAAAATTCTACTCGTAACAGTCATAACGGTAAACAATGTCCGCCATGTTGAACTTTCTTATTTATGGCCCCATCTTCACGAAATTTGGTAGACGGCTTCCCTGCACTAACCGAAACCAATGTACATACTTATTTCGGTGGTATGACGCCACTGTCAGCCGCCATATTGAACTTTCCAATGTTACTAATTCTCCAACTTCCCGTGTAGGTAGAAGGCTGAAATTTGGCAGGCTCATTCCTTACAGCTTACTTACAAAAGCAGGTTTCATTTCGAAATTCTACGTGTAACGGTCATAACGGTTGACAACGTTCGCCATGTTGAACTTTCTTATTTATGGCCCCATCTTCACAAAATTTGGTAGGTGGCTTCCCTGTGCTAACCAAAACCGATGTACGTACTTATTTCAGTGGTATGATGCCACTGTCGGCTGCCATATTGAACTTTCCAATGTCACTAATTCTCCAACTTCCTGTGTAGGTAGAAGGCTGAAATTTGGCAGGCTCATTCCTTACAGCTTACTTACAAAAGTTAAGCAGGTTTCATTTCGAAATTCTACTCGTAACGGTCATAACGGTCGACAACGTCCTCCATGTTGAACTTTCTTATTTATGACCCCATCTTCACAAAATTTGGTAGGTGGCTTCCCTGCGCTAACCGAAACCAATGTACGTACTTATTTCGGTGGTATGATGCCGATCTTCAAGAAATTTGGTACGCGGGTTCCCAACACTAACTGAATCCTACTTACATACATATATACGTCCATAGCCTGCAGCTCGGTCGCCGTGTGAGGAAGGTTGGGTCCCCCATCCCAACGCCTCCCACGTTGTTGGCTGCCTGCCTATATAAGGCCATCCATCGCTCCGGTCTCTACATTCCCTTCCTTGCTTCGCCACGGGATTCACGTCTCCCTGCTGATAACTACAGCCTTTTTATTTAATCCATGGCTTCTCCGCTGTTTTATTGTTTGGTTATTACGATTATAGTTATTGTTTAGGTATTTTAGACTTACTTTACATTGTTCAGGTACCCATTTCCTTTATCATTCCAACCGTACCCCCATTAACATGTCTATCGAGGTGATCACCATCGATCAAAGAACTGTCACCTACCAAGTGGTTTCCATGCCCGGAGATGGCACCTACCTTTTCCATTCTCTGTGTTACATATTGCACGGCCATATCAGGCTCACTCTTGATATCTGGAGGAACATTGTGTCTTATGGATTGATCACGGTACAGGAGATAATTATACTACACAGGAGCACTATAAGAGTGAAATGCTTAAGCCCTTCACCTATGGTTCTGCATGTGAGTTGATGGCTGCCGCTGAATTGTTCGGTTGTTGCTTTCAAGTGTACCGAAATGGCCAAATATTTTACACCTTTCGACAACTGCCAGTGCCTCTTAAACATCTTAGACTCACAGGTGACGATTTCAGTAGTGGACACTTTGATGTTTATGAATGTTTAATCTCTCAAAAGCTGGATGTGAAGTTATCGATGAAACCGGTTGTATGCTTACAACGCTTGACAGATGCCGAATGTCACTTCAACACAAGTCCTGCAAATACTGTCGTAATTGAAACAAACCATGAAACTCAAACCGATTACGACAGCAGCAATCCAAGCTGTGAGATTTGAAACAAGATTACTGTTCACATGGCCAACTGTACATTGCAAGCTCAAGAGTAAGCTCGGCACACAGCTTGGATTTATTACAAACTGACAATGTGGTATACAAAGAGATCCTTAACAAATAATTATTGGCATATTTTCCCTCAGTTTAAAAAGGTTTAATTTTCTTCTTAATAAAAATTTTAAGGCAGTAATTCGCCGCTGCGAAGCGCGGGTATTTTGCTAGTTAGGTTAATAAACACATCTTTATTTGAACCTGTGACTCTGTGTGATTGTGTATAGGGGGTTGCAGCTCACTGACGTCCTAGGTTCTATTACTATATATATATGTGTGTGTGTGTGTGTGTGGATATTACATTCATATATCTGAATCGCAGTCTGATTATTTGGGTAGTTACCTTCCAGCTTACGCTTGTGGTTGGTCGGCCAGTGAGCAAATATCCTCCCCATCCTGTCAGTTGTGAGAAACAGATCATAAGTTAAATAATACAAAGAGTACACAACATGTGTAGTGTATCCAACACAACATCAGAGGCTTCACCTCAGGAACTGACATCCGAGGTTCAATCCATGTACAGGAAAGCATAGGTGTGTACACCTGATTAGCCCCAATTAGGGTGAAATTTGTGTTGTGTACTCTTTGTTTTCAGCAAGTACTGTATCATATATATATATACATGATATATAGTGTATATATATATTGTGGCGGTTGGCTGGGGGCTTATGCCAAGCCAGGATGCCTGGAAGGACTAGGAGAGGGACTATACCTCCCCTGGGCCACGAGAGGGCAGCCACCCTGGTCTATATGGGGGCTGCAGGAAGCAAGCATGGAAGCTCAACCCTATTGGGGCCCGTGGCTACCATAAGGGGGTGCCCAGAGATTTGAGGAGCGCTGGATGTCAGCACTTCTGCCACACCAGGAAGTGCTGCAGAAAGATCGTCAGAGGGCACCTGGAGCATGTCCGAGTGGATATAAAAGAGGTCGCCTTTCTCCAGTCATTAGCCAGAGTCGAGATGAAGAGGACAAAGCTTGGGAGAGAGGAGCAGAGGCGGTGAAAGGAATGACTATTGAGAGGCCCGGACTTTAGAGAGGTGTTTGGTGCATGGGGCACTGTGTTGCGTGCAGAATTGTAAATATTGTAAATACGGTGATTAAAAGTGTGTATTTGGGTCTTCCTGTGTCTGTCTGTATTGGTGTACAGACTGGTTTCCACTATATATATATATATATATATATATATATATATATATATGCTGTATATAAAGGAACACTTTTTAATCAGAGTATAGCATCAAGTCAATAAAACTACTGGGATAGTAGCAGAGGGCGTGGTTAATCAGTTTCAGCTGCTGTGGTGTTAATGAAATCAGCAACAGGTGCACTAGAGGGGCAAAAATGAGATGACCCCCAAAACAGGAATGGTTTAGAAGGTGGATGCCACCAACATTTTTCCCTCCTTATTTTTTCTGACTGTTTTTTCACTAGTTTTGTATACGTTACTACTGGTAGCCATGAGGCGATACCTGGACGCTACAGAGGTTGCACAGGTAGTTCAACTTCTCCAGGATGGTACATCAATACGTGCCATTACCAGAAGGTTTGATGTGTCTACCAGCACAGTCTCAAGGGCATGGAGGAGATTCCAGGAGACAGGCAGTTACTCTAGGAGAGCTGGACAGGGCCGTAGAAGGTACTTAACCCATCAGCAGGGTTGGTATCTGCTCCTTTGGGCAAGGAGGAACAGTATGAGCCCTACAAAATGACCTCCAGCAGGCCACTGATGTGAATGTCTCTAACAAAACAATCAGAAACAGACTTCATGAGGGAGGCCTGAGGGCCTGATGTCCTCTAATGGGCCCTGTGTTCACTGCCTGGCACCGTGGAACTCAATTGGCATTTGTCATAGAATACCAAAATTGGCAGGTCCACCACTGGCACCCTGTGCTTTTCACAGATGAGAGCAGGTTCACCCTGAGCACATGTGACAGACGTGATAGGGTCTGAAGAAGCCGTGGGGAATGTTATGCTGCTTGTAACATCGTTCAGCATGACCGGTTTGGTGGTGGGTGAGTGATGGTCTGGGGAGGCATATTCATGGAGGGTTGCACTGAGCTCTACAGGCTAGACAACGGCACCTTGAATGCCATTAGGTATTGGGATGAAATTCTTGGACCCATTGTTAGACCCTATGCTGGTGCAGTGAGTCCTGGGTTCCTCCTGTTGCACAACAATGCCCGGCCTCATGTGACAAGAGTATGAAGACAGTTCCTGGAGGATGAAGGAATTGATACCATTGACTATCCCCCACACTCTCCTGACCTAAATCCAATAGAACACCTCTGGAACATTATGTTTTGGCCCATCTGATGTTGTCAGATTGCACCTCAGACTGTCCAGGAGCGTAGCGATGCCCTGGTCCAGATCTGGGAGCAGATCCCCCAGGACACCATCCGTCGTCTCATTAGGAGCATGCCCTGACATTGTTAGGCATGCATACAAGCACATGGGGGCCTTACAAACTACTGAGTATGATTTTAAGCTGCTGCAATGAAATTTCAGCAAAAAGGACTAGCCTGCCGGATCATTTTTTCACTTTGATTTACATGGTGTCTTTGAATTCAGCCATCTGTAGGTTGATAATTTTCATTTCCATCCAACGATGTGGCATCATTTCATTGTTAACACATTACCCAGTCCATGCCAGTACAGGTATCCAACATGTTTTTTTCCCATTGTGTTTTCAAAGTGTTCCTTTAATTTTTTTGGCAGTTTGTATATTTTAGCATTGTTTTTTTATTCAGTTTTATTCTCCCAGTTACGTTCACGCTCCCCCCGATTTGACACTGCTGTTTTCACATAAAGATGCGCTATACAGAGGTGAACTCAGATGATGATGAGGGTTCTACATCGGAGAAGAATGCACATCTCAATTTTGCTGTTGCTGTACTTTGTATATGTACACTGGAAGCTCTGCAGTCTACTTGTGACTTTACGCTGTAGGAAGTAAATAAATAAAATCAAGGTAAATAGGTAAATAACATTCGATCTGGCTTTTATATACAAAGTACAGTGGCGGCAAAAGTGTGACGTGCACTCTTTTTCTGATGTAGAACCCTTGTCATCATCTAACCTTTACAAGAACCATACATTTACACCGGCTGTTACCGATTCAAATCAAATGTATGTCTTTATTCTAAAACCAGTAATTGTGCACTGCATGAAAACAAACAGTGAATACACTTGACTTGAGCATTCATAGTTTTCATACTCTTTCTCTGTACGTTTAGCATTCAATAAGAGTATTGGCAATGCCTTTGGAGGTTGGCTGAGGAAAGAGATGGTGTACAGAAAACCTCAAATAAGGTCATCATCTGAGTTCACCTCTGCTATAGCGCGTCTTTATGTGAAAACAGCAGTGTCAGATTGGGGGGCGTGTGAACATAACTGGGAGAATAATACTGAATAAAAAAAACAACACTAACCTTTACAAGTACCATACATTTACACCGGCTGTTACAGACTCAAATCAAATGTATGTTTTTATTCTAAAATCAGTAATGGCGCAATGCATGATAATGTACAGTTAATACACTTGACTTGAGCATTCACAGTTTTCCTACTCTTTCTCTGTACGTTTAGCATTCGTTTGCTCAGATGTTAATGTGCTTGCTGCTTCCTGAGCATCCCTTCTTTTCTCCACCCTTGCGGCCTGCTTCTTTTCTACTTTCATCAGCATCTTTTCGCATTAAAATTGATTAAGTCAGTGTTTGTGTTGTAATTATTTAGTACGTTTTCTTTAATTTTTTACTTAAGCAGGCACTTAAGTCTCCAATCTGCCTCAAGAATGATTTAAGATATGAAGAGGTGGGGGAAGTCATGGCGAAGGTGGTAGGGATAAGAACGGCGCCTGTATGCATGCGCCAAAGGACATCCTGCTGGCCACTACCGAGAGTTCATTCTACAATAAAATTAAAATTGAAATAAAAAGAGGAAATAACCTTGGAGGTCAATCATCACCCTGAAAGCAGATAGTAGACATCATGTAGTATATGTGTACCAAATTTCAGGTCAATAGCTACTCTGTTGCTCCAGGGATCCAAGCTACAGGTGATTTAAAATCCTGGACAGACAAATGAATAGCCACGGTAGCGTATTATAAATAAAGATAGTAAGAATAAGAGCAGTTTACTTCTCAAAATGGAGTCATGCGGGATCAAACTCGAGACCTTTTGATTACCAGTTAGCAGTTCTTATGGTTACGCCACCAAATCAGTCGTGTTAAAGATGTGTCAATGTCGCACCCTAACGCGGATTCTTTTTCTGCAGTTATATTCTTGAATAAAAGCACACTTGTTTTGTTATACTTGTACCTTTTTTGAAAGTGTTTATTTGATATTTGGACTTTAGGCTTCACACATTCTATGCTTCATGTCTACATTTTGCCAATTATTAGCAAAACATGAAAAATGTTTCTGTTTTAATGATGTTTACATAGATTGTTATAGACACAGAACACACATGAAATGCATGTGTTCCAAATAACGATATAGTATTTACTCTAGTCTATACAACTTTAAGCAACTGACACGCAGGTAAACAGACTTGAGCTGAGAAAATGTTGTGCACCAGTGGGGGGAAAGTGATAGCAGGCTGCTTGCTGTTTATGAACATTTAAAAGATAAAAGATGCTGACGGAGAGGTGCAAAGGGATTTAAGGTAGGACGGATTTACAAGTTTTTTCGTTTGCTTTGGTAATTCTAGTGTTAACCTGTTATCCAGTTCCAATCTGAGCTCTGCATGTAAAGATATGTTTTTTTTTTATTTTTGCAGTGTATAGGGTGGTCATCCCCAGACCTTTTTCTATCTTCTGTCTACTTTTTACCACATTGGTGTAGTCAGCAGGAATTTTATTTAAAAGGCAAGTAGACCAGAATCTAACCTAAATCATCTTTAACCTGGCCACTGAGGTTTGGGAAGTTAAGTTACAGTTGGATGAGACTTGGTCATGGCTTGCTGAGTTGGATGAGCAAGTTGCAACCCAAGTTGCCCTCCAACAGGTTTGGGTATGGGCTGCGTCCCAGGTATTGGTGCCAATCCAGGAGAACGATGATATAGAGTTGTATCTCCTCATTTTTTAACATACGGCATGCCGTCATTGTTGGACACATGAGGAGTGGGCTAACATATTGGCGCTGTTCCTGAAGAGAGAGGCACAAAGGGCTTATTATGACCTCAGGAATGTTCCTGAAGGATTTTTATTAAATGCCTTCCCTGCCTTTCATGTACAGCCAGACTGCAAACAGGTGTTTAAAGACCTGGATGCCTTATTAAGGTCCTAAAAAGGCATAGGGTGGCAACCCAGCTCGAAGGTGCAGAAAAGCCTAAGCGGCAAAGCCAACAAGAATGTGTCACCCCTTTAAGGCCTACACCCCACATCACGGAAGTCACGATCCATCTCAAGGAAACACCCTCTCTGCAATGTTTTAAGTGTAGAGTGGTTGGGCATACCATCCCAGAATGTCTGTTAATCAGCAGGCCAGTGAGAGGTATTGTGCTATTGCTAACCCCTTATCGCTCCCTTGGACTGGAGTGGTTGTGGTGAATGAGCATAAGGTTACCACTCTAATTGACACCGGCAGCAACATTTCCATTGTAGCTCGCCGTTATGTGCTAGCACGACAATGGCTTTGTGGCAGACCAGTTTAAACTGCATTCACGGGGAAACCCGGTGGTATCATTCCACCACCCGTATCATCAGCTTTGACAACTCTGTAAGGGCCTTACAGGTGGTGGTGATTCAAAATCCACCCTTTTCTGTGATATTAGATAGGGACTGGTCAGAAAGTAAACGCAGCAACACACAAACCACTCCCGGAAAATCGTTGGGCCTGGTAATGGATGGAGATAATCCACACCAAACTGTCTCCACGCTGTGTACACAGCCGGCAACCAAGGGTCACATGACTACCCAGTGTGATGTGGCAGGTCGTGTCTATGACGCTGGACCATCCAACGCTCAAGCTGTCAATGTCACAGACAGATGCTCTGCCCATTTAGGTTAGTCCAGACCCTCTTAACACATTACAATTTCAATTTAGGCAAACACCGGCATCCTTCAAACGGGAGCAGTGGAATAAAGACTCTCTGAAGTTTGCCAAATATGCAATGGTCTCTGTAAATGGTCAATGCACCTTACATCTCATGCCATCAGGACCCTACTTTGTTATTGAAAATGACCTATTACTGTATACCTGGTAGCTGAGCATGAGGGAGAGGTGAGGTCACCGTGGACCTTCTGGCGGCAAAACTTGCACACTCCCATCTTCTAGGCGCCAATGTGGGAGCTGACAAAACACTGGAAAGAATCAAACACTGCTTTTATTGGCCTGAGATCAATAAGGAGGTCAGACATTTCTGTGCTTCATGTCCAGAGTGTCAGTTACCTCAGATTCCTAAGACGAACATATGAACACGTAGGGGTCAACAGCCCTAGATAGCCCTAGCTAGAGAACATAAATATACTGATATACTTGTTTATGCTACCCATTATCCAGAGGCTATCCTTTTGAGAGTAGCCAATTCAAAAACTATCGCATGGGAAATGATAAGCACTTAAAGACTGCAGCATACCATCCTCAAACTGACGGTTTCGTAGAGAGGTTCAATCAAACTCTCAAACAAATGCTACATAAGGTGGTCAGCGAGGATGGGAGGAACTGGAATCAGCTTTGTCTTTTTAACCTACCTTAATTAGATCTCCTGGCATGTCATGGAAATGAAACTGGCTTGTACCGGCTCATGGACTTGTGAATCTAGATGGCCCAATTGAGTTGTGTCAGTTGTGAATGTGTAGGAAGTGGACACAGAAAAGAAAAGTTTACTTCAGCTGCATGGAAGGAGCTGAGGAAGATCAGAGTATTGGCAATGCCGTTGGAGGTTGGCTGAGGAAAGAGATGGTGTCCAGTAAACTTCATATAAGGCAGTGAGGAAGAAACTCTGAGTTTTAAAATTTGTTACATTACCAGCAACATTGAAGGTTAATCACCCTGCATCTATATACGCTTGTCTTCCCTAATGAGGTAAATGTGGTAGAAGGAACAACAAACTTCATTCTAAATGTGATTTTCATAGATAGAGAAATAGATGTATAGATAAACAGATTTATGGATCAATAATATTTTCTAAGAGCTGATTGCTAAGAATACATAAACTAAAGTGTTACTGATGTGTGTATGTGGATGGATGCATGGATAATGAATGATTTCCCCAAAGTGTGTCCCTGCTTCTAAACCATTATTTCAGAAGAAGTTGTCTAGTAATAATCTGAGGCGACACTTCCACAGTCCTACAAGCTGCTGTTCAGTGACTGTAACATGTATTATTACACTAATGTAACATCTAGACCATACAGTAACTGAATTATTTTTCATGTATCCTTTATTATTACAACAACACCAACGGGCTGGAAAAACCTGAAGCACAATTCAAGTGGACTAGAATTTTGGATTCTTGGAGGAAAAGACAGGCTAGAAAAACATGATTTTCCATAATAAACTGAAAATCAAAACAGTTCGCTCAGAAGTGACAGACCTCACGGCTGTGCATAATTGTGGACACCATACTATTGCAAGTGCACGAATGTCCTGGAAGTGGAATCCTAGCTAATCTTCAAATTAATCTGGATTAGTAAGAGAACAATGAGGGACTGGATAAACAAAATATTTGCAGCTTAGAAACAAGAATGATGCAGAGAGTCATAATAGTGGTGTTAAAATTCCTGAAATATATTAATCAATCAATGTTTGTTGTATATACAGCCTTTCATAATGAGAGCTATGTGGCAAAGCAATTACCTAATAAGTGTAGAGCTATGTGGGTTTAAGCTGTTATCTACACCTTTCTAAGTTCATCGGTGGGGTGATGACTGGGTCAGGCTCCTAAAATACACTTCTCTGTATCTGGTTGTTCCTACTTCTATCACTAAGACTTGTAGCTTATAGTTATTTAAAAGAGTAAGTATGGCCTCTTTCAGTTCTGTAATTTTACATATAGGACATACTAAAAGTAACAGTCACATAGTCCTAAACAAGTCATAAACTTTTACATTTCAGATGACAAACAAAACTTAAATTTTACCCAGTCATTTGTATTCATCAAAAAATAAGTCAATATGCTGAAGACAAGTGAAAGTACACTTGTTTACTTTATTATTTTTACACTTACTCTACAATTTAACATAACATAACACAACATTCTTAAACACTTTTAATCCAACTCAGTTTCAAGAGGAGACCATTACATATCCTGACAGTCCTGGGCTCAAGAACAGGGCGCCAATCCAACAAAGAATCCACTTACACAGACACACTTGGGGAGTTCAGTACTGCCAGTTCAGCTAACTTGCTTAGATTTTAGCTAGCATTCCACACCTCAAAGATTAGCTCACAAATACAGATACCAAGGCTATCAGTCAGTATGGTACACTCTTAAATATAATGGGTTCTTTAATGGCATTTTATGGGTTTTTTTTACTGGGTTGTATTATTCCTTGTAGGACCATTGATTGACAAAGCAGCATTTCATTCTGGAAAGGATTCTTTGCATATGACATTGGTTGGGTTTTGAAAAACTTCCCAATATGTAGAAAACTAAACTGAAATCTTCAGTATTTAGTAGGCTACCTAGCATGACACAAACATTTTAAGAAAACCTTTTATTGTGTGAGGCAATAGTTCTTTAAAAATCAGGTATCCATTAGTATTTCACAAATTTGTTACCATCTGTTCATGGTTATTTACAGTATGGAGCATGTTGTGGAAGTAAATAAATAAAGGTTCTTTCTGGAACTTTTCTATTGATAGGTCTTTTGGGAACCAAAAATGGCACCACAATTGCATCACTTTGAAGAAGCACTCTAGCACCTTTATTTTTGTGAGTATGGTGTCAACAGCATAAAAAATTTACCGAAGCTTTCCAGAGAAAACACATTTAAAATCCAGTACCCAATGTAAACAATAATTAGCAAAATAAAAATGAAAAATACTGAATATAAATAAAAGCTAAATATATTGCACAGACAGAAAGAAAGAGGAAGTACATCAGCAAGTACAGTCAAATTGAGAGTTTTTCACTTCAAATAAAGCTGAAATATAAAACTATGTAGGAGGGGATACTTCAAAAACCAAGCAAACCAGCGAACCAACGCATTGTGACAGAGAAGTCATTACTGTCATAGGGTAGGCACAGCAATTTCTAAATTTGACAGAACCCTTGTTATTTTAAGTCATAATATGCAGATAAAGAGACATGAAAATAAATACATAAATTAGGGGTGAAGTCAGAATTAAACATACCACCATAACGACATAATAAATGTAACAAATTAGAGGAGACCATTCAGTCCATCATGCTGGTTTGCTTAGCTAATACTTATGCTGCCCTAATGTCTCATCCAGATACTTCTTGAAGGTTGTCAAGGTCTTTGTTTCAACTACATGACTCAGTTCTTTGTTCCAGATCCCCACAACTCTTTGGTTGCTACCTGGCTTCAGTCTTAGGTGCAGGTCCTCTTAATTTCGACTTGCCTCCTTCCTATTGTTTATTAATGATATAGACTCAAATACTTTGTATTTTGCATAAACTTGTGAAACTAACACAGAAGGAGGATGAGCAAAACCTGATGAGACTTCAAAATAATTCAGAAAACCAATGATAAAATTAGTCAAAAATGTGAAAAATACAGCTCAGTGTAGCTGAATCCCATATAAGAAAAGCAGAACTGTAAGATATAAATTATCAATTATCAATTATTGGTGTCTCTGCTGCAGGGTTCATACACTACAGGTAAAAAATGGAAGCAATGAAGAAGACTAGAAACATTTTACTTGTGTAGGGTGAAATCTGTCCTTCTGGCTGTTTTCTAGGACTAGATGAAAAGTAGTAAAAACATCAGAGCAGTGGCCAGAACTGGATAGAACTCTTATCTACAAGAAGCCATATAGGACAATTTAGGGGCAACAGCTAAAAAAGCTCTCCATGGACAGTGTGAACTCAGATTCAAACTTGGATCCCTGGAGCTATGAGGGAACAGGTATATCATGATAAATATAGAATAACAAGTATAACCACTCCATTCCTTCGTACTCCCAAACTATAACATGCATGCACTATTATTTAATGGAAAAGTGAGGAAGGATGAGTAAGGGTTCACTATATTTACTGTACCTTCATTTCTTGCAAGGTAAAAGATGAAGACAATTTCGGCTCAAGAGGATGGTAGCCTTAGCCTGTGTATCTCATATTTATGGGAATAATTTGCTTGAATGAAGCTCTCACTTGATTAAGACAATGCACACAATCCTTTTTTTTATGAATACTTTTTGAGTGTTTTATAGGAAGGCCACCATTTTATTGCCTTACCTTTTTTTTTGCTCTATTCTTTCTGCACACCATTCTGTATTCTTTATATCCAACTCATTTTTATAGAATTGATCTGGTCTGTATACAGTAATCATATGAGACCGAAAAACAAAAATGTTAGGGTCTCCTTTATTAAACTACCGAGCATAGGTGGAGTTCCATCCATTCTTGCTCAATGTTTTATTTTAGTCTTCAGTGACGTATAACCGAAGAGACAGGGCTTCTGTGCATTTCCTTAGCTTCATTTGTATCTCCACTTACTTTACTGAGTATGTTCTTTTTATGCTGCTTCGATACATTTCCTTAGAAAACAGTTCAACATACTGTGAGGTACAAATATATATGAATGAATGTGTACCACAAAGGACTATCACCCTATCTATATATTACTCAATTGTGTTTGGCTGAGGCTCCTATTTATGCTGTACTAGCAGAATACCCGCGCTTCGCAGCGGAGAAGTAGTGTGTTAAAGAAGTTATGAAAAAGAAAAGCAAACATTTTAAAAATAACGTAAGATGATTGTTAATGTAATTGTTTTGTCATTGATATGAGTGTTGCTGGCATATATATACATATAAACATATATATAAATATATATATAAATATATATATATATACACATCTATACATATATATATATATATATATATATACACATATACACACACATATATATACATACTGTATATACAACATATACATATCTACATATATACTGTATATACACATATATATACAAATCTACATATATATATATCTACATATATATATATATTAGGGGTGGGACTCGATTAAAAAAATTAATCCAATTAATTAGAGGCTGTGTAAGAATTAATCTTGATTAATCGTATGTAATCGCACACGTAAATTTGCCCCAAATCGCAAATGTTTTTTTAATTTAAAAGGGTTTTAGTGGGCTTACAGAATCAAATAATAGACATGGACATGAATATTGTAAACTGAAGCTGTTTTAATTTCTGAAAAAAAGCCTTTAAACTGCATTTGAATTCAAAACAGAAACAAAAATATCATCCCTGGTTAAAATTGGGCAGACTTAAAAATAAAGTGGTAGTTTAAGTACTTTAAGTACATTTTCAGAATAGTATTGTCTTTAAATAATAATAACCAAAATTTCACCATAAAGTGCAGTTTTTCTTCTTAAAAAATAAGTCAGAAACATAAAAGGTAATTTGACCAGCTTACTCTTTAAACTCTGAGTAACATTAGCCAAAATTATTTTGTACATTAGGCTAAAACAGTGTGATCATTGAACATTTTGTAATTAGATGTATTTAGAATTACTAACGGTCACGGAAGTCCAATGATCCCCAGTAAGAGCCACAAAGTCCGCTTTCTGTAATGCATCTAATTTTGCTTGCTTTTCAGTGTGCACAAAACCATGCTTTTATCAAGGCTTCGCTGGAAGTCGAAATGATCAGTCGTAGGAACGCGCTTTATTCCGACTCTAACATTTTTGTAGCTGTGATGTGTGCATCAGTGTAATGGATGTACCAGGAAATCATGCATTGACAAAAGTTCCCGCTTGCTTGGAATTGAAAGTGTGATTAAATGCGTTATTTTTAACGCGTTATGGAGTACATGCATCGAAGCTTCTCAGCTGTGCTTGTGCTAAGAAAGGGAAAATTTTAAAAATAACGTAACATGATTCTGCGTTAACCTAATATTTTTCATACGTCCCAAACCAAGGAGATGCGAAGGTAAAATGAATCGGTAGCGCGTACATAGTCAGTACACCCTCTCGAATCAACCTCAATGTCGGCATTAGAGGCTTAAGACTCTACAATTAGCCACAGCGTGTGGCTTGTCTATGCTAAAGTATGTATTGTAGATCGGGGTATATATATACATTTATATATATACCCGTATCGCAGTGGAGAAGTAGAAGTTATGAAAAAGAAAAGGGAACATTTTAAAAATAACGTAACATGATTGTCAATATACAGTAATTGTTTTGTGAGTGTTATTGAATGTTGCTGTCATCAAGGATTTGATTATCATTATTTCTTTCAATCAGGCTCGTATTTGTAGGATGTGTTCAAGTTACATTCCGTGTTTGTCAATCGCTGTAAAGATAAGAGGTTTCATTCATCGATTAGTTCCTTACTGCATCAATAAACAGCTCGTCTTCCTTTTATCTGTGATGTGACAAACTGCATGCACGGGTTTTTTTACACTGTCTTCCTTTAGCAGGACATTCACTTTTTCCACCGTGTGCTTTGTTTCCGCAGTAGCTGCACTTATGAATATGATTCTATGTATAAGACGCTTCATATTTTTTTGCTGCCTTCTCAATTGTGTAATTCGGTTTTTGTTCAGCACTCTTTGGAACTGTTGCTTTTTGTCTGTGCACTGCGTCAGTTCACGTGAGCCGCTTGGTGTTCTTGCATCGAAGGTTCCCAGCTGTACTGGTGCCATCTCGTAATGTCAGCTAAGACCCGGCACTTAAAACTTTCTCTCGCAGTTTCAATGAGTTTGTGCCAAACACCACCCTGACCATCTCATCTTCCTCTGCATAAGCACAGTCCTTCACACGTGAATATTTACCGGCAGTGTTTGTATTGGATTGCCGCTGATGGACGGCCTTATATGGGCAGGCACTAAATTACAAACGCTAGTGGTAGCCTATGAACTTAATTTAATATAAACTTACGGTTCACGCCGTGCTTTGTTTCCGCAGTAGCTGTACTTATGAATATGCTTGTATGCATCATTTGCTTCATAATGTTTTTCTGCCTTCTCAATTGTGAAATGGCGTTTTGTGCTGATCGCTGTTTGGAGTTCTTCCTTGTGCTCTACGTACTTACGTGGGAGGCGTGATGATGTCACACTAAACTCCCCCGCCATCTCCAACTCAAGACTCCATTACATTATATGGGGAAAAATAGCTTCCAGTTATGACCCTTATGCGTAGAATTTCGAAATGAAACCTGCCCAACTTTTGTAAGTAAGCTGTAAGGAATAAGCCTGCCAAATTTCAGCCTTCTACCTACACGGGAAGTTGGAGAATTAGTGATGAGTCAGTGAGTGAGTCAGTGAGTGAGGGCTTTGCCTTTTATTAGTATAGATTAGACTAAGTGGGTTAAGGAAAAGGATACATATACCATATAAGTAGTTGTACAGATATGTTGTGGGACATACCTTCTTGTACCACCCTAAATCAAGGCACATCTATACTAATAAAAGGCAAAGCCCAGACTGACTGACTCACTCACTCACTCACTCACTCACTCACTCACTCACTCATCACTAATTCTCCAACTTCTCGTGTAGGTAGAAGGCTGAAATTTGGCAAGCTTATTCCTTACAGCTTACTTACAAAAGTTAAGCAGGTTTCATTTCGAAATTCTACACGTAACGGTCGACAACATCCACCATGTTGAACTTTCTTATTTATGGCCCCATCTTTACGAAATTTGGTAGGCGGCTTCCCTGCGCTAACCGAAACTGATGTACATACTTATTTCGGTGGTATAACGCCACTGTCGGCTGCCATATTGAACTTTCCAACGTCACTAATTCTCCGACTTCCCATGTGGATAGAAGGCTGAAATTTAGCAGGCTCATTCCTTACAGCTTACTTACAAAAGTTAAACAGGTTTGATTTTGAAATTCTACGCGTAACAGTCATAACGGTCAACAACGTCCGCCATGTTGAACTTTCTTATTTATGGACCCATCTTCACGAAATTTGCTAGGCGGCTTCCCTGCACTAACCGAAACCAATGTACATACTTATTTCGGTAGTAAGATGCCATATTCAACTTTTCAACGGTCTTTGTTACTTATGGGCCCATCTTCAAGAAATTTGGTACGCGGGTTCCTAACGCTAACTGAATCCTACTTACTTACGAGCCTGCAGCTTGGTCACCGTGTGAGGCAGCGTTGGGTCCCCCATCCCAACGCCTCCCACGTTATTGGCTGCCTGCCTATATAAGGCTGTCCGTCGCTCCGGTCTCTACATTCCCTTCCTTGCTTCACCACGGGATTCACGTCTCCCTGCTGATAACTACAGCCAATTTATTTAATCCATGGCTTCTTTGCTGTTTTATTGTTCGTTTATTACTATTATAGTTATTGTGTAGGCATTTTAGACTTACTTTACATTGTTCAGGTACCCATTTCCTTTATCGTTCCAACCGTAACCCCATTAACATGTCTATCGAGGTGATCACCATTGATCAAAGAACTGTCACTTACCGAGTGGTTTCCATGCCCGGAGATATCACCTGCCTTTTCCATTCTCTTTGTTACATATTGCAGGCTCACTCTTAATATCCGGAGAAACATTGTGTCTTATGTATTGAATGACTGGGAAGGGTTCAGTGTGTGCACTGATGACGGTACAGGAGATAATTATACTACACAGGAGCACTATAAGAGTGAAATGCTTAAGCCCTTCACCTATGGTTCTGCATATGAGTTGATGGCTGCCGCTGAATTGTTCGGTTGTCGCTTTCAAGTGTACCGAAATGGCCAAATATTTTACACCTTTCGACAACCGCCAATGCCTCTTAAACATCTTACTGACGATATCAGTAGTGGACACTTTGATGTTTATGAATGTTTAAACTCTCAAAAGCTGAATGTGAAGTTATCAATGAAACCGGTTGTATGCTTACGCTTGACAGATGCCAAATATCACTTCAACACAAGTCCTGCAAATACTGTCGTAACTGAAACAAACCATGAAACTCAAACCGATTATGACAGCAGCAATCCAAGCTGTGAGATTTGAAACAAGATTACTGTTCACATGGCCAACTGTAAGTTGCATGCTCAAGAGTAAGCTCAGCGCACAGCTTGGTCATATAACAACCGGAGGGCCGAACTAACAATGTGGTATACAAAGAGATCCTTAACAAATAATAATTGGTATATTTTCTCTCAGTTTAAAAAAGTTTAATTTTCTTCTTATTAAAAATTTTAAGGCAGTACTTCGATGCTGTGAAGCGCGGGTATTTTGCTAGTCCCAAATAAAAAGTAATGAGTGCTCTCACACTCATGCCACTTTATTTTTAGGCTCAATTCCCCATCTCAAAATTCACAGAAGAAGTAACATAATTCTTAAATCTCATTTTGACTAATTTTAAAGCAACATTTCCTTTTAAATGTCTGCCACTGCTCCAACGCCTCAACTAACATTCCAACTCAAGACTCATTGTGCTATAACAGAAGGCATTTCATTTAGACCCCTGCATTAGATAGGCAGCTTGGTTGCAAGGCAAGAATGACAGATTTTAAACCAAACTATTACCTACCTACCAAATCTGTCTCTACTTACAATCTACTGTGTGTCCCTAAGAAAGACTGTAAAATATATGTCAGCAACTGCAGGGTAACCTGATCATGAAAGAAGCCTTGAAGAAATCTTCCATTGATATTGCATTACTATAAATAATAACCTGCACTTTATGAGTACTTTCAGAGCCATCCTAAAAGTATCCTTAAAAGCTAATGCTCTGAAAGTCTTAGAGCCACATGTAACCTTACATTCAACCCCTACCATCTTTTGATTTTGCCCTGGATCTTTGGTTCTCTCAGAGGTTTAGCTTTGCTGCTCATTTACTGTTTGTGGGGATTTAATTCTGTTTTTTTATTCTTGCTTTCCATTTCAAACTTTAGTGTAAAATTTCCTAGAAAGTGACCAATGTAAATATTGTCTTGAAATTCCTTTTGATTCAATCCTGGCCCTTCATCCTGCCACAAAAACGTCAACTTATTGAGTATTGCAGTCTACTATAGTACAAGCTATATTTATCTGATATGAAAAAGTTCCACCTAAAGACTGTCATGCGTGTGCATCAGAGGGATACCTTGCAGCTCATCCAATCTATGTACTGTAATACCTTGCCGGGTCGAGACGGGGTACTGGTGCTAACAGTGTCATCCTTTTTTTCCTCTGCAGCAGTGAGAAGATGTCCCTTGAGATCTAACCATCTGGAAAACTATAAGAATGCAATGTCTCTAAAAGTCGGTGTCAAATTTGGACTTCATTGAAGACGGAGCTTCTCCAATGTGACCCACTCTTGCGAGCAACTTTAGAGAAAGCCAAGAAAGCTATTTATGTTAGCGCCCCTCGTGCACCTGTTTTATTACTTTCCACTAAAATTAAAAGGGGTGACCTGGCTGGTACACTTTGTAGTGTCATCTTGTGTTCCTTCCACCCATCCACAAGACTTATAAATACATTTTAAATGATCAGAAAATGGCCATTTATGACTTGATGACACAGGGCTTATTTTGAAAGCAGCTTCTGTACACCAGGGTTCTTACTTCTTCTCCTTCTATCATGGTCTTCTGCTTTCCTCATGAGACAGGCAGTTGGTCTCCAAGGTAAATTCCACTTGATGAGCATTGCAGGGGATGTTTTGTGGTTAGGGCCTTGCAGATGGCAATATTGATCTAGCCTCTTAAATAATCATTGAACTTAAAGACAATAGACAATTGATCTGGTATTCTGCCTGTTAAGTACAATTCATTTAATGTGTCAACTCATAACCACTCTTTTGCATGCATGTATAACTTCAATTATTATTATTATTACTACTGTTATTATTAGTGATAGTAATAATACCAATAACAATATGACAAACATCTTTATTCTCTGGTCATAAGGCTGCCAGTCATTAACATCATATACTCAAGGTTGCATGGTTGTGTTTATTGTTTTGCTTTTTCAAAATAATATTTGTTGTTGTAATTATTGTCTGTTGTTGGATTTATTTGTTGTCTGACAAGAGATACTATAGTAACTACTCAAATAACAAGTTCATTGTACTCTTGGCACATGACAATAAACCTGTGCTTGAACCTATTGAAGGCGACCTACAACAATAAGTATATACTATATAGGCCAACAATGTAAATATTTGAAGAACAAACACACATAACACTGAAAGTTTCTGAGCATAGTTGTCAGTTTTGCATTAAGGTGCCGTGAGGTAATAATACCCAAATTCCCAAAACAGTGCAGTTAAACAAGAGAAGTGCGACAGAAAACTTTCAAAATATGTCTAGAAATTCAGTTTGGGTAATGCCTGATGTATTCATCAGACAAGCCCGGGTTAAGTATGCCAAAACTTTATGTCCACCTTTGTTTGTACCACTAATACCTCCTTTTCAAGTCAATTCTACTTTTTATGGAGAAGGAATAGCGAAAATATCAAAAGTTAAGTGAGTCTGGTTGAACAAAAGAGACAGAGAAAAGCAAATGTTAGACACCAGTGCTCCCATTACCATTTTGTTTAAGAAAAGATGAGTATTAAGACTCTGAGTTTTTAACTGTAAAGGGTAAAAGTAGAAACTGTATAATACTGGGAAAGAAGTCATTCAAGCTTAAAATAGTAAGCAAAGATAAAAATTGTATTTTAAGGCATGGTCTATAAAGAAACATAAAAGCTTTACGTTTACTTACAATATGCGTTAATGTGTCTAATTGTTTTCTTCTCCAAAAAAATAATCTTTAAATCTTTCTACAGAGTACTACACTTAAATTAAGGGACTTGATTCCAAACTAAAGACATTAAGACTACCATCACCTATGGTAATATCATGCAACAGCTAATTACACCATGAATTCTGATTCTAGTTTATTAAAACATTATTTTTCTTTGGCATTAAATATGATAAGCGCCTTATGTCTTTAATGTCTTCATCTAGATATGTTGTTAGCAGCAAAACTACAATGCCTACTTTTTGTGATTTAAAGGATCAGGGTGTTTTTCCCAAAAACAATGAACCTTAAATAACAAGCAACTTTACAATGCATGTATTTGAAATATGAGCAACCTTTTTTGTGTGTTTCCCAAAATCTTTCTTAAGCAGCCATTTTATGAGCCTACATAAAGATTACTTATTTAACCCAGCCTTCGAAGTCACCTAGAAAGAAGCATCAAAAGATTGGCAATAATTTCATTATAAAGTATGTATTATATTATTTGATCCACCTGTGGAATGAAAGAAAGTTGTGAAAGTATGAGGTAAACATCACATCAAAATTTAACAATATAATGTGAGAAAACATATAGCACAAAATTAAACATAAAATTGTTTCTAAAACAAACACTGAAAAATGAACAACACAGCCCATAAAAGAAAATCACACTTTTCTAGAAAAAAAGCCCATTCTTTTAGATAACAGCAGTATTGAGGAATACTAAGGCATGCAGCGCCCTTTTCAACAGTGAGAAAAAATAGTATGTGAGATAATCCAAGGAAAGCATGGTGTTCCCTGCAAGGAGGATTACGTGAATTGGCATTGTTAAATTGGCCCTATTCTCTATGTGCGTGCATGTGTGGGTGTGTGTGTGTTCATCCTCAGATGGGCTACCACCCTGTTCAGGTGTTATTCCTGCCTTCCATCCAATGTTTGCTGGGAAAGGCTCCACCTTCCCTGTGATCGTATCTTGCAGAAGTGGGTTAAAAAACTGAATAGATGGATGGATGGATGGATAGATGAAAATGATAACAAAAAAAGAATAAGTCTGCACATTGCAACCTTTGTTTCTCTCTTTTGCACCACCACTTGGACAACCTTTTTAAAAATGTATAAATTATTTAAATATCTTTCAATGATGTACATAAGTACATAAATTCTATTTTATATTAAAACTTCCCACACTCCTTTGGGCCATGCATAGTGTGTTCACTTCACAAATATGTATGGAATAGCTTAAGTATAATCCATCCATTTTCTAACCCGCTGAATCCGAATACAGGGTCACGGGGGTCTGCTGGAGCCAATCCCAGCCAACACAGGGCACAAGGCAGGAACCAATCCTGGGCAGGGTGCCAACCCACCGCAGGACACACACAAACACACCCACACACCAAGCACACACTAGGGCCAATTTAGAATCGCCAATCCACCTAACCTGCATGTCTTTTTTGGATTGTGGGAGGAAACCGGAGTGCCCGGAGGAAACCCACGCAGACACGGGAGAACATGCAAACTCCACGCAGGGAGGACCCGGGAAGCAAACCCGGGTCTCCTAACTGCGAGCCAGCAGCGCTACCACTGCGCCACCGTGCCGCCCCTTAAGTATAATGACATGTAAAAAAAACCAAAACATTACTGCTTACGAATACAGCTGCACTGCATTTTCTACATACAGTAGCTATTCTTATACTCTGCATTCCATCACATTGCAGGTTTGCACAGTATTGTATTGTCTTGCTCTTCTGCTACTGCTTGAAGGTTACTTATACACTAGCCGAAGAACCACCGTAGCATATGGCGGTGTAAGAATAAGAACGGAAAACGGTGAAAAAGGAATTCAGAAATCAAGAAGAAATAAATACTTCTTGAAAGACGCAGGTGTGAATAGGTGTTTTGGTGGTGACGACAGATAATGAGTCGAAAGATCTAACCCTAGAAAAAGCCATGTACAACTGACCGTGGCTGAAGACTGGTTGTTAGAATTATTGTGAAGAGTAAACAACATGTGGGTATGAGGAAGGCCGCGCTTCTGAAATTCAATTACGTAAATATAATCAACAACAACCTGAAAAAGATGTTTGTGTAGAATGTCTCTAAGTAATTCCTACAGCTTAATCCAAAAGACTCGTACTACAATATCAGGTCTGTGCTCCGGTCTTTGGGTATCCGACAGTGCATGTAGAATTTCCGGCCAAGCAGGATTACATGTGAAGGTGATAAATAAATGTGGCTGTTCGAATTTACGTACTATGGCCATGGCATCCTGCCAGTTTTGTTGCATGTATCTTGGACTTCCTGGAAATGTGGACGGTAATATGATCATTTTGCCTACACATGCAACGTTATTTTCAGCGTTTGCTTGCAGTGTGTCTGACAGTCCTTTGTATTGTTCCACGCGCAAATCTTGCGCAAATCTGAGATAGTTGAGACACGCACCCTCTGTTTTAACATACGCATCTACGACGTACTGTTGGAATAGTTCGCCGCTGGAGTGCAAAATACTAAATATATTCATCATTGCTAATCTGTACGCGTAAAATTTGCATTGAGTAAGCCTTCTTCGCTTGGCAGTTTTTTTATCGGGAACATGTTGTAAATCTTTGTGCCAGCCAATGTCTCCGTAAGGGAATAAAACTGGGTAAACCATAGGATTGCAATTCACATTGAGCGTGGAAATCTGCTTACAGGAGTTGCCTATGGGACAGATGCAAATGTTCCTTTCGGCAGGCGGTTCGCCATCTTCTCAGAAGAAAATCGCTGCAACATTGGTGTGACATGTCAGAGCATTGTATCGTCGTAAATCCTGCCTAGGGTTTTCCTCGAAAAGCATTTGTACAGATGCTGTTGGATTGGACTAAGCGATTTCATGCATGAGTTTGTATGATTTAGTGAAGGGTTTGATGGTTCTGAGCATGGAATCTAGCTGGAGAAGTAAATTTTCGCTGCATGTAGAGTTTGCTTTATTTTGTAAGCGTACTGCAGATGCTTGGAGAGAAATACCGTGTCAGCTGCGTGTGGGAGGGACCGGTTTTGAGGTGGAAGCAGGACGATGGTCCTAGCTTCCTAGCTCTGATGGTATGAATCAGGGTTTTGTAGACAAAGGTTTTCCCTGTTTCTAAGAAGAAGCATGTTTGTCGCGGATGGGAATCACTGTATACAGCGTGTAAAAATGTGTTTGGTGAGGTGTTGGGGGCGGGCACATGAGCAGGCAGTGTGCATGCCTTGAGAGCGAGGGTAGATGCGGGAGGAGAGTTAGAGTTGGTGGGCGGGGCTCTGTCGTGCGTATCCCATAACGTGGGAGGAGGGTTAGAGTTGGCGGGCGGGGCTCTGTCGTGTGTATCCCATGGTCTTAGAGTTGGTGGGCGGGGCTCTGTGAGTTGGCGGGCGTGACTCGGTCATGCGTATCCCATGGTCGGGCGACTTAGTCAATTATATGTATAGATGTCAACACGCAATCATGAAAAAAACACCCTAGTAGCTCTCCACCAACATACTCTCTGTTACCCTTTTCATGATGTCAAATTGGCTCAGATGAATATACTGTGGGTACTCCCTAGCTACTTTGCCACAGTTTGCATAAAATGTCCTTAGTGATTGCAAAATAAACCTGCACAATCAATGCTGAGAAACTTTACGGCAGGTGTAACGAGGCTCCAAGAGTCCGGGAGTGTGATTGGACATCAGTTACATGCCACTGGTTTAATTTTAACAATGTGAAGGTGCTGGATTCATTAGGTGGGGGGCTTTCTTCATTACAGCCATACTCTTTCTAGTGAAAGGTACCAATTCTTAGTTCCTGTCTTTTTTCTTTCATCCCACTTTCCACATTTTTCAATTGTAACATATAAAACATCTCAGTGAAAGTAAAGATGGCTGCAACCTTAGAACACTGATTCTTCAAAGCTTTTAAACAACATAGAAATATCATCAACATATAAGTTTGTAATTAACAGTATTATTTATGCAAATGAACTTAACAAGCTATCTATAAAATATAGCGCATTTCATCATGAAAGTCATACCATGTCAACATAAATCTTAGCATTCTAAATGTTCAGAGAAATGTCAGAATTTGAATGTCAAAGTTATAGCATCACTGTCCTTTTATATATGAATTTGCCAAATTAAATGGTTTCCTAAAGTGAAGTTTTTTTTTTTATAAACTTTAAAAATACTTTACTGCTCTTGCAGTTTACAATGTGGCTGAAGGAGAATGAAAAAACCTTAAAGCTTACCAAATGCACAAACTTTGAAGCTGCAAGAAAATATGTTTATGTGACATCCTGGTAATAACAAAAGGAAACTAGAAATAATTCTTTTATCACACATTCTTAGAACTATTTTTTTTTTTTGAGGTAAGAATACATTTTCTGTTCCCTTGTCTGATCCCGATGCCATTGTGTGTGGACTTATGACAGCTCTAATAAGCCCCCAGCATCAAGCTACAGTATACTCTTTATAATTCTACTTTTGCTTTTGAAATTCTTTGCAATGAAAATGTTTGCAATAAAGCAGACCGAAGCAACACAAAGAAATTACCGACTTTTCTAATGTATGATGAAACACTGAGGATATATTAAAAAAGAAACTAAGGACACTCACTTATTCCAATCAATCCAAAAATGCATGAGGTGAACTTTGAAGTAGAAATGACAGCTATGTGCAACCCCTCTGCCTATGCTAAATCTTCTGTACTAAACATGCTAAACTTCAACTGGATTAAAGTTGGCCCAAGCCGGTGGGAATGTTTGTATGTGTGTGTTCACCCAGCAATGAAATGGCACCCTGACCAGGTTTTGTTCCTGCCTTGCACCAGATTCATGTTGACATAGGCTTGAACTACCTTACGACTCTACCCTGGATAAGCAGTTTAGATGAATTAATTAATGGCTGCAGCCTATGTTTAGTTCTTGACACTTGATTGAATGCTAAATGCATGCATTCTCTCAATGAAGCACACACAAGCATTATCAACCCCAGCAGCAGCTGATGGTATCTTTATGAAAGAAGTAGGCTTCTGTATATTGAAAGAATATAAGTGATCATACAGTAAGTATGCCTTTTTCAGGTATTATTGTTTGTGTCTACAAAACAGAATCAGCAATTCATCACCAGGCATCAGTATACAATAATGCCAATAACATCGCTTAACGATGACTTTCTAAGGTGAATCCATGTCCTGGGGCAATATTCCTCCTCCCAGTTCCATAGGCTGCAGCTAGGATAGTCTCCCTGGGGCTGAAACAGTACCACGTATAAAGACAAACTGGGTATTTGGAGACATGAAATGCACATCCAGCCTCTTCTAAAAATGGCCGAATCTCACAATAAAGATTTGCATTTTGCTTTTTTACCTCTTTACAAAACATGGATGTGCTGTTTTAAAATATGTGTTCAATCTCAAGACGTGGATCAATACTGAATAACATTTTTGGCGTGAAAAGTAAAAAAAAAGTTTTGAGGCTTTTTTTATAGTGTGACTCCGGTATCTGTAAAGCAGGAGATTTTTATAATATTTATACATTGCCTTAGAATCCAATTTAATGTGACAGACTAATATGTGTCATGCTTGTGAAATAAGAAATAACTTTGAATTAACAAGTACCAAACTTATCCTTTAAGGTTTAACTATTATTCTTATAGACACATATCGTAAAAGTGTCTGCGTGCCATTCTTGCTCACCAATGCTTTCTTCTTGGAAGTCCCAATTATTATCTCTAATGTACTGTAAAGGACAGAAAGAAATATAATAAAACCAATAACGGCACACTAAACAATAACGTACAGTGAATACACTTGACTTGAGCATTCACAGTTTTCATCCTCTTTCTCTGTACGCTTAGTATTTGTTTGCACAGAGGTTGATGGACTTGCAGCTCCCTGAGTAGCTCTTCTTTTCTCCACCCTAACGCCCGCTTCTTCTTTTCTTTTGTCGGCATCTTTTCGCGTTAAAACTGATTAAGTCAGTGTTTGTGTTGCAATTACTTAGTATGTTTTCCTTAATTTTTTACTTAATCTGGCACTGAAGTCTTCAATCTGTCTCAAGAATGATTTAAGATATGAAGAGGTAGGGGAAGTGACGGCGAAGGTGGTAGGGATGAGAACGGCACCCATACACATGCGCCGCACAGTTTCCCAGCTGGCTGCTGCCGAGAGTTGATTCTACAATAAAATAAAATAAAAATAAAAAGAGGAATAACCTTGGAGGTCAATCATCACCCCAAAAGCGGATAGTAGACATCACATAGTATATGTGTACAAAATTTCAGGTCAATAGTTCAAACGGTTTGCGAGCTACAGGTGATTTAAAATCCTGGAGAGACAAACGAACAGCCACTGTAGTGTATTATATATAAAGACAAATGCAGTCTAGGAGACTAAACCCATTAGAAGTCCAGTATGTCAGGGATTTTGAAGGAAACAAGGATGATTAACACAGAACTAACACTTCAATTCCCAGTTCAGACTATATTGGCCACTATACACCTATACTGCGCTTGTTTGAACTGCAAGAAGTAAGGCCTGTCTCCTGAAACACACTGATTACAGGCTAACTACTGCACCTTAACAACACATATTGGACTGTTTGACAATTTGGACAATTTGATTGGTCACTCTAATCTCCCTCTTTATTTGATTGTTATTCAAATTCAACCACCATCGTCTTGCATACTTTATGAATTTAAAGTACCTGTACCTTTTTCTGTATTTTTAAACTTCTTTTCTGTTTATGTGTTTTTATGAGTGGCATAAATATACATATGTGTTTACATTTGTTGTAGTTTGGCTTCATTTTTCCATTTTTATTATTGTGTTCAACGTGTTCTGTGTTCTCATTCATATTTTATGTTCTAGGATCAAATGATGTGTTTCCAAAAGATTGGAGTCGAAGGTACAATTATCTCTCTGTTCCCCAAAGTGTCTTTTGATTTGAACAAAGCTGATACCACAGTAAAAAAATGATGTTTTTTGATTTCCCCAGTGCCTCCAGTACAATACAGCCATGTCAGTTAAAACGTAAGCTCTGAGATATGGAGATGGATGAGCCTATGATATCCTGGATAATGGACTATCTGATGGATAGTTTGTGACTCTGAACGAATGTGTTTCTCATGCGGAATTAAGTAACACTGGAGTACCACAAGCAATTGTCCTGTCTCCTTTTCTCTTTACTATGTACATCTCCAACTATAAATATAACACCAGGTTCTGTCACTTGCAGAAATTTTTTGATGATTCTGCACTATTGTGGGTGTACTGACAAGTGGAATGAGAGAGTATAGAAGTAAGGTAGAGAAATTTCTTTCTTGGTACAGAAAAAACTGTCTGGAACTTAACATTAGCAAAATCAAGGGACTGGTTGTAGACTTTTGTTGCTCCAATGAGCCTCTATGTTTGGTCACTATTCAGGGAGTAGATATAGAGGTGGTGCATTGCTGGAAGTACTTGGGGGTTCACTTTAATAACCATCTGGATTGGTCTAATAAAACAGAGGAACATCATAAGAAAGAGCTGAGCAGGCTCTTTTTTTGAGGAGACAGTGCTCCTTCAAAGTGAATGTTGACATCCTTCACATATTCTACAACTCTGTGATGGCCAGTGCGATCACATCACTTCAAGAAAGGCCCACTGAATTAACAAGGAAATTAAAAAGTTAGGCTCTCAATCCGCTGAAGGTAGTAGCGATGGAGAATTAGGACAAAACTGATGGCCATTATGAATAATAATGTATATACATTCTCTGACACGCTATCTTTGACTACTCATAGGCATTAAATTATTTAGCAAAAGTGTGTCAAGAGGTCCTATGGCAATATGCCTTTATAATGTCTCATTGCGACAGTGACTGCTGTTTTATCTTTATCCAAGTCCCAAAAGTTCTTTTTAGGAATTCTAGTATACATTTGTTGGTTGTAATATTTATTTATTTATTTATTTAGATAGATAGATACTTTATTAATCCCAAGGGGAAATTCACATTTATTGAGCTTCTGAAAAAAGCCAAATTTACTCCTTGGGAGATGTAAAGTACTATCTATCTATCTATCTATCTATCTATCTATCTATCTATCTATCTATCTATCTATCTATCTATCTATCTATCTATCTATGTTCTTTTGTTTTGGGTTGATCATTTTCTGAACTGTTACAATAAAATATATTCATTACTTCTTTACATCCAGCATGTGCATGAGTGCCCCCTCCTCGAACCGCCATCTTATTGTGGTGGAGGTGTTTGCGTGTCCCAATGATCCTAGGAGCTCTGTTGTAGGGCCTGGTAGGGCCACCCAAGGCAAATTGGTCCTAGGTGAGGGATGAGACAAAGAGCAGTTCAATAGACCTTCTATGATGAATAAAAAATTTGGACAGCATTTTCCCTCGCCTGGACGTGGGTCACTGGGGCCCCCCTCTAGAGCTAGGCCTGGAGTTGTAGCTCGATGGCGAGAGCCTGGTGGCTGGGCCTGCACCCATGGGGCTCGGCCAGGCACAGCCCGAAGAGGCAACATGGGTCCACCTTCCCATGGGCTCACCACCTATGGGAGGGGCCAAGGAGGTCGGGTGCAGTGTGAGTTGGGTGGTGGTCAAAAGGCAGGGAACTTGGTGGTCCGATCCTCAGCTACAGAAGCTGGCTCTTGGGACATGGAATGTCACCTCTCTGAAGGGGAAGGAGCCTGAGCTAGTGCGCAAGGTTGAGAGGTTCCGGCTCGATATAGTCGGGCTCACCTCAACGCACAGCTTGGACTCTGGAACCAATCTCTTTGAGAGGGGCTAGAATCTTACTTATTGCCCCCCGAACTTGGAGCCTGTACATTGGGGTTTACCCCGGTAGATGAGAGGGTAGCCTCCCTCTGCCTTCAGGTGGGGGTATGGGTCCTAACTGTTGTTTGTGCGTATGTGACGAACAGCAGTTTGGAGTACCCACCCTTTTTGGAGTCCCTGGAGGGGGTGTTAGAGGGCATAGCTTCTGGGGACTCCCTCATACTGCTGGGAGACTTCAATGCTCACGTGGGCAATGACAATGAGACCTGGAAGGGCGTGATTGGGAGGAATGGCCCCCCCGATCTGAACCCAAGTGGTGTTTTGTTATTGGACTTCTGTGCTCGTCATGGATTGTCCATAACGAACACCATGTTCAAGCATAGGGGTGTTATGTGCACTTGGCACCAGGACACCCTAGGCCTCAGTTTGACTTTGTGGTCATGTCGTCGGACTTGTGGCCACATGTCTTGGACACTCGGGTGAAGAGAGGGGAGGAGCTGTCAATTGATCACCACCTCGTGGTGAGTTTGCTTCGATGATGGGGGAGGATGCCGGTCAGGCCTGGTAAGCCCAAACGTGTTGTGAGGGTCTGCTGGGAACATCTGGCAGAGTCCCCAGTCAGAAGCAGCTTCAACTCCCACCTCCGGCAGAACTTTAACCACTTTCCGAGGGAGGTGGGGGACATTAAGTTCGAATGGGCCATGTTCCGTGCCTCTATTGTTGAGGTGGCTGACCGGAGCTGTGGCCGTAAGGTGGTCGGTGCCTGTCGTGGCGGCAATCCCCGAACCCGTTGGTGGACACCGGCAGTGAGGGATGCCATCAAGCTGAAGAAGGAGTCCTACCAGACCCTTTTGTCCTGTGGGACTCTGGAGGCAGCTAATAGGTACCGACAGGCCAAGCGGAATGCGGCTTCGGTGGTTGCTGAGGCAAAAAGGTGGGCATAAGAGGAGTTTGGGGAGGCCATGAAGAACGACTTTCGGACAGCTTTGAAGAGATTCTGGTCCACCGTCCGCCGTCTCAGGAGGGGGAAGCAGTGAAGTGTCAACACTGTATGTGGTGGGGATGGTGCGCTGCTGACCTCGACTCGGGACATTGTGGGTCGGTGGGGGGAGTACTTCGAAGACCTCCTCAATCCCACTAACATGTCTTCCAATGAGGAAGCAGAGCCTGGGGATTCGAAGGTGGGCTCCCCCATCTCTGATGTTGTCCTGTTTGCTTCATTAGGCCGTGATCTTCAGCTCTCTCTGAATCGGTTCGCAGCTGAGTGTGAAGCGGCTGGGATGGGAATCAGCACCTCCAAATCAGAGACCATAGTCCTGAGCCGGAAAAGGGTGGAGTGCCCTCTTAGGGTTGGGGGAGAAATCCTCATTCAAGTGGAGGAGTTCAAGTATCTCAGGGTCTTGTTCACGAGTGAGGGAAGAATGGATCGTGAGATTGAAAGGCGGATCGGTGCGGCATCCGCAGTGATGCGGGCTCTGCATCGGTCTGTCTTGGTGAAAAAGGAGCTGAGCCATAAGACAAAACTCTCAATTTACCAGTTGATCTACATTCCTACCCTCACCTATGGTCATGAGCTATGGGTAGTGACCGAAAGAACGAGATTGCTAATACAAGCGGCTGAAATGAGTTTCCTCCGCAAGGTGTCTGGGCTTTCCCTTAAAGATAGGGTGAGAAGCTTAGTCATCTGGGAGGAGCTCAGAGTAGAGCCGCTGCTTCTCCGCATCAAGAGGAGTCAGATGAGGTGGCTCGGGCATCTGATCAGGATGCCTCCTGGACGCCTCCCTGGTGAGGTGTTCCAGTCACGTCCAACCGGGAGGAGGCCCCGGGAAAGACCCTGACACACTGGAGAGACTCTGTCTCCCAGCTGGCCTTGGAATGCCTTGGGATTCCCCCGGAAGAGCTAGAAGGTGGCCGGGGAGAGGGAAGTCTGGGCATCTCTGCTCAAGCTGCAACCCCCGTGACCCGACCTCGGATAATCGGAAGAGGATGGATGGATGGATGTGTGTGTGTGTGCATTTCAACAATTGGTTGTTTTCATTTTTTTTCCTTTGTATATTATTGTATATCTTTTTACTTTATAATAGATAATTTATATTCTGTCTTTTATAGATACCTAGTCATGTGCCATGGTGACCTTTACAAATTAACAAGTTGTCCCACCATTTCTTAGCTTATAGTAAAGTTTTTTATACCCAAGAAATCCTTCCTAAAAAATTATTCATGTCTTTTGATTTTTTAAACCGCCCCTTTAAACCCTAAATTGTTTTTGTCTTAGTAAAATGCGTTCCAATCCTGATGCTGATTACTAGGGAGATTCATACACAGTATCTTCACAAAAAAAATAATAATTTGCCTGGTGTTCTGTACATTAGTTCATCCATCCATCCATTTTCCAACCCGCTGAATCTGAACATAGGGTCACGGGGGTCTGCTGGAGCCAATCCCAGCCAACACAGGGCACAAGGCAGGAACCAATTCCAGGCAGGGTGCCAACCCACCACAGACATTAGTTCATGCATACTAACATATTAAATGTTCTGTATGTTAAGTGATCATTTAAATGCTCTATTAAAATGCAGCATAGTTCACAAAATGTAACAATAAAAAAATGCAAAAATACAAAATGAAATCTTTTTAAATTTTGGGATCATGCAGTATAAAAACAACAACAACCAAATGACTGAAAGAAGCTTGAATTTTTATATATAGGAGGAATCGCGGTCTTCTCTGTACATAACAACTGGTAGAACAAAGTAATAGAATGCAGAATATCACTGTACAGTATAAGGCTTTCCTTAAGTGTAGGTCCTGTAGGTGATGAGAGCAGTGAAGTTTGGAGGCAAGCTGGTGAGACTGTGTGGGTGCTCAGGCATTGTGTCTGTGAGCAGTGCATCACTAAATGTGTCAACCTGCCTGCTAGACTGGGTCAAAAGCCATTTAGAAAGGATTATTTTAATAAATAAATAAATAGTGATATTTCATTGTTTAACCCTCCAATGTGTTTATTCTGACATAATACAACCATTATTTTTGATAAAAGACTTTTTTATGTTCTTTTGTTTTGGACAAGGATGGCTCCCATAGCTGGCACAGTCAATTTTTTTAAAAAAAGTTTTGTTTTTGGTTTTTATTTTGGAAAAACATGAGCAAAAGCAAGTTCTGTTTCACAATGAAAATAAACAACACATAGTCAACCACATTCCTACCGCTTTGAGCTATTATTCATAAACAGTTTTGCAATGTGCATTGTCATGATTGTTTTTGTGAGGTCATGTCTAAATCATCTAAAGTGCAACCCAGGTATTTAGAAAAGCCTTCTAGCTAGAAGTCATGCATTATTTTAAATGTAATCTAGGTATGTACCTTTAGATTCTTACCAGGCTATGTCATCAGGGGGAAAATATGCATTTTAACATTTAAATAAATAGTCTTTTCTAGAAATAGAAATTAATTTTATATAAATATACATAGTATATATATATATGTATATATACTATGTATATGTATTTATATATATTAAAACCTTGTAATTATTTAATCTGATATATTCATTCATTTTTTCAAACTTGCTTGTTGCAGTATGTGGTCACTGGAGTTTATATAGTCGGGAGCAAAAAGGAACCTACCCGAGGCAAGGCATATTGCATCAACTTGTACATCTGTGGAAGATAAGAGGAAACGTGGACTTCCAGAGAAAAATCAAAGTGGATATATTAAGGGTGTAAAAACTGCACATAGATGAAGCTGAAAGTTAAGCCATGTTGTCTGGAGATGTGAGGCTTCAGCACCAGCCACCACACCACCAAACTGGTTTCCTCATATATCCCAAAGACATGGGAGTCATGTTAGCTGAATAATTTAAACTGTCCCAGCTTTTGTAAATGTGGGCAAATGAGTTTCGTCTACAATAAGTGAGACTTAAAAATTTAAGTGTTGATTCTTGCCTTGTGTCTAAAACTGGCAACTGACTGACCCAATAATGAAATTAAGATGGTTTGAAAATTGATGGATTGAGATCACAAGATGATAAGTTTGCTAGTTTTTAAAATGTAATCTTTTGAATTGGCTTGTTTTTAAGCAACAGATCTGCTTGATTAATAATTATTCTTATTCTCTATTTTGAAAGAGGCACACAGTGATTTAGGTTTTTTTTTTTTACTGATGCTCCTTTTTAAACATATAAATAACTTATTTCAACACAAGGTGTGACTGGGAGCTGGAGCATAGAAACCAGTTCTGATGGGAACATCAGGTCATTATAAAGTGCACTCTCATATGCCCACATTCAGTCATACTGGGCCAGTTTAAAGTTACCAATTTACAGAGTTTACCCAGGAAAAAAAAACCCAGAGAGATAATGTACTGATACCTCACAGTCAATGATCAAGCTTTGGATTCAAATCCAGGAATCTAGAGCTATGAGTCAGTGCCACCCCCTGATGTGTCCTGTACTGATTATAACTTTTTGTATTTTAATCCATATATTTGCGTTGCACCATAAGAAACAGTATGCTCACTACGAAAGGTGAAGATTGACTAACAATGGGAGACACTGGATCTGAAATACCACAATCCACCAGTGACTCATCACTGGGCCTAACATGTATCATAAAAGACTTAGTTTATGCCTAGAACAACAGGTCAGGATTCTATGTATTGTGGATTTACAGAAAGTCACGGTGGGATAGAAGGCAACTAGGGACAACTGCTCTAAAAATAATTGTACTTGTCACCCACGACGCATCCAGGTGGGCTCAATATGCAGTTTCTTAATTGCTAGTTTCATAACACATGTCTGAGATTATCACACGCTACCAATGTTTTTGGTAAAACCTGATAACACAAAAGTATATTAAGCAGGATTTGCCTGTAATCCCCAGGGATATACTTGAGTGTTGAAATCTGCCATATTATGTAACATTAACATTTCAATGTGTATATATATGTTTATATTTTTTATCCTTGCTGATCTCAACAGCCAGTTAACCCAATAGCATATTTCTCATTAACACCTTCACAATTGGCATCATGGGAAAATATGGCAACAGTTGCCTACTAATACAAGTGAAGCAATGATGGGTTGTGGTCTTCAGACAGCTTTGATTCAAATGTTATTTTATGGATACTTACTGTGTGATTCCACATTGTTGAATAATTGGTTTACAAAATAGGATGTATATTGAGAATCTATATGTGTAATGCTGCTTCATGCGGAGCCTGGCTGGGTCATCCATGTTGCCCAACCACCAGGCGCTCACCAGTAAACACAACCTCCTGGCTTCGAGGTGGGTCCTGGTAACCCTAGAAGGTCACTGTAAACAATTCTTTTTCTGACCTTTCAGCACAAATCTGTTCATCTAGGGAGACCCTATCAGGAGCCCAAAGCCCCAGACAGCCTAGCTCTGAGTATCCCTAAAGTGCACTTGCCCTGCCACTGGGTTGATCTACATCCCTGTTCTCACCCATGGTCATGAACTTTGGTCATTCCAAAAGAATGAGATTGTGAGTAAAAAAGGCAGAAATTAGGTTTCTTCCTATGGTAGTTAGGCTTACAATCCATAATAAGATGAAAAGCTCAGTGAATTGGGAGAGCCTCAGAGTAGGTTTGCTGCTCCTCTGGATAGAGAGAGTGAAACGCTCCCACTAGAGCTGCTTCAGGCACATCCCACTGTTGGGAGACCCAATGGCAAACCCAGGATATGCTGGAGGAATTACATCTCTTGGCTAGTTTGGGAAAGAGTGACAATTGCCCAGGATGAGCTAGAATCTGTAACTGGGGAGAAGGACGTCTGGGCTTACCTGATTGGCCTGCTGTCACAAAGACTCGCACCAGGAAAAGTGGTTTAAGAAGATGAGATGAGCTGAGATTAGTCTACCGAAGTCTGAATTTAGGTCCATGTTTAATGTTTTGTTTGTTGTTAACTTGTCTGCCAATTTGTCTAGTTTAGTATAATCTATAATTGTTATTTATTTTATAAGATTATTTATATCGTAAAAGGTATGTGTTAGAAAGTAATCTGTTCTAATGATGCCTTAGGAAGGTGAAATCCAGGGGCCTCATTTATAATAACAGCGCATATGATCAAAAAAGTTGCATACGCCAGTTTCCATGGTCACATTGCGATGTATAAAAACTAAAGTTGTCGTAAAGCCGCGCACATTCTCACACCAGCTTAATCCATTATATATGCAGGTTTTCAGCTCAGTTTTGCAAACTGGCAGAACCCAGAGTTAAAGCAGTGCTACTGTTCCTGTGTGGTTTCCCTTTATTTTTTAGATTCACATCCCTAATGGGCTTTATCAAATACACTAAAATTAACAGCATATTGTTTATTAGTTTAAGGCATCTGATTGTAATCAACCTGTAACAGTATAATGGTGAATGGAATGGCCAAACAATTCCAAATACCATAGCTGCTTTAACGTTGTTACTCTCACTGTATTTATATCACTGTATCTGAGTGTAGAATCACACCTCTACAGTAACTGATTGGAAAAAGGATTATTGGGATGCAGCATCTAGCACACACTGCCTCAGCCATGTCTATTTGAACTGCTCCCTTATGGCAAACGCTTCAGAGCCTTTCCTGTTGGGACCTCGCAGTTCAGAAACAGTTTCGTCCCAAGAGCTCTAAACGCACTCAATCAGTCCATCAAGTGCTCCTGGTAGAGCACTGCACAACTTGAGCCACTTTATGAACCATTTGTACTATCTGCATTATATATACAACTAGCAAAATACCCGCGCTTCGCAGCGGCAAAGTACTGCCTTAAAATTTTTATTGAGAAGAAAATTAAACCTTTTTAAACTGAGGGAAAACATACCAATAATTATTTGTTAAGAATCTCTTTGTATACCACATTGTGAGTTCGGCCCTCCAGTTGTAATATGACCAAGCTGAGCGCTGAGCTTACTCTTGAGCATGCAACGCACAGTTGGCCATGTGAAAAGTAATCTTGTCTGAAATCTCACAACTTGGATTGCTGCTGTCATAATCGGTTTGAGTTTCATGGTTTGCTTCAATTATGACAGTATTTGCAGGACTTGTGTTGAAGTGACATTCGGCAGCTGTCAAGCATTGTAAGCATACAACCGGTTTCATCGATAACTTCACATCCAGAGTTTAAACAATCATAAACATCAAAGTGTCCACTACTGAAATTGTCACCTGTCAATCTAAGATGTTTAAGAGGCATTGGCGGTTGTCGAAAGGTGTAAAATATTTTGCCATTTCGGTACACTTGAAAGCGACAACCGAACAATTCAGCGGCAGCCATCAACTCACATGCAGAACCATAGGTGAAGGGCTTAAGCATTTCACTCTTATAGCGCACCTGTGTAGTATAATTATCTCCTGTACCGTCATCAGTCCACACCTTGAACCTGTCCCAGTCATTCAATACATAAGACACAATGTTCCTCCGGATATAAAGAGTGAGCCTGATATGGCCGTTCAATATGTAACAAAGAGAATGGAAAAGACAGGTGTCATCTCCGGGCATGGAAACCACTCGGTAAGTGACAGTTCTTTGATCAATGGTGATCACCTCGATAGACGTGTTAATGGGGGTACGGTTGGAATGATAAAGGAAATGGGTACCTGAACAATGTAAAGTAAGTCTAAAATACCCACACAATAACTATAATCGTAATAAACGAACAATAAAACAAAGGAGAAGCCGTGGATTAATAAAAAGGCTGTAGTTATCAGCAGGGAGACGTGACTCCCGTGGCGAAGCAAGGAAGTGAATGTAGAGACCGGAGCGCTGGGCGGCCTTATATAGGCAAGCAGCCAACAACGTGGGAGGCGTTGGAGTGGGGAACCCAACGCCGCCTCACACAATGACTGAGCTGCAGGCTATGGACGTTTATATGTATTGTAACAAAAGCGATATATAGGCGCCTGACCCGGCACAGATGGACACAGAGGCACGTATAATAAACACAAAGCCTTTATTTTTCTTCGGCTGTGGGACACGTCTTCCCCGTGCCACACAGCCCAAAGTTCCCAAAACACAAGCACCAAAACAGTTCTTTTCCTTCCTTCCTTTACCACCACTCCTCCTCAAGTTTCGTCTCCTTCCTCCCAACTCTGGCTCGTCGAGTGGTGGTGGCTGGGCCCTTTTATAGCCCACCCGGAAGCGTTCCAGGTGATTAAGCACCTAGTCCTAATTGCACTTCCGGGTGGGGCTGAAGATTCGTCCAGCCGGGCTGTGGGAAGCAGACAGTCCCCCCTAGCAGCCACCCCGGGCCCCAACCAAACTGTGGAGGGCTCCATCTCCCATGGAGCCCTGCGGGCGGTTGGGGAATCACCGTCGGCCAGGAAGGCTGCCACCAAGAGTCCCGGGGGAGGTATTGGACTGCCCATGGCGGCTCCCCCGGAACATAAGCAGCAGGGGCGTCCCTGATGGGCATGGGACCCGGCTGTCCTTCACAGTATGTAAGTAGGATTCAGTTAGCGTTGGGAACCCGCATACCAAATTCCGTGACGATTGGCCCATAAGTAGCAAAGACCGTTGAAAAGTTCAATATGGTGGGCGACAATGGCATCATACCACTGAAATAAGTACGTACATTGGTTTCGGTTAGCACAGGGAAGCCGCCTACCAAATTTTGTGAAGATGGGGCCATAATTAAGAAAGTTAAACATAGCGGACATTGTCGACTGTTGTGACCGTTACGCGTAGAATTTCAAAATGAAACCTGCTTAACGTTTGTAAGTAAGCTGTAAGGAATGAGCCTACCAAATTTCAGCCTTCTACCTACACAGGAAGTCGGAGAATTAGTGACGTTGGAAAGTTCAATATGGCAGCCGACAGTGGCATCATACCACCGAAATAAGTATATACATTGGTTTTGGTTAGCGCAGGGAAGCCGCCTACCAAATTTCATGAAGATGGGGCCATAAATAAGAAAGTTCAACATGGCGGATGTTGTCGACCGTTATGACCGTTACATGTAGAATTTCGAAATGAAACATGCTTAACTTTTGTAAGTAAGCTGTAAGGAATAAGCCTGCCAAATTTCAGCCTTCTACCTACACGGGAAGTTGGAGAATTAGTGATGAGTCAGTAAGTGAGTGAGTCAGTCAGTCAGTGAGGACTTTGCCTTTTATTAGTATAGATTGTACCTATGCTTTCATATTGTATATGTTTCATTGTTTTTATCGTATTATTATTATTATTATTACTGTTATTTTATCATTTTATATGAAAATAAGTTTATGGGGGATTTGCATATTGAATCTCATTGTACCATTCAATTCAATTCAATAGAAGAAAGCGTATATTTACATATGATGAAGTCGATTTAGGTTTCCAAGAACTATCTTCTTTGGAGCTCTTGATGTCATTTTTAAGATGAAATTGCAGTAAAGTATGTATAATAAATTATACAGATAAATTTTTTACTTCATTTAAATAATGTATACTGTTAATAATTAAATGTGTGGACATGGTGGCGCAGCAGTAATGATACCTCGTTTAGGGATTGTTCCTGCTTCACGCTGTATGCCTGCTGGGACTGGCACGACCCTGGATGGATAGATGGATGGAATAATTAAATATGTACTACGAAGATATGTCACTTCAAATTTTTGAAGAATCTGCTTTCTAAGCTTACAGATGGCTTTACATTTATTACGAGTTTATCGTGTGGCGATTTTTTACTTGGAGTAAGAAAAGTAAGAACAGGAACTGGGGGTTAGTACATTTGAAACACAGTACTGCTGCAATAAATTATTTCATTGAGGGTCGTTATATTGATTTGCATATTCAAAGAGGAGTCATCGTGGGGCGGCAGGCACGTGCATGTGCATTACATTTCATGTTGACCAGGATTTATGTAGCAGAAGAACATGGAAGTTGGAATACGCACAGATTTATGCGTCTGGATTTTTGTCCAAACGCCATGTTTTAGTTTGAATTCTACACACTGCGTTATACATGAGGCCCCAGGTCCAGTGCATGAGGTGAAATGGCGATTACCTTAGGTGGCAGTTTTGTAATGGGAAAAAAAGGAAGAAATTTTCAGAAAGGCAATTCAGAAAGAGACCCTCTTCCAGGTAGGATGGCCATGCAATGGGTGTCAAAAAATAGGTTAAATACAATACACTAAATAGAAAACAAGTAATCCTCTTCACAGAGCTAGATGGCCAATCTATCATTGCCAACACAGAAATGGAATACAATTATAGAAATACACTTGCACAGCCTCATCACCAACTGCAGGCACAGAGCTCCATGACAACTCTCAAGTAAAAATGCAAAAATAGATTATACCAGTCACTAAATTCAGAACTATCACATAAAACGATACAGATGTGTTCAATTACATCAAAGAAAAACTAAAAACTAAGAACCATATATGAAAAACAACAATATCTGTCCATCAGTTAAGCCAAACACACTCTGCGTCCTGGAGACCTAGGCCAACCTCTCCCCTATTGGCCATTGTACAGTTGAGTCGTGCTGGGCCAGTCAATCTGATGAAAGGACTCTTCTATTTGATGATTCCAGTGCTTCTTTATCTGAGATGACTTCTCCTTGGCAGGCAACCAACTTTGCCTTCCATACAATTCACACCACACTATACTTTGAGCTTTAGAAAATCAAAACAATGCATGTACACTCACCTAAAGGATTATTAGGAACACCATACTGATACAGTGTTTGACCCCCTTTCGCCTTCAGAACTGCCTTAATTCTACGTGGCATTGATTCAAAAAGGTGCTGAAAGCATTCTTTAGAAATGTTGGCCCATATTGATAGGATAGCATCTTGCAGGTGATGGAGATTTGTGGGATGCACATCCAGGGCACGAAGCTCCCGTTCCACCACATCCCAAAGATGCTCTATTGAGTTGAGATCTGGTGACTGTGGGGGCCATTTTAGTGCAATTGGCACTAAGGGGCCTAAAGTGTGCCAAGAAAATATCCCCCACACCATTAGCCTGCACAGTGGTAACAAGGCATGATGGATCCATGTTTTCATTCTGTTTACGCCAAATTCTGACTCTACCATTTGAATGTCTCAACAGAAATCGAGACTCATCAGACCAGGCAACATTTTTCCAGTCTTCAACTGTCCAATTTTGGTGACCTCGTGCAAATTGTATTCTCTTTTTCCTATTTGTAGTGGAGATGAGTGGTACCCAGTGGGGTCTTCTGCTGTTGTAGCCCATCCTCCTGAAGGTTGTGCGTTGTGGCTTCACAAATGCTTTGCTGCATACCTTGGTTGTAACGAGTGGTTATTTCAGTCAAAGTTGCTCTTCTATCAGCTTGAATCAGTCGGCCCATTCTCCTCTGACCTCTAGCATCAACAAGGCATTTTCGCCCACAGGACTGCCGCGATACTGGATGTTTTTCCCTTTTCACACCATTCTTTGTAAACCCTAGAAATGGTTGTGCGTGAAAATCCCAGTAACTGAGCAGATTGTGAAATACTCAGACCGGCCCGTCTGGCACCAACAACCATGCCACGCTCAATATTGCTTAAATCACCTTTCTTTCCCATTCTGACATTCAGTTTGGAGTTCAGGAGATTGTCTTGACCAGGACCACACCCCTAAATGCATTGAAGCAACTGCAATGTGATTGGTTGATTAGATAATTGCATTAATGAGAAATTGAACAGGTGTTCCTAATAATCCTTTAGGTGAGTGTACATTTCACAAATAAGTACCTCTAACTGATGTTGGTATTTTTTTTACTGATTTTCACATATTGTTCCTCCTCTCAGATGGCATTTTTAATGCACCATCTCTGGTTAAATAACATCCTGATCTATTCTAGACCTATTTATAAACCAGTTCCAGTGTCAAACTGAATGTATAGTCATAACCTTTACATATCATATTATTAAAATCCAAAAAGACTTGAAATCAACCACCTCAAATCCCACATAAAAAAGTTGGTAATACAGTGCATCCGGAACGTATTCACAGCACATCACTTTTTCCAAATTTTGTTTTGTTACAGCTTTATTCCAAAATGGATTAAATTCATTTTTTTCCTCATAATGACAACGTAAAAAAGTTTACTTGAGATTTTTGCAAATTTATTAAAAATAAAAAAATGGAGAAAGCACATGTACATAAGTATTCACAGCCTTTGCAATGAAGCTCAAAATTGAGCTCAGGTGCATCCTGTTTCCCCTGATCATCCTTGAGATGTTTCTGCAGCTTAATTGGAGTCCACTTGTGGTAAATTCAGTTGATTGGACATGATTTGGAAAGGCACACACCTGTCTATATAAGGTCCCTCAGTTGACAGCTCATGTCAGAGCACAAACCAAGCATGAAGTCAAAGGAATAGTCTGTAGACCTCCGAGACAGGATTGTCTCAAGGCACAAATCTGGGGAAGGTTTCAGAAAAATGTCTGCTGCTTTGAAGGTCCCAATGAGCACAGCGGCCTCCATCATCCGTAAGTGGTAGAAGTTCAAAACCACCAGGACTCTTCCTAGAGCTGGCCGGCCATCCAAACTGAGCGATCGGGGGAGAAGGGCCTTAGTCAGGGAGGTGACCAATAACCCAATGTTCACTCTGTCAGAGCTCCAGAGGTCCTCTGTGGAGAGAGAAGAACCTTCCAGAAGGACAACTATCTCTGCAGCAATCCACCAATCAGGCCTGTATGGTAGAGTGGCCAGACGGAAGCAACTCCTTAGTAAAAGGTATATGGCAGCCCACCTGGGGTTTGCCAAAAGGCACCTGAAGGACTCTCGGACCATGAGAAACAAAATTCTCTGGTCTGATGAGACAAAGATTGAACTCTTTGGTGTGAATGGCAGGTGTCACGTTTGGAGGAAACCAGGCACCGCTCATCACCAGGCCAATACCATCCCTATAATGAAGCATGGTGGTGGCAGCATCATGTTGTGGGGATGTTTTTCAGCGGCAGGAACTGGGAGACTAATCAGTATAAAGGGAAAGATGACTGCAGCAATGTACAGAGACATCCTGGATGAAAACCTGCTCCAGAGCGCTCTTGACCTCAGGCTGGGGTGACGGTTCATCTTTCAGCAGGACAATGACCCTTAGCACACAGCCAAGATATCAAAGGAGTGGCTTCAGGAGAACTCTGTGAATGTCCTTGAGTGGCCCAGCCAGAGCCCAGACTTGAATCCGATTGAACATCTCTGAAGAGATCTTAAAATGGCTGTGCACTGACGCTTCCCATCCAACCTGATGGAGCTTGAGAGGTACTGCAAAGAGGAATGGGCGAAATTGGCCAAGGATAGGTGTGCCAAGCTTGTGGCATCATATTCAAAAAGACTTAAGGCTGTAATTGCTGCCAAAGGTGCATCGACAAAGTATTGAGCAAAGTGTGTGAATACTTATGTACAGTACATGTGATTTCTCAGGTTTTTTTACTTTTAATAAATTTGTAAAAACCTCAAGTAAACTTTTTTTCACGTGATTATGGGGTATTGTGTGTAGAATTCTGAGGAAAAAAATGAATTTAATCCATTTTGGAATAAGGCTGTAACATAACAAAATGTGGGAAAAGTGATGCGCTGTGAATACTTTTCGGATGCACTGTATATCTTCTGGTAGCATGCACTGTGCTTGTTTAATAGGACTAGGTGTTATACTCCCTGGCAATTCAGTACAGCACTTGCCTGGAGGGAGGTTGCAGATGTCTTCTTTGTTGGAATGACACTGATGATGACCACTTAGTATTGTTACCATCAGTATGACACATCATCAGTTGTGCACCTCAGCCTCATAGGGTGTTTTGGCCTTTTCCACAAAACACCCTCAGCCAAGGCCGGCCCAGCACAGACTATTCAGACTTGGGTGTGTTTCACATGGTTACTAAGTTGTCATTTGGCAGTCCGCACTGAAAGATCTATACATCCTACTTAATCTGACCTATTAAAACCAACTGGTCAGGGTGAAGATATACTGTATGAAGGTGTTATATAAAAATTAGCACTGACAGAAGGCTCAATTGATTTATTGTTTTTGTGCTAGAAATTGATAAAGCACATCAAACACATGTTTTTTATATTCTTTTGTCCAAAGAGTTCAAACTTTCTTTGAGTTATTACCACAAAAATAAAAGACAGGATATCTTGCCTCTATCAGCAAGTAAGATCAAAGCACACAAAAGATCTTATTAAAGGTTATATCCTTCTTGGGGCATTCAGTGAAATGATTCTAATTTGTTCCCCATGCTCCAAATTTAACACTCTTAGATCTGCTACTACGAACAATGATTATATGGATGCTTTTTTTCCCTTTCACTTCAAAGGAAGTAGGTTTTGCATAGAGGAAGTTCACCAAAGCCTGAACATGTCACAAGATTTCTGCTCTAGCGTTGCAAGCTATGTCTGTCCCATGCTGGTTTTCATGCTTCTGAAATATCAGGAAATGCTGCTGTAATTAATCCTTTTGAAGTGTTTCTGTATTTCTCTTTTCTCACACAGTTATAAATAAATTGAATAATGTCTCATGTTATAAGCTATAATAGCTTTAACATTTAAAATACTTAGAAAAAGCTTGGACGTGGTTCTAGCTTTTTTTCTGTATTCAGAAATAGAAACACTCTCATAGATTGAAAGGTTAAATGTTGGGCTATAACCTCTTCACCTTTGTAAAAGGTATCTGAAAACATCCGTCACCTCCTGCGTCATTAAGGAGTGGATCCTTAAAGAGTTGGCAAGACAATGTTTGTTGCTTTGGTCAGACTCTTGACTTAGCAGTCAACATGGCTCCAAATCGAGAAGTCCACAATTACAGCACATGGCAAAATAAACACAGTTGAGGTGTGTATCTTGATTACAGTTGACCTGCTGCAGTGCATGGCTTTTACAAAGGAAACAGGACTTCAGTAGAATCTTTTTTTTTTTTTTACCATTCAATTGAAATTATTGTTGGAAGCTACAATAAAGACCATACCTACTTAAGACAGAGTTGCATGGCATTGTAGTTATTTGCACTAAACACTTGCTGTGTAAATTGTTGAAAGTCTGTCATTTTCTAACCTGCTTAATCCAGACTAGGGTCACAGGATGTGTTGAAGGCTATCCCAGCTAGCATAGAGCATAAAGGATGAACAAACCCTGGATAGGATGCCAGTCCATCACAGGGCAAACACACCTTAACCACACACTAGGGCCAGTTTTAGAATTGGCAATCCTCCTAACCTGCATGTCTTTGGACTGTGGGTGGAAAACACAGCATACAGAGGAAACCCATGCAGACACAGGGAGAACATGCCAACGTCTCGTTATTGCAAGGCAGCAGCACTACCGCTGCACCATCATGCCCCCATGTAAAGTGTTTTAAACACTGGAATGAGACCAGAATAAAAACTAAAGGAGCTTTTCTTTGGCAAAATAAAAATATGCAATAAAGGGGTAGGAAGAACTGTGGCAGCAGTGATAATTGTATAGCTGAATACTCTCAAAAAGAGAAAAGAAATAATGAAAAGTCTGCAGGGAATTTTTCTAAACTAGGTCCATCTGTCCAGTTTCCTGCTACTACCTTGTTTCTGAATTCTGCAACCTGGGAGTTGTAGTTCAAGAAGTCAGCTCTTTTGACAGGGTAACCTCGATGACACTACATGGAGCTCCAGCAACATGGCCTTTTTTTCCTGAAGTCTGCCCCACCTTAGAAGTGTTTCATGGTTATGTAAACTTTGCATCAGCAGTATTCCTTAACCTTAAACTGCCTCTTAGTTAATTTCCAAGTAAGTTTGGGTGGTGGGAGGTACCAGTTGCCATGAGCTCATCAGGCTTACTGGGTAAGGAGGAGAAGGATGAAGAGACCAGTATTGCTAGAGAAAAAGGTTTGAGGTGAAGTATGATTTTTTATTCAACATGAGGCTAGACAGAGACCACACATGCTTAATTAATCCCAAAAGGGATGATGCTACATTACAACTTTATCTTGTATTCTGTCTCACTGGGCAATTCGCCCGTTACTTCCTTCTGTTTTGTGCTTTGTTTTTGATAAACTCACAACATTTTAGTATTTCTCAACTCACTTGCTTATATCTAGAAAATGTTCCTATCTAAAAATGGCCCTATCAAGTAACAAGGCACAGTCCAAATGAATTAAAACAAATATCAACTCCAACAGCAATGAAAGCTGTTATGACATAACATGTAACAGGATGAAGGAGCTAGACCTTTTTTAGTTTAATATGGTTTATGACTGAGTAGCAGTAATAGTAATAGTGTCAACATATCTACTCTATATATACAAAATGCTAAGCCTAAAAGTGCAACGATTTTGTGCAATGATTTTATGTGACGTTTTTATGTCACATTTTTTGTCATGCTATAAATCAGGCTTATTTTAAAACCTACATATATGTTTGGTACCATTCTTTTCAGAATTTATCGAACTTCAATTTTATGTTGTTAGATTTTCAGATTCTTATTCCGTTTTTAAATTGTAAACTAAAAAATATCAAGAACTCAAGTCCTGTGAGACGAGACCAAGAGTTCCAAGAGATTTAACCACGCCCCGGGGCTGGAAATAAAAGACAAAGAGTAGGACAGCTGCTGTACAGGCATATAAATGTTCAAAGTGCCGCGCAAGATGCAGATGACATGGCAAGGTAGCAGCAGCAAGCCAGCAGCTGATCAAGCAAAGAGGAAGTAAAAAAAAAAAAACTGTATTTGTATCCCATTGTATCACCGTTTAAGAGGGGGTTTCAGAGGAGCGACAGCATCTACTTGGGGTGCATTCAGCCCCCTCTTCACAACGCGAGTGGCAGACTGGCTGCAACTGGGGGTCAGGCACTGAAGGCACCAGGGGGGTTGGGCGCCAAAGACGGCAGGGGGGCTTGCCCCTCTAGTTACAACATATAGTTATAATATTTATATGTTTTTTTGTCTAACGTTTATAATACATACTTAAATTTAGAATATTACATTAAAAATTTTCTCAAATGTTAGAAGACATTCAATAATGAATATTAATCACTGAAAATTAAGTGATGTGGCAAACACGTAGATGTCTTCCTTCCTTTGCCAGCTTGTACTGTAGTTGATTACCATCTTTTCGATTCCAGAAATTGTTTGGCTCTGAATGTTCATGGACTTTAGCTGTAGTACTGACAAGTCCAAAATGCCAAACTGAATCAAATTTCTGCATTAATACAAACTTCATCATAATTGGTAAAGTCCTTTTTTTCCCTTTACATCAGTAGCAGCTTCCTCCAGTTTGTCTGACTTCATTGACAAGGAACACTGATGAAAACTTTCACTTTCATCAATGACAGCTTTACACCTTTTACTGAAACTTGAAAACTAATGCGTTGTAATGGCCTCCTGAATGTAAACTGGCCTTGATAGTACAGTACATTAAGAACAGTTCTTGCCCTTTACATTTTTAACTAAGCATTAATACAAATTAATTGTCACTTATGCAAACAATATGTCTAATTATAAAAGAAGAATTACTGAAGTGAAATGTCAGAATACTCTGGTGAGAAGCCTCTGCAGAAGGCAAGGCTGTCAGAATAAAAAGAAAGTTGTAACTGCAAAGATAGACAGAGGAAAATGTGTAGACTGTAGTTCAGAGCGAAAGGCAAGGCACATAAGGGGAATGTCCAGTTATAGCCAGGCTGTAAGAAGTCGGGTGTGCTGTTATCACCGTTTGAACACATGAAAGTGTTTAGGTAAGACACGACATTCCCCACAAAGACGTGTATTGTTTTACTGAATATTAATTATATTGCTTAAGTCTGGAAACCTATTTCCATTTTCCAAGCTGGAAGGAGCAAATGGACAACTTTCATTAAATCTGATGATTGATTATAGCTGTAGCACAGCTAACGACTTGGTACAGAGTGGCAGAAAGATGGGACAACACACTATTTTCATAATCCTTACTCTGAAAAACTACAATACTATTTATTTTATTGGATATAGACATTCAGTCATGGTGCTACTAGCCACTTAATGAAGAGGCTGAGGGAAGTGCTGATACACAGTTTTCATTTGTTTTACATCCCAGCTATGTGTTTTTATAGTATATACCATGATGGCTGTTTTGACGTTTTATGCTAAATAGTTACAGATGCATGTTTTAAATCTAGATTATTTGTGATTCACTACTAGAGAAGTTTTCCAACCTGTACTGTTGAATCCATTACAAGTTATAGCTGTTTACATAAAAGCTTAGAAAACTCTACCAAAACTATTTGATTATGAATGGCCAAAAATATGATGCAAAAAAATTATTTCCAGTTTCTTTTGATTTCTATGAAAATAAATTACTGTGTACAGGAAAAATAATGAAAATCTAGTGCATCGCTTTGACTTAGGCATTAATTGGTTTTGCAAATATATACATAATTTTTTCTATATTCACATATTTACTCTTTGTTTAAGCTTACATGCAAATATGTTTGTGTTTTGCTTTTAGAGTCACTATATGAGAGGTAGAACAGAGCCTTTTGTAGTGCAAACACTGACAGTTAGAAAAATAAGAAAACAAATTTATAGCTACAGGCTTAGATATTAAAACATTTCTGAATACAGTGGCATATATGAAGTGTATTGCTTTTTGGGTAAGTATTGTAAATAATATTTGCATAAGATGATAAAAACGGGGCAGCCACGGCTAGACTTCTACACAGGCTAAAGATGCTCAGTCTTTGTTTTTCAAAGAAATGTTCCTACTGCTAGACTGGCCGATCTAGTCCTCTTTACCCCTTTCCCATCATCCCAGAGATAACTCATTGCATGCACCGAGTCACCCAGGATTAAAACGTCTCCAGTGAATTACAGGCAGTGACTGAGGGTGGCTGTTGCACAGCATCTGTGGCAGCAAGAGAGCTGTCAGAACAGAAAGCGTGTTATTAGGGGGACAGAACTTCATCAATGGTCAGTGGCAGCATTATAAATTCTAAACAGATATATCATTGTTTTATCATGTACCAACCTTTTGTGACCCTGTTTCTCTTTTTATATTTTTATGGTGTAGATCTTAATAGAATGTCTAAAATTCTGTTCACTAACCACTCTATGATTATGTACTTTAAGACTTCCTAACCCCTTCATTTCTACATTTGTAACCTCGGTCAGTCAGAGTAAAGAAACAGGCAGGAATTAAGCAATACATTTAAGTATTATTTATAAAATTACCAGAAATATTAAGTAGGCAGAATACTAAGTGAATATTGGCAAACCATACCCTTACAGCCTAAGTAGCACTGTATCTTGCATCCATAGGCGGCTCTCGACTTCTCCTCAATCTAGCTTGTTTTGCTAACGCATGGCATTTAAATGGAGTATTGAAACAGACCACATGTCTGTCTTGATATGGCTGCAGAGAAAGAGTTATCTTCATCATGGTCTTCTCTTCACGGCCAGATAGTGAGAGAGAGAGGTAAAGTCAAGGTGACTAACTTTATACCATTCATACCACAAAACACAAAACAATAGGTTTTCACAGTACAGAATGGCCTCTGATTCAAAAGCAATCATAAACAGCCATACTTTTGATTAACATAACAGAATTAATTTATATGTCCCTTCCTGTCTAGTTACCAATAAAAGCACACAGGTACAACTCATCCCCCAGTTGCTTTGTTTAGTCAGTTTATGGCCTTCCTGTGGTGGATGGCTTATAGGCTCTAAGTCCAAACACAGTCACCCTTGCCAAGCTCGTCTGATACATATTCCATCTCCCCCTCACCATAAATATCACTTTCTGAGTCAGTCCTAGACATGCCTCCTGAAACACTAATATTACATTTGCTTCATCTAGCTTATAAATAAAGACAGTAGTAGAACCCTAGTAGTTGGGTGTTGTGTTGTGTTAGCCATTATGAATGCAATAAGAAGTCAAGCAAAATGTATTTATCAGCTTATATGCTGAAATTACATCACCACCATCATGTTTAGATATTAGATATAATTTCAACTGAACCGAACAGGCAGAGAAACTTGTCCTGCATCACACATTGAAACAAATTGGGTCTGATGTCATTTATGAGGAGCTGTTGTCTTTCATGGCACTTATAGTATTAGACATTAAAATGTACTAATCATAAAAACCTTTACATAAAATGCCTTAATGACTATCCTGTAAATGGATCACAAGTGAAATGTGTTTCAGCTTACTTGTCAGGTGTTTGCATTTTGTTGCCAACAATTTTTCTGTCACTTCATACAGTAGTAAAAAATGATTTTTGAAAATAAAATCTTTCTGTACACCTTAAGTACCTGAGCAGAATGTTGTTGTTGAGAAACTAAAATTGTATCTAATACAATTACTCAGTTGGTCCTATTTATGTGTAATGAACAACTGGTAAAATTTTTGGTAACTAACCAAAAGTGCCCAAAGATCTGAAAACTGGTGCAAAACAAAACCAACTGATGTGTTTCTATTTTTATTTTATTAACAAAATTATCTACAGTACTCTGACATTTGTTTTCATTTTTCTCTTAATTTTACCTTAACAGGTAAAAATACCCGATTTTGTAACAATTCGTGGTGCCAGAATAATGTTTAAATATTTTTTCCACCCCTCTCTCTTGTCACTCTTTTTCTTTCTCACAATTGAAATTGACCAGACTTTCTTGTGTGTACTCTTTGACTTGGCTTACTCTGTTCTGATGGTTGTCAAGTATAATTTTAAGCTTTGGCATTGCATACTCTGTCACTGTTTACCTGTTGTGAGGGACAACATGCCGGAACCAGCATTCTAGCCACAGTTGTTTTGGGGTCCTTACCTAGATAGGACACCCATAACATGGAAGGACAGGGGGGACCAGTAATTCCTGCATATTGTATCCCCCCATACACTAGATGGCAGAACTCCTAGATATTAGTACCCATTTGGACACCAGCAGGGAATGACAGGAATTGTTTTCCAGGAGCGCAGCCTTGCTGGGGTCCATGGGTGATGCTAGAAGTCCTACAGGGAGTTAGGCTCCCTAATATCTGGGACTTCCGTATGGCCTGAAAGTGCTTCCAATGGGTGAAGTCCTTTCACCAAAGTATTCCCAGGTTCTCCTTCAAAGGGACAGTACTGCCATTGCCAGGCAAGTTGGAGCTGAAAGTGAAGATAGGCAACACTTGACTGGAGGAATAGCAGTGTAGTAGGGACAGAGAGAGAGAAGGAAAAGAGAAGAAACTTCCTGTGTAATCATTGTATAAAAGGTATTTTTGTAATAAACTCCCCTTTGTTTAAACCCAGGACTGTTTTGTTCATTTGTGTTTGGGTGTCCCCCCACCCCTCCAGCCTTCACACTATCATAAAGTAAAGGAAATTTGAAAATGGCATGTTAACCACAACAGATAGAAGCTGATGCAATACAATACATTTATGATGGTTTATGGGTAGTTTGAACACGCACAGAGCAGCACATTGCTGTTAGCCTAATTGAAGCTAAGGTCAAATGAACATGGATGCTCTGCTTTGGAATTTCACCATTGTTGAACAATGCGCTATAGTGATATTTCTTTGGGCAGAAGCAGTGAAACCCCAATTTGTAGCAAAAGAAGAGGAATGCTTTCAAACACAGTTTTGCTGCTCCATGACAACACATGCAATGGCCACAACGGTGGAGGCAATTTAACAGCTGCAGTGTGAATGCTTTGTTAAAAAATGCACAAAATATTTTTTCTGATTAGGGGGATCTTTGGGTCTGAAGGTCCCCACCCAAGGCTCTCGTGGCTTGTGGGGACATCTACTACTTCAGTGCTCCCTATTAAAACTACACTGTTCAGGAAACCCTGTCATATGTATGTGGTATGATAAAAATTGTAATCTTATAAGACAAGGACATTTCTATGTTATGCCTAGAACATTCTGTCAGGGTTCTACAATTTCATTTTTGCTTGTCACAATTTATCCAGCACAAAGCACCCAAAATTGACCCAACAGTACACAAAATGTGCCTCTCAGGCTTTACATTTTTAGGAGAAATGGGTTGTCTAGACAAGACCTTAGAATGTGATGCTAAATTCCTAAAAAACTCTTAACAATAAGCAGAAAAAAGGAACTCAAGTAAGGCCTTATTGTAGAACCCGCAAGGGCTTTCTTTCTTTACCTGAGCCTACACAGTTAGATGGAACAAAGAAATAAAAGAACAAATACATGCTGGAAAATATCAGTCTAAATGCAAATGTCCAGATAGAAATGTGCTTTAAAAATATCCCTAAACTAATAAAAAGAGAGAGTCCCACAATTCGAGCAAGTGGGTTCCAAAAATGGATGGAGAGATGAGAATCAATTTATATTAGTATAAGGTCCTCAAACTCAAAATCTGCACACTTTAGAAATTTTTATTTTTTATTTTTGTGAATTTCTTACCTTAAGGACAAGCTGTTATGGTAGCTGACCTTTTTAGTAAATTTGTATAATTAGATCCTTCCTAGAGTTTTGCCTCTGTGACCTGAAGCTAGAATAAAGTCACTGTCCTTCTTGTGTATCATAAAAGATGATTTGCATCCAAAAGGGCACCTAGCCATAAAACATTCTGCTCCAGTACCACTGAGACTGAGGACAAATGGACAACTTGACTGAACCCATAAAATGGCTATCAAAACTGGAAAAACATGAGAGAGAGAGTAAGAGGGATGGTCTCTAGAGACTCAGAAATGATCAGTATTTGTTCTGTCCATTCTATTTTTCACATTAGCTTTATTATTGCATGTAGCACTGTGGAAATGGGATTAGTGCTGCTTTCTCATGGGTCCACCTTTACTGAGACCTGCCTGCATGATATCACATCTAGAATTTCCAGATGAGTTGCCAGATGGTTGGGAAGAACCTATTCAAAGCCTTTTGAAAGACATTCTCCAAGGTGAGTGACGTGAATATTTTTTGTGTATATCGTCTGACTCGCATTTGTCAATCACCTTTTCATAGAGTTGCTTGGAGTGTTCTTCATTGTGTAAGTTGGGCCATGGCACTGATTCACCATAAGTTGGTTCTTCCAGACACAGGTGCATTTATTCTATCATCAGTATACATATGTTGACTTCACACAGGTGATCTCCGTTTAAATAATTGTGTGACTTCTAATTGGCTGCAGAGGTGATGATTTAAATGTGTCATATTAAAGTGGGTGAATACTTTTTTTTTGAATAATTGTTCATGTTTTATATTTAATTCATTTAGATCACTTTGTAGAGATTGGAAAAAAGTCAAATGTGTTTCATTGTTGTATAATAACATAATATGAAAATCTCCAAGAGGAGGATACTTTTTATTGGCACTGTAGATTAACTTGAGTCTGAATTACATTTATTTTAGTTATCACATCTAAAGTCAATTTAAAGCAAGTAACTACATTGCTCCAATTATGAAAATAAGTGCATTTTAATTCAAACCACTCTGTCCATTTTTTGAAAAGTTACTTGATAATTGCTCTTGGATTGTATTTATGTAGTATAAACCAGGACTCAAACCACTAAGTCTGTATATCATCACTGTAAAAATTCTAGAAATTTGGTTTAGAAATACTGCAGTTCTACAGTATACTTTAAATATTAACAGCTTTGCCAGATTCCTTGTAAAAGTACAGCACAGTGATGTAACACTAAGCTTAGCAAGATGCCAACTAATTAAAGACGGAAATGAGCTAATGGCAGCAGCTTCTATTTGACTGCAAAATGGATTTGACACAAAATTAGTACCTGCAGTCATTTCGTTGTGCTTGGAGTTCAGAAGCCTGTCATGGAAACATTAATGTGACTTTTAGGAAGGCCCTCACCCAATTTGCAAGGACTTGTTATGGGAACCACGGCAGAGGTTTAACCCAGTGCTTGTTAAAAGGTGCTTTCCTTATTTTGAACAATGTTAGAGGAAGTCTGCAGAAAGCTTTCAAAATAAATGTATAATGTTGGTTCTGTCTGCCCCCTGCTGGATGAAAAAGTCAGTTGTCTGATCATGTCACAATTTGTTTTGAACTGCAGAATTTTTTTATCAAATTTTTATTGATAAAATAAAAAAGGAATACAGCAAAAGAAAACTAGCAATAATAACTGAGATTATTTCACATTTAATATAAATGGACGTAAATGTAGAAGTTTGGTTGCATATGTTTCTGCCATCTATATATCTGAAAATGTTTCTAATTTAATTTGTTGCCAAATTAGGTGCTGAATGTCTCTGAATAATTGAAATGATTGGTTAAAGGGTAAATTTCATGACAGGGTCATCATGTCTCTTCAGAATAAGGGATGAGACCAGCAGGTCCTGTATACATTAGAAGTTCTAAAACACTCAGTGGAGTTGTGTAACCAATGGGGCACTAAAGCTCTTGGATCCTGATCTTCAGGCAGCTAAATCTTGAAAGATGAATTAAACAAAATTGATAGCTGTTTCCAGACTCTTACAGTCTAGAAAAAAACATTTCACAATATTGGTAAAAACCGGTACCATTTGGAGATGTTTTGGTATGCAACTGTAAAATCAGCAGTTTTTATTCTTTAAAAAGGATTGTTTTTTCTGCAATCCATGGCATTTATTTTTTTTTTGTTTGTTTGTTTTATTTTAATGACTTAATAAATATGCTGTGAGCAACAAGAAGCTTAAAAAGTGACAGAAAAGGTTTGGGAACCAGCAAGTCCTCTTTTTAATGCAGGTGAATTAAAAAGAAAAAAACTGAAATAACACATGAGGGTGCTCAAAACAATGGAAACCAAAAGAAGAGCTGCTGAGTGATCCTCTCAATCGTAGTGAGTCTGTATGTTGACAACCTCCTTCCAGTGCAGGATGGAATTAAAGGGCTGATTCCTGGAAGGGCTGGGGGCTTGGCCACAGAGACCTAGAAATGCCATCACTTCTCCTCCAGTCAATGTCCCTTTTAACTATAGACAGAAAAAAATGCTGCTTTAGCGAGAGTTCCCCCTCTCACCCCAGGGGTTGTATTGCTTACCTGTCAGGAGACCTAAAGATGTCTCCTTCTCTCACAACTTGATAATGCATAAATTAAACATGCTGAATTTGATTGTCTGTCTGTCTGGATTTTCCTCTAAGGATTTCTTTTTTTTTTCACCTTAAAGATATGCAAATTAGAAAAAGTGGTTTTTGAATATGTATATAAATGTTTGTGATAGACTAGTGTCCCATCTGGAAATGGTTTCTGCATTGAACCAACACAGGCACCAGCTTCCTGCAATCATTTATATCATATTATATTATATTATATCATATTACAGTATATACAGGGACATGGCGGCACAGTAGTTAGCAGTACTTCACGTATCATTCGTCCTGAGTTTGAATCATTGTTCTTATAGAGATTGTATATTTTCCAAGTCTAGATGGGTATTCCACCTACATCCCAAAACATGTGTATTAGGTTACTTGCTATTTCTGATATGGTCCTTATGTGACTGAGTGTGGGTGTACATGTGTGTCCTGCAATGGACTGGCTTCCAACCTGTACCCCAAATGTCCTCTAAATTCAATACAACATTTTCCAGAGTCTGCATCCCATGGTTCGATTTTCTGACCAATAAAACACATGCTTTTGAAGGTCACTTGTCGCTTTGAATAACAGATCATTTGGTTCTTTGACACTAGTATGTGCTGAGGTCTTCTCCTTCTTTCGGATGCTCCCATTAGGGGTTGCCACAGCTGATCATCTTCTTCCATATCTTTCTGTCTTCTGCATCTTGTTCTGTTACACCCATCACCTGCATGCCCTCTCTCACCACATCCATAAACCTTCTCTTAGGCCTTGTCTTTTTCTCTTCCCTGGCAGCTCTATCCTTAGCATCCTTTTCCCAATATACTCAGCATCTCTTCTCTGCACATGTCCAAACCAACACAATCTCACCTCTCTGACTTTGTCTCCCAAACGTCCAACTTGAGCTGACCCTCTAAGATACTCATTTCTAATCCTGTCCATCCTCGTCACACCATGAGGTAACTGACATATGTCCATTGCATACTAAAACCTTTAAACATCACTCATCACACACAAACAGAACTGGTTCTCTTTTTTATTGATGGTGATGAAAAATAATTGCATATATGTGATTTCCTTTGAAAAATGTATTGTTTTTAAAATTCACATAATCCCACCATATAAGGCTCTTTCCCTGAACAGGAAGTCTTTTCAGGAACCAGAAACATTTAAAAATGCGGGAACGTTTTTAGCATTCCCAATGCAAACTCTGTCCATTTTTAGTACACGGAACTATTTTTAGCTCCTAATTCAGAGTATGTACTTTTCGTTTAACAATGAACTATTGTGGGCGGGGTCCAGATGATGAATTGGGCTGATTGGTTGGCCACAAGCACTGGTGCCATTTTTAGACTCTATTAGTAGTTTAGACTTAGATTTAGTGGTAAAGAGAGAGCGTCATGCTTTACACAGCATCACTCTTCATGGCTGCCTCCCGGGTGTGCCATGCCATGCACAGCACTGAACCAATGATATCCTCAGTGAAGTCACGATTGCTTTGAAACAATATGGTGGGGGTCCCCCATGAACTCCTGATTACAACACACTATGCACGTATCATTCTACATAGCCACCTCCCTATGCGCCATACCATGCACCACATTGAAAGAATAACCTTTCCCTTGAAGTCCTGTGGGGGTGAGCGGTAGGTCCGTCCCACTTCACACCACATCACTCTTCTTTGCACATCAAATACTGTGTTCTGCATGAAGGTTAGGGGGAGTGGCCCAGGGTCTACATCATACAGGATCTGATCGGTTCCTGAAAACAAAGTTCCTGTAATGTGAAAGTGCCTTTACGTTTACAATAATCTTAAAAACAATGATTTAACTGTATACAGCAACAACAAAAAGACTCAAATTATTTTAGTTCTAATACTTAATGCTCAACCACCCATTTAGACCCAGAGCACTAGAGAGTTATTCTCATTCCAGCAACATCGGGTGGAAGGTGGGAATGAAACTTGGTTAATGTAAAAGTAGCAACATTTGTTGTTCATCTAAATTTTCTTTTTCAGTTTTTTGAGCAAAATAATAAGCAAAAATGTGAAGCAGTTTCATAAGGTCTACTGCTGTATATTTTTGAAATGTTATTTTAGTTTTAATGTCTATTAATGGGGATTATAATGGTATCCACATATTGTAATGAGAACATAAAGAGTGAGTAAAGAAAGCTACCTAATCATTAATGTAGTGTTCTTTTAAAAATATTGAAGTACTGCTTTTTATAATGATTACAAATTTTCCAGTTATTTTACAATGCATATTCAATGAATCTGTATTGGCAGAACATCCTGACAAATGATGAAATGCACATTGGTGCTCTTGTTTGTCATGTTCATCTGATTCTGATTATCCTGTATAGTTTATACAGAACTTCTGGTTCACTGCAGAGTGTGTATGCAATTATGCTCATTCAGGCAAACAAGGATAAATAAAGAAAAACAAGCTCATTCAGTTCCTCCACAGTACCAAAGTTGTTGATTTCAATCATAGAACAGCGCAAATCTTTTGGGAAATGAATCATACAAGAAATGTCAAAGCTTCATTCAAGATTTCATTTCATGAGTCAAGGTCGTCTTGTGTGAGAAAACAAAAGCTTTTGCAGTGTTTTAATTTTTCCAAAGGACTTTATATCAACCCAGCAATTGACAAAACAATTTTCAGCAGACAAATCTAGTAATGCAATGAACTCATTCCTTAAATATGGTGAAGGACCAATTTATGAAATAACTGAACTCTCATCTGAGGAAATAATACTACTAAAAGCAGGTAGACTGGTGTCAGAGGATTATGTGTGTGTGATTCAGATTATAGGAAAGATGGAAGATTTTATGATTTTGGAACACAACATGGTAGAGCGTGCCAGACATGCCAACGTGAATGTGTCAGGAATAGCAACCCTGTTGTGGCATTGTCTTTTTATTTCTTTGCCATGGCACATGCAACATTGATTGCAGCACTCAGATATGAGCTGCCACCTTTGACTGTACACCAAACCCAGACTGATTTATTTTTCTGTGGTCTTTATCTCATCATTTGATAAGTTAAAATTTGGTAATTCAATATTACTAATATCAAATCACACTCTTGCAAGCATATCCTGGACAATAAGGCACTTGTCTTGGACTGTTTTATTGCCATGGTCAACAAGGAGTGTCCAAGATTACTTTTGCTTTTACCTTGAGGAGCAAATGTTTGAAGTAATTTATCAAAGAAAAGGCTAGACTTGCCTCCCATGAAACTAATGGCAAAACAGTTGCTCTTTCTTTTATAATCCATAGTCACTAATTAATTTCTGCTTTCTGTAGCATCGGGTATGACTTTAAGTTTCTGCTTTCTATAGCAGATTCCCTGGTGCCTAAGGCGTGGCCTGTAACAAAAGTTTGAACAACCCTCTGCCCCAAGGTTAAAGTTAGTGTCACAGCTGAGCAGTAGAATACAGCCCATAGTGGAGCTAAGTTTGGGTGCTACACTGAGTGCGGCCAAAATAAACGAGCATGGAGTGCACGAGCAGGGAACACCATATGTGAAGGAACTGATCACAAACTCTAAGAGGAAGTGCTTTATGCTAGCAAGAGATGATTATAATATGAAACCTCAAAAACTGTTACTCGGGTACAGCCAGCCACGACAATGTGCAACTAAACCAATAGAAAGAAAAGGTTTATATAAAGAAAGAAATTTTTCCATGGGCCCTGAAGACTTCAGGTCAAAGTATCACCTCTGTCCTTTATAATGACAGGAACAAACCAAAAACAGTTTCATTACTGCCTTGTACTTTTTGCTCAAATGCTTAAAAATCTTGTAACCTTGTAGCTATGGTAAAAGCCAGCAAATGTATCAATATATATATATATATATATATATAGAGTGGGATGCAAAAGTTTGGACAACCTTGTTAATAGTCATTATTTTCCTGTATAAATCGTTGGTTGTTACGATAACAAATGTCAGTTAAATATATCATATAGGAGACACACACAGTGATATCTGAGAAGTGAAATGAAGTTTATTGGATTTACAGAAAGTGTGCAATAATTGTTCAAACAAAATCAGGCAGGTGCATAAATTTGGGCACCACAAAAAAGAAATGAAATCAATATTTAGTAGATCCACCTTTTGCAGAAATTACAGCCTCTAAACGCTTCCTGTAGGTTCCAATGAGAGTCTGGATTGTGGTTGAAGGTATTTTGGACCATTCCTCTTTACAAAACACAAAATTTGGGCACCGTTGTCATTTTATTGATTCCAAAACTTTTAGAACTAATTATTGGAACTGAAATTGGCTTGGTAAGCTCAGTGACCCCTGACCTACATACACAGGTGAATCCTATAATGAGAAAGAGTATTTAAGGGGGTCAATTGTAAGTTTCCCTCCTCCTTTAATTTTCTCTGAAGAGTAGCAACATGGGGTCACAAAACAACTCTCAAATGACCTGGAGACAAAGGTTGTTCACCATCATGGTTTAGGGGAAGGATACAGAAAGCTGTCCCAGAGATTTAAGCTGTCTGTTTCCACAGTTAGGAACATATTGAGGAAATGGAAGACCACAGGCTCAGTTCAAGTTAAGGCTCAAAGTGGCAGACCAAAAAGATTTCGGATAGACAGAAGCGACGAATGGTGAGAACAGTCAGAGTCAACCCACAGACCAGCACCAAAGACCTACAACATCATCTTGCAGCAGATGGAGTCACTGTGCATCGTTCAACCATTCGGTGCACTTTACACAAGGAGATGCTGTATGCGAGAGTGATGCAGAGGAAGTCTTTTCTCCGCCCACAGCACAAACAGAGCCGCTTGAGGTATGCTCAAGCCAGCTTCATTTTGGAATAAGGTGCTGTGGACTGATGAAACTAAAATTGAGTTATTTGGGCATAACAAGGGGCGTTATGCATGGAGGAAAAAGAACACAGCATTCCAAGAAAACACCTGCTACCTACAGTAAAATATGGTGGTGGTTCCATCATGCTGTGGGGCTGTGTGGTCAGTGCAGGGACTGGGAATCTTGTCAAAGCTGAGGGACGCATGGATTCCACTCAGTATCAGCAGATTCTGGAGACCAATGTCCAGAAATCAGTGACAAAGCTGAAGCTGCGCCGGGGCTGGAACTTTCAACAAGACAACGACCCGAAACACTGCTCAAAATCCACTAAGGCATTCATGCAGAGGAACAAGTACAACGTTCTGGAATGGCCATCTCAGTCCCCAGACCTGAACATAATTGAAAATCTGTGGTGTGAGTTAAAGAGAGCTGTCCATGCTCGGAAGCCATCAAACCTGAATGAACTAGAGATGTTTTGTAAAGAGGAATGGTCCAAAATACCTTCAACCACAATCCAGACTCTCATTGGAACCTACAGGAAGCGTTTAGAGGCTGTAATTTCTGCAAAAGGTGGATCTACTAAATATTGATTTCATTTCTTTTTTGTGGTGCCCAAATTTATGCACCTGCCTGATTTTGTTTGAACAATTATTGCACACTTTCTGTAAATCCAATAAACTTCATTTCACTTCTCAGATATCACTGTGTGTGTCTCCTATATGATATATTTAACTGACATTTGTTATCGTAACAACCAACGATTTATACAGGAAAATAATGACTATTAACAAGGTTGCCCAAACTTTTGCATCTCACTGTATATATATATATATATATATATATATATATATATATATATATATATATATATATATATATATATATATATATATATATATATATAAACTGCTCAAAAATTTAAAGGAACACTTTGAAAACACATCAGATCTCAATGGGAAAAAGAAATCCTCCTGGATATCTATACTGATATAGACTGGGTAATGTGTTAGGAACGAAAGGATGCCACATCGTTTGATGGAAATGAAAATGATCAACCTACAGAGCCCTGAATTCAAAGACGCCCCAAAAATCAGAGTGAAAAATTATGTGGCAGGCTAGTCCATTTTGCCAAAATTTAATTGCAGCAACTCAAAATTGTACGCAGCACTTTGTATGGCCCCTGTGTTCTTGTATACATGCCTGACAACATCGGTGCATGCTTCTAATGAGATGACAGATGGTGTTGTGGGGATCTCCTCCCAGATCTGGACCAGGGCATCACTGAGCTCCTGGACAGTCTGAGGTGCAACCTGGTGGCATTGGATGGACCAAAACATAATGTCCCAGAGGTGTTCTATTGGATTTAGGTCAGGAAAGTGTGGTGGCCAGTCAATGGTATCAATTCCTTCATCCTCCAGGAACTGCCTGCATACTCTCACCACATGAGGCCAGGAATTGTCGTGCACCAGGAGCCACTGTACCAGCATAGGGTCTGACAATGGGTCCAAGGATTTCATCCTGATACCTAATGGCAGCCAAGGTGCCTTTGTCAAGCCTGTAGCGGTCTGTGTGACCCTCCATGGATATGCCTCCCCAGACAATCATTAACCCACCACCAAACTGCTCATGCTGAATGATGTTACAGGCAGCATAATGTTCTCCATGGCTTCTCCAGACCCTTTCACTTCTGTCACGTGCTCAGGGTGAACCTGCTCTCATCTGTAAAAGCACAGGGCACCAGTGGTGCATCTGCCAATTCTGGTATTCTATGGCAAATGCCAATCGAGCTGCATGCTGCTGGGCAGTGAGCTCAGGGCCCATTAGAGGACATGGGGCCCTTGGGTCACCCTCATGAAGTCTTTCTGGTTGTTTGGTCAGAGACATTCACACCAGTGGCCTGCTGGAGGTCATTTTGTAGGGCTCTGGCAGTGCTCATCCTGTTCCTCCTTGCCCAAAGGAGCAGATACTGGTCCTGCTGATGGGTTATGGACCTTCTATGGCCCTCTCCAGCTCTCCTAGAGTAACTGCTTGTCTCCTAGAATCTCCTCCATGCCCTTGAGACTGTGCAGGGAGACACAGCAAACCTTCTGGCAATGACACGTATTGATGTGCCATCCTGGAGAAGTTGGACTACCTGTGCAACCTCTGTAGGGTCCAGGTATCGCCTCATGCTACCAGTAGTGACACTGACTGTAGCCAAATGCAAAACTAGTGAAGAAACAGTCAGAAAAGATGAGGAGGGAAAAATGTCAGTGGCCTCCACCTGTTAAACCATTCCTGTTTTGGGGGTCATCTCATTGTTGCCCTCTAGTGCATCTGTTGTTAATTTCATTAACACCACAGCAGCTGAAACTGATTAACAACCCCCTCTGCTACTTAACCGACCAGATTAATATCCCATAAGTTTCATTGACTTTATGCTATACTCTGATTAAAAAATGTTCCTTTAATTCTTTTGAGCAGTATATTTATATATATACCACCGTGCCACCCTGTGCACATATATATATATATATATATATATATATATATATATATATATATATATATATATATAGGGGAATAAGGAACTGTGGACTGCTGGGACAGGAACACCTCCGGTCAGGGGCTATAAAGGGCGGTGCCTCAGTCCAGACACTGAGCTGAGCTGGGAGGTAGAGGAGCAAGTGTCTGGGCGAGGAGGAGTGTTTGTGTGTGTGTTTAAAGAGATTTGTTTGTAGTGTGGAAGGTGCTTGGTGCACTGTGAGAAAAATAAAAGGTCTTGGACCGTTACCTGGTGTCAGGAGTCGTACCTGAGGGTTCGAGGGTGCACTACTGCCCCTACTACAATATATATATATATATATATATATATATATATATATATATATATATATATATATATATATATATATATATATATATATATATATATATATATATATATATATTATAATATTAATTGACTCTTCACCACAAAAAAGGGTTGGGGAATGACTCCGTGTATTGTCCAGCAGACAAGACAAAAGAAAATATATGAAAAAATGATCAAAATACTTCAAGAAAGTAATTGACAAATGGCAACAGAAAAATGGCATTTTTATACAGAACAAAATGGCTGGAGGAAATGATGTGGCAGGAGATGACGACATAATGGATAGACGGAAATGAGGCTATCATCTGCAGACCCGAAGTTACATTGTTATTGCAGCGGCATAAGTGACGTCATCAGAAGATGACTGAAAGTGATATCGTCTTAGGGTGTCGGAAGTGACGTCATTATCAGGGGATCAAAAGTGACATTTTGTTGAAGTGACATTGGGCAGCCTTCTTGGGAATCCAGAAGTTGAGGTGGTCAGTAAAATGGATTATTTGTCTAATTATGGTCTGATGAAAACGAGAGAGATGTCTCACTTACATCAGGGTTTGTTGTCTACCTCCTAAGCGCATGTGTGTGCCAATATAAACAGTAAGTATATATATATATAAATATATATATATAAATCCAGAAGTGCTGTTGGAAGAAGGTCGTGGGGCATCTTCAGCACTTCCGATTGTCCTATAAAACGGAGCCACCTCACTCCATTTTGGGAGCCAGAGTTGGGTGGAAGAGAAGGAAGCTTGCCAGGAATAGGGGAGGCATACAGAGAGGAAAGAAAAAAGAAAGAAGACAACTATACTTCTGTGTAGTGGTTTGAACTGTGCTGTACATATGAGAAACAGGGGAAGGTGTTTCCCAGAAGAAAAAAGGAAAATATAAAAGCGTGTGTTGCACTTGTGTCCTGCTTCTGTCTGTGTCGGGTTTGGGCAGCGGGAGCACCCTCTGGTGGCCACAATATATATATCATCTTACATGTGTGTATGGGAGACAGGATAAGGACTCTGGTGATGGTAATTACCTGCTAAATCAGTGGTTGGCGTTGTCGATTAATGTCTCCTCTCTTCCTTTCTCTGGAGAATAAAAGACTGAACGCCACTCCAATGCTGACGTCACTTCTTTTTTTCAAAATCTTGGACCCACCATTTCCTGCCCAGTCATCACATAATCCGGAACCAGCCATCTTGCTTCATTTCTACTCTGAGTTTCTGTCTGAAAAGGCGTAATCTGCAACCTGTTACGTGCTTTGTCTTTTTTCAGACTCTTGCAGTTATACGTGAGTCACCAAGGTTGTGCTCCTACTATTTAACATATTTGTGTCTCCTTTTTGACAGTATTTACAGTGCTATTCCTTTATCTCCATCTCCTGAACTATATTTTTCTCACTAAATGAGCACTGGCCTCAACTTACCTTCTGACTCTTCATTGTATGTGTTATAGGCAAAGAGATGGTTTTAAATCCAAAGCCCTAGAACTATTCCCATAGTCTGGTGCAACCCTTTTTCTGCATCAAAGCAACCAGGTTAGAATTATCTCCAGTGGCTCCTGTACATCCGAGCCCTTAATTGCAATACTATTGTGTGAAAATATGTACTGCATGCAGTTATTTACTGATTCATTGATATTACTTTGCAATAAATTAGGTCTAACAAGCACTAATGAATGGGAATGCATCTGACATCCATCTATTTATTCATTCTACTTTATTAAACATGCTTAATCCAATTCAGGTTTTTGAAAGCAAAAGGCCATCCTGGCAGCACTGGGAGTGAGGCCAGAAAATGTGTGTGGCAGAAATGTATTGCAGGATTATGCATACATACAATTAATATTTTTTTCCAAAAGCTGTTAACTGCCAAGGTCAGCAAAATAATTTGGAACAAAATGTATTTTTAAATTGTGCAGTAAGTTATAGACTTATTTTGTGTACCGTAACTCTCCCAAACCCTTACTTTAAAAATAGAATATAAACATTGGAAGAGAGCAGGAAATAAATTCTCAAATGATCCTCTTGATTTCCTTATCAATGTAAGCCCCCATTTTCAGCCATGGTCATGAACTTTAGGAAGAGAACTAAAGAATGATGTTGTGCACAACTGTTGGTCTCGCTCTCCATGACAGGAAGGAGCTGAACAATTGAAGAGAAAATCCTACATATATTTCCTATAGGTTTTTTAACTACAAGGGAAATATGACCAGAATTAAGAATGAATTTAACCATTTCAGGGAGTTTTTAATATGGATCATACAATTAGGGACAATCATTGAATGGAATGACATTTGATTATAATACAGAGATGATGCAAAAACAAATGTTCTTTCTAAAGAAACAATTGTTATAAAATAGATAAAGCTGTAATGATACATTGTTATACCTTTTTCATTATTGAATCTGTTGTCACATTTGCTTTTTTTTGTTGGTTTGGGAATTTTGTCTAAACAACAGTATTAAAGTTAACAGTAAAGTTACTGGTTTGCAGCAGTCCTCTGTCATTGTGTGGAATCACAAACAAGTTAGAAAGAGGGCTGAATCACTTCTGTCAGACATCCATTGTTTGTTTCCAGAGTTTCATTTGTTGACACCAGGCTCTAGATTTAGGTTCCTAAGGGTAAGAAGTATGAGATTTAGGAACTCTTAACCATAGGGGTGAATTGTGAATTGTGAATTTCCCCTTGGGATTAATAAAGTATCTATCTATCTATCTATCTATCTATCTATCTATCTATCTATCTATCTATCTATCTATCTATCTATCTATCTATCTATCTACAGTGGTGTGAAAAACTATTTGCCCGCTTCCTGATTTCTTATTCTTTTGCATGTTTGTCACACAAAATGTTTCTGATCATCAAACACATTTAACCATTAGTCAAATATAACACAAGTAAATGCAAAATGCAGTTTTTAAATGATGGTTTTTATTATTTAGGGAGAAAAAAAATCCAAACCTACATGGCCCTGTGTGAAAAAGTAATTGGCCCCTTGTTAAAAAATAACCTAACTGTGGTGTATCACACCTGAGTTCAATTTCCGTAGCCACCCCCAGGCCTGATTACTGCCACACCTGTTTCAATCAAGAAATCACTTAAATAGGAGCTGCCTGACACAGAGAAGTAGACCAAAAGCACCTCAAAAGCTAGACATCATGCCAAGATCGGTCAGTGTTCACGACTCCACCATAAGAAAGAGACTGGGCAAAAACGGCCTGCATGGCAGATTTCCAAGATGCAAACCACTGTTAAGCAAAAGAACATTAGGGCTCGTCTCAATTTTGCTAAGAAACATCTCAATGATTGCCAAGACTTTTGGGAAAATACCTTGTGGACTGATGAGACAAAAGTTGAACTTTTTGGAAGGCAAATGTCCTGTTACATCTGGCGTAAAAGGATCACAGCATTTCAGAAAAAGAACATCATACCAACAGTAAAATATGGTGGTGGTAGTGTGATGGTCTGGGGTTGTTTTGCTGCTTCAGGACCTGGAAGGCTTGCTGTGATAGATGGAACCATGAATTCTACTGTCTACCAAAAAATCCTGAAGGAGAATGTCCGGCCATCTGTTCGTCAACTCAAGCTGAAGCGATCTTGGGTGCTGCAACAGGACAATGACCCAAAACACACCAGCAAATCCACCTCTGAATGGCTGAAGAAAAACAAAATGAAGACTTTGGAGTGGCCTAGTCAAAGTCCTGACCTGAAGCCAATTGAGATGCTATGGCATGACATTAAAAAGGCGGTTCATGCTAGAAAACCCTCAAATAAAGCTGAATTACAGCAATTCTGCAAAGATAAGTGGGCCAAAATTTCTCCAGAGCGCTGTAAAAGACTCATTGCAAGTTATCGCAAACGCTTGATTGCAGTTATTGCTGCTAATGGTGGCCCAACCTGTTATTAGGTTCAGGGGGAAATTACTTTTTCACATAGGGCCATGTAGGTTTGGATTTTTTTTTCTCCCTAAATAATAAAAACCATCATTTAAAAACTGCATTTTGTGTTTACTTGTGTTATATTTGACTAATGGTTAAATGTGTTTGATGATCAGAAACATTTTGTGTGACAAACAAGCAAAAGAATAAGAAATCAGGAAGGGGGCAAATAGTTTTTCACACCACTGTATCTATCTATCTATTTAGTGGTGTAAGATTTTTGAAGTCCAACAGTTGTGGGGATCCTGCTGAGTTCTGAATTATTGCAGTTAGAATTCTTTGTTCTTATTAGCAGAAACCTCTTTGAATTGGGTACTGATTGTAACAAAGATTGTTATATGTTGTCTCTCTTCTTATTTTCTGGTATCTGGGTAGTAATATTCTATGTTTCGCACTTCCCTGATGCAAAAAAAATTCTGTCTGAGATAATAAAAGTTTACCTACCTACAATTTGAAAGAATAAATGTTTTCATTAATATACTACAGTGCCTGAGTTGAGACAGTAAAGTAGAAATATATCAAGTAGGAATGAGGGAGCTGAAGGAACATGAAAAGTTTATACAGTTTTCATTATTTAAACTTACATCTACTGAATAACAAGATAGTAGTTCTCTGCCAACTAATATTTCCACAATATCCAACCAAGATGTAACCTGATTATCCAGTACAGTGTCATGAGGAGCTCATAACTATCCCAGCAGCACATGGCAGAAATCGATCAAATGCACATTCACAGTAACGTTTACAGTGACAATTAAGATTCACCAATTAATTTTACACACAAGTCTTTTTTAAGAAAGCCCAAAGAAAAATGAATGTAGATACAGTATACAACAAAAAAGCAAAGTCTACACAGCCGGTGAAATGATTTCAACCCAGAAGCTATGAGACAGCAGCATGAACCACAATGCCTCTGTCAGCTCCTTTGCTCTAAATACTAGCAGTGAAATTAGGACATATTGTTATATAAAGAGTGTGAAATAAAAGAAAGGAATACCACCTTTCGCTTATTGGCTGTAAAACTTGTTTGTCTGTCCGGAGTGATAGGGGGTCAAGGCAGGCCAGGTCTTTATTTTACCATTTATTGTAAACAATATTGGAAAATGCATTACCTTGGTAAGAAAAGCCTTGGCAAACTAAGGTGAAAGCTGCAAGCTGTTCCTTTAGGGGCACACACTCCACTAAATTTTTAGCATATAACAGATGATTAGAATTACAGTTCATCTGGATCAATATCTAATTATTTTTCATGTCAACTTTATATTTGTTAACTTAGCCAAAAAGCAATTCTCAAATAAAGACAACAGACAATTACCCAAAGACACAAATGATAATTTCCAAAAGGGTTTCCTTTTTTATCTGGGCTGTAAAAACAATAAATCTTGCACAAAATGGTAAAAGAACAAGCCTTTCTTTTCCATGGGGAACCATAAACATATTCTTTGAATACGAGCTGCTGGCAAGCTTTAAGTACCTCTGTAAGATGTCAAAAATATAACACAACACACCAAGGATTATTTTTGCCACAAAGAAATCTCTCAAAATGAGCCATATTTAAATAAACGGCAAGACTTACTGTGTTAGCATTTCAATGCTTTAAGCTGCACTGATCAACTTGTCTTTGTACGCATTATATCTTAAGATGACACATGAATAAAATATGTAATGTACTGACACAATTATACATTTGCTTTCTTGTTTTGAAGAACTGCCTTGTGCTATGATTAAATACACATCAATCAGTTCTCTTGACCCATTATTTTGAAAAAATTTAAGAAATATAAATAAAAAACCAAAACCTACAATATCAGCAACACTCACAGCATAAGAAAGGGCTTCTCATACAAAGTAATGTTAAAAAGAAAATGAATATTAAAGCAGGAATATTGTTACAGCTGGAAAAATAAAGTTGAGAATTCGTTCCATATGCTGGTGGTCACTGACAGATCTTTAGGTCAACATTTTGTATCAGAGCATTACACTACATAAATGTGTTGGTGATGGGCTGTTTTATTTGCTATATACTGTACACCTCCTGCTTCTTGTTGCACAAAATGTTTGTGCTTTATTTTACGTAAGTCACTATTCATTGAATTTTCACTAACCCAGTAATGATTCCTGACATGTAAATTGATTTAAATGTAATCAATGCAAACCTGAAGCAGCAGGGGACACATTTTTAAAAATGTACATTATGTTTTATTTTAGAAATTGAGCTGTCAAGATATTGGGGAAGTTACATTTTAAATTTTTTGAAATATTTCTACAATTAATTTCCACACAAAAGAAAATCTTTGAAACAAAGGGTCAGCATGTACTATGATCCCCTGACTTGCTAACTTTGTATTAAAACCTAATATTTCCACGTTCCTTTAACACGATACATATTTTTTACATGGTGAGTTTTGTAGATAGTGTAATGGATGTACAGTTGTTACACTAAGTGCGCCACACTTGTCCAGAACAAACATGCCAAAAATGTTTTTTTATCAAAATTAATACGCTTATTATGCAAAAAGAGAGAGACAAATGATGGAGAAACACAAAGTAATAAAATAACAAACTGAAACCAAAACCCTGATGGTTCCCTGGGCCTCACAATAAGGTGTTCAGTACCTAGTCATGTGGGTGGCTGGTCCAATTACGCAATTGCTACAACTAAACTCTGTGCTGCAAGTGCCAAATGTCTTCCCTTCTCATCTCCCAGACTCTCACTCCTTCATTGTCTCCAACAAACTGGCTACACTACTTCCCTGCCAGATTGAGCCCTGCACATATAGACTCTAAACTCAGAGGTATTGTGACTAAGGGATTTAGGCCTCAGTTAAGAGTTTATTTCAGGCCAATATCCAGAAAAATGTCAGGGTCAGGAGTAATGCCATCACGCCTTCTCCCAGAGCTCCCTCTCTTGGACTCATATCCCCCTGAATTCCTTGGCACATTAAAAGGGCAAAACATACTTGATGGCAAAAGATCCCACTAAACTCTGCAGAAGCTCTCACCCACTTGGTGGCTTTTAGAGGTTCTCCTGGAATCCTGAATGTCCTCAAAGACTTTCTGGGAAATAATTACTTTTGGGACACTCCCTAAACCTCTAGTATGTTATGAGCTGATAGTCTGAAAACACCAGAGAATCAGAAAAATATTAAAAAATGCCAACTAGAGGGGGATATACCATTATAACCCTGGCTAAATATATTTTATAAAATAAAAAGATGTATTCTTCAAAATTGCTTTACAAGATCAAAGTAGATCCATGAAGCACAAAAGTAAACAAATTCAGTAATTTGAGTCTATTATCAATACACGTAAGCAGTTCATGAGAAAACTGGTACAATTACTGTAGAGCACAGATTACATCACCAAAAAACAATAATAATGACACAGTCAACAGGCATTTGAATAGCTGATGTTCTTAATACCTCAATATCACACTTCTGTTTGAATCTGAAGTAGGTGCTTATGATGATGAAGAAGAAGCTGTTTTCTTCAATGACTTAATACCTTTGTAAAACTTGAAAACCGTATTTTTTTTGGTATTGGAATAAAGACCAAAAAGAAAAGGGTCTGAAAACAAATGCAGCCAAATCTAACTAATGCCACAATGGAGAGTTGTGTCAAGCAGGAGTCTTTCATACTTCTGTCATTTCATTGCTCCCCTAATGGCTATGGTATTTAAGAACATGTATTGTATTATTAACTCCATCACTTCTATCTTCAAGCTAAAAAATAAGAAGGAAAAAAAAAAGGTGAAAACGATTCAGCAGCAGATATGATATAACCAAAATCCTGGCACCAGTAGTCTGGTTTTCATCCTGCAATTCCAAAACGCTCAGGGTGAGCATCTTTAAAATGGCTCTGTGTGATTGAGCATGTGTGTGACTGGGTCGTGAGACAGAGTAAGGAGTTGATCCTAATGGCACCCAACACACCATTCTTAGCAGTGAATGTTTCAGTAGAAACTATACATGCTGAAATCTCTGACAAACCCAATCACAGGTCTGAACTAGGACCTAAATATTAATGTTTTATAAATGAGCCCACAGAGCCTTGATTTATTAATTTGTCATGCCTTATCTTATGGTGAGTGTGTTATCTAAATCAGTTTTATCTTATTGGTATATATACAAGGGTGGTCTATGAAAAAGTGGCCATGAAAAAAGTGTATGCAAAGAGTGTACATGAACATGCTGAAACTGGCACAGAGATGTATCGATACACAAAGAGATTACTTTTAGCATCTTCTGTAAATGTAAATACCAAATTTGATAATTTTTTCTCTTCACTACGTAATGCAGTCATCTTGGTGGAGGTGGGCCACTTTTTTGTGGGCCACCTGGACCATTATGCTAGGACAAAAGATATGTAAAAGACTGTGCTTAAGCACCAAATAAGAGCAAATTAATTTTGTTTGCAGTTAAGTTTATATGCTAGCATGCATATGGAAATGAAGAATGGTAATAAGCTTCTATCTCCAATCTATAATCTTTAATATTCCCTTATTCTTATTATATGTCTTTTCATAACACATCAAATAGCCATTTTTGGAGAGGGAAGATGATTTGTGTGGAGGACTCTCAGGTTTTGATTGTATTTTGCCTCGAAACCCCCTACTCTAAAACTGACTTCAAGTTTTCTAACTAAAATTTGTATTCAAAAGAGCATATAAAGGATAATTTTGAAGCCATTTCTCCATCTTAGAGTATGGTAATGCACCAGCCTTACCTAACACTTACCCTGCAAAATTAAATCTAAGCATATTAAAAGTATTTATATCAAGCCATAAAATCTTGCTTTCCTTATTGTAAGATTTAATGACTTATGGAGAAATTTGTATTTAATATTGTTTAGTTTATTTTAAGAAATCTTGTCAAATAAATGTTCCTTACCCCATTGGCAAATTTGTTTGCTAAATAAAAGCAAACCAACTCCTTTTTCAAGTTTTATTTTTCTTTCTAGATTTTTCATATGCATTTTTGCAGTGAAATCTTGAGTTGATGTTGATTATCTTGTCTTGCACTCTTTAAATCTCTACACTGATCCAGCTAATTCACAGCTGTGAAGTAAGTCATGGTGGAAAGATTAAGTCAAGAAAGAAACTACAAGTAACTACAAAAGGCTGAAGAATGTATACCCAGATGCTGTAAGCAAAATGACATTCTGATGTCCAATGGGCCTGAAAAAGCGGAGTGGTGGCTCTGAGGCTAGGGATCTGCACTGGCAAACAGAAGGTTGCCAGTTCGAATCCCATAAATGCCAATAGGGACTCTGCTCTGTTGGTCTCTTAACCTGCAATTGCTGAGCACTTTGATTAGTGAGAAAAGAGCTATATAAATGCATCCATTATCCAACCCGCTATATCTTAACACAGGGTCACGGAGGTCTACTGGAGCCAATGCCAGCCAACAAGAATTATTATTATAAAAAAAAACAGTCAAGTGGTAAATTGGGTTAAAGGTAAAAAAAAATGAACGTTTTAAATCTATGACGGAAATAAATGAAGAGTTTTTTTTTTATTTCTTCTAATTCTTACAGTATCCCCCGCGGTGACATTTCTGTCAATCGCAAGTCACGAAGCATATAAGAAAAAGCTTTGAAATCTAGTAGACTCATTTTCTACATCCAGACAGCATATGGAAACAATAAAAAACAAATAGAAAGTTATTATTTATTGGGTGGAAATGTAAGTCTACCAAACTGAGCTCTATGTTACATAATGCATTTGTAAGGTAACTTCTAAATACTTTTCCTACAGGGAAAGAAGAACTGAACAATGCTAGTGGTATACTACCGAAAATAGCAGATTCAGTTTTATCAGCCAGAAACAAAGGTTAAAGCCTAAGCAACTATAAGACATGACAGCTAATAAACAGGATGAAAATATTACTGTCTGAGGTTGGCCGGAGCTCCTTCATTGGCCTAAACCTTTGCCTTTGCCTTGGCCCTCACTATCATTCTAACATTAATCAGGTGTTAGTCAGATAATGGGAGGGACAAAGGAAATAAAAGAGGTATTTAGAGCAAGCACTGAGCACTCTGCCTTTGTAAGGTCTTTTATGAACCTTCTTGGAAATTTGTTTTCTTTTGATTGTTGACTTTTTTGGCAATTTGCGGTTTGTTTCTGAGATTCCCTTTGGGATTGTTTATTTTAAATAAAAAATAACATTTTGCCCTTTAATTATTCGCCTGCCTTGCTTCCTCATTCAGGTCTGCATTCTAACCCAGGTTTACTCTGGTAGCCATGCTATACAGCTTTTCCAGCAGGAAAACCAACACTAAAGGACTGTGTAACACAGGCTCACAACTCTGTTAACACATGCCAAACACCTGAGACTATTGGAGGCCAGCAGCATCTAGGTTCTCTTAGTTTTGCTCCATCTTCCCTTCCTCCAGAAGACCATGACAAGTTACATGCTTTCTGGCACATTTCAAGTGGCTAAATCTTACAATACATTGTTGTAAGTTTTATAATTTAGATTAGTCTTTGATCCAGAAATGTAAAAAAGTAGCCTGATAAGAGACAAGACTTTAGTTCTCTTCAGGAATATGTTGTGAAATGGAGTCCTAAGCGCATAAAAATGGGTTTGAGGCCTCTAAATATAGGCACAAAGAAGGCTAGGATCTTGACTGGCCATCTGAGAAGAGACTCACCTCAGATTATTAATTGCTGGATTTGGCTTGGTTAAGTTTTAAGAGAGGAAAACTGGTTTAACAGTTCAAAATATTGAGAAAACCTCCTATTGACTGTAAACCACACACAGGGGCAAACAAAACATCTTTATAAATAAAGGATTTATTAGAAACAATAGAAAATCAGGCAAAAATTGTCAAAAGAGCAAAACAGGGCAAAAAAAGTTGTCTAATAGGCAGTCCTACAGCAGACAAGTCAGAATATGTAATCCAGCAGTAAAATCCCCAAATATTACAGATAATACTCAAAAACAAGGTAATCCAACCAGAATATAGCAGTTCCAGACAACTGCAATGACCTCCTGATCCGAGACCTAGCCAAAGAAAGGCATAAGAAGTGATGATAACATGGTGGCCCCACCCCCAAAACACAAGAAATGGTGTCCCTTTTAAAGAGACAATACATAACTAGAAACACAATGGAATGTACATAAAATGAAAAATAATAAATTAAAAAATGACAAAAACAACAAAAAAAGCATAAAATAGAGAAAATTACTGACCCATACATAGCAGGAATAAGAGGTCACCTGGAAAAGAAAACCTGCAGATACAAAGTCTTCAGTGCAGAAGTTGATGGGGGTGATGGGGCAGTATGGTGGAGTAAAGAGCAGCAATCTTAAAACTGCAAGGTTCAGATCTTGGTTTCTACACTTTTAAATTGTAAATGCAACTTATGTCTGCCAGGATTTTTCTTCATTATTTCTAGTTTTCTCCTAACTTTTGTGTAAAGAAATCTTTTTTATCTCATCATGGGTTAAGTTTAGCTGTGTTGAAGTTCCAAAAAAATGTTTTCCATGTTTATTTTCATGTGGACCATTTTCTGATAAGCATAAGGGTCCAAACAGGTGGCACACTGTTGCCAAACCCTTAAGAAGCCATGTTTCTTTTTTTCCAACCTTGCCAAATATTTATAACACTCCAAAACTCTCTTTTTAGTGAGTTTAACAGTTTTATAAAACTGTATATAAAAGGAAACTTTAAGGGTTTCATTCACTTCTATCTATTATTTTGTGATGTTATATTACAGTATACATAACCAATAGAGTGGTCACCTGCACCATGTTCATCAAACATGTACATATGAATTTCATTGCACTGTGTACACATGGCAATAACTCTGAAAGGAAATGATGACACTACCTTTTTATCAAAGCAAAACTTTACATTTTTGAAAAAGCTAATGCTATTGTACACCTTGTGGCCTGCAGAGGGCACTCCAGCCACCTAAACACAACCAAAACAGATGCAGGACACAAGTTCACCACACACTTTTTTACTTTTTTTCTCATGGGAAATGTTTTCCCCCATCTCCCACCTGCACAGCATAGTCCCAAGCACAATCACTACTAAAGCACACCTTTTTTCTTTGTTCTTCTCTTTGCTTTCACTCTTTCTCATGTCCTTCACCTCCACTACTCCTCCGGCAAGCTTCATCTCTCTCTCCCTCCTGGCTCTGGCTCCCAGAGTAGTGGCAGCTCTCTACTTTTATAGAGCACCCAGAAGTGTTCCAGGTGTCCAGTGATCTCTTTCCAGCAGCATTCCAGCAGCAGGGTGTGGCAGCATTCCTGCCATGAAGGGTTCAGCTGATCCCACAGATCTACCTGGCAACATCCATGAACTCCAACTCCCAGCATGCCCTATGGGAATCCGTGAAGCCACAGCAACTCAAGGGGGCTGCCCTCTAGAGTCCTGGGGAGATATTGTCCTGAGCCCACTCTCTTCCCTGATCCTTACATCACATAGACATCCCGTCCGCCACAACCTGCATATAGTTATTATGTGTGATAGAGATAAGCCATCATAAAACTCATTGAAACGCAATTTTTTAGCAAATGCCGAGTCACTGTTCTGACTAAGGATGACAATTTACAGTTTCTTGATAGCAGACATTAATTCCAGTCTGTTTTATGATGGGATACTTATAATTTTAGTCATTTTTTCCAACCCAGTGTCATGATTTGTAGCAATTTTAAATCAACATTAAATAAGTCATCGTTGAATCATCTTTGTAAAATGATCAAATGCTACTACTTTTTCCTGCTGTCTATAGGTTAAATTATTCAAGAAGTCATCCAGTTTATTAATATATAATTAGATATGTGTATTTGTTAAACCACATTAAACCAGGACATACAAACAAGCAGAGATTATGGTTCCAACCTTGAAAGGAGTTATGTCAATTATGGAATTTAATCCTGAGCAAAAAGAACAAATTCTCGATTCATGAGAGCAGAGAATTTGATTGTTATGAAAGATGTAATGTAAATGCATTTCAGCCAGAAAAGATAAAAAAAAAGCTAACATTAAAAAAATTACTTTAGATCACTATACAAATATAGGATACCCAGGAAAACAGGTATATTTATAAAATATGGAAAGTATATTTTCAGTTCCCATTTTTTCAGTATTGTTCCAAAAAGAAGATGGAGTTACACAGCATATGACCTACAAAAAAACTCTGACATACTCTTTGACTTATTTTTTCTCTTTATGGAGCAATTGCAGAATCCAACTTCCAAGAACTTAAGATAAACAGGCTCATTCAATTTGGCCACTGAAGTGAGACTACGTTTTTTTCTTGACTTTTATTTTTACTGTGTGATTCTTCAGTTTTGACAGAAACCTGGATTGTGTTGCGTGTAATCTATTCAGCACCATAAAAAACACATTTTTCTCACTTTTCTCTCCATTCCTCTTTCTCTCTCAGTTTGTATATTTATACAGTTGCAAGAAACCTTTGTGAACCATTTGGAATTACCTGGATTTCTGCCTTAATTACTCATAAAATATTGTCTGATCTTCAGCCAAGTGACAATAATAGACAAACACAATCTGCTATAACTAATAGCACACAAACAATTGTACTTCCTCTTTCTTCTTTAAAAATTCACAGTCCAGCCTGAAAAAATTATGGGAACGTTTCTATTTAGCCACTGATAGACCATCATTTAGCATCAATAACCTCTATTTAACCTTTTCTATAGGTGCTTGCTTTACTTACACAACAGTTAGCTGAAACTTTAGAATATACCTCCTTATATGTTTTTTCAATTCATTAACATTTTTCAGAGTTAAATGTTCTCTTTAGGCCTTGGCAAAACATTTTAACTGCATTGAGGACAGAACAGTCTCATTTGCCATCCTGTGGAAATACAGCAGTGCAAAATTCAGCATTACATCACAGGTATGGGTGGCACGGTGGAGCAGTGGGTAGCGCTGCTGCCTCACAGTTAGGGGACCCGGGTCCTCCCAGCATGGAGTTTGCATGTTCTCCCTGTGTCTGTGTGGGTTTCCTCCGGGAGCTCTGGTTTCCTCCCACAGACCAAAGACATGCAGGTTAGGTGCATTGGTGATCTTAAATTGTCCCTAGTGTGTGTGCCCTGTAGTGGGCTGGCGCCCTGCCCAGGGTTTGTTTCCTGCCTTATGCCCTGTGTTGGCTGGGATTGGCTCCAGCAGACCCTTATGACCCTGTAGTTAGGATATAGGGGGTTGGATAATGGATGGATGAATGTATGGATAAAATGGAAGACCAGTTAGGCAAGATTTTAATAATCATGCAGCAGAGTTGTATGAACAAAAACATATAATAAGAAGAAAGTTACTGTCATTGCTCGATTGTTATATGGAGAGTCATTGTGCCTTTTCAACAAATCCATATTAATAGTCAAACATGTTAAGTCAAAACTAAGACTAATTTCCTCCTGATTCTTTTTTGAAAGTTGCTTGAACACTAACCTTCTCCATAAGTTGTCTTTAAGTTCAACCATCTTTTATATTATCGTTGTCATGATGCTAAATGTCACATTAACCAGAAATTCAAGCTGGCAGGGCCCATGCAAACAATCACATGGAAAGGTGGCATCCATAAGAAAAAGAGACGTACCATACTAATGATAAATGATTGTAACAATGAAAGTAAAAACCAGGACTATCAGGAAACAACAGAAAAGAAGGCAATCTAAGTTCTAACACATTACTAACAACTGTGATGTTCTTATTTTAGCTTTCATAGCTTTGAGCTGTAGCACAAAGAAATAATTAGGCAAGATTTTTTACTTAGTGTATAAAGTTGACGATGAGTGAATACATCCATGCATCTGTTTTCTACATTCTCGTTTTTCTGTTCATAGTCACCGAGAGTAAAAATATAGAACAGATCAAATTGTTTATACTTTAATGCTGTACTCAATGTACAGCACTTCGGGCCTGTGTTTCTTAGAACAGACTGTAATTTAGATGTGGCTGTCCACATTTAACCCTAGGACCCAATACTCTATTTATTAATGATTCTGGCCACTGGCTTTCAGGCAAGATACTGAACAAACACTGTGGGTGTTTTAGAAACGAATCCAGTGTTTGGAGTGGATCTCATCACTTTGACACTTCAACTTCATCACCCACACATTAAACATACACTTAGCAGACAGAAGAAAGCGATGAGAAAGACTGCTGACGCAGATCTGAGGCCTGAAAATTACAGAAGAACACCAATGATGTTAAAAGTCATTGCAGTTGCTTAGACCACAGTGCTGTTTATTGTGACTCATTTGACTATTTTCTATATGGAGTTTACCATGCTAGTGTCTCTAAGATGTACTGTCCTAGTCACTTTTCTAGTGTAGAGCTGACTATATATAGAAAAAAGAGATTTTCTTTGCACTAAAATAGCTATTATTGTTAACAAAGATGGGTATTTTCTGCAAGCAAAAATGTAAATATTCTTTTCAAATGAAATACACAAGAAGGGAAATTATAAAATAAAGTAACTTGCAACTACTTTGAAAACACATTACATAGATTTAACTGAAAATAGCAAGAATGTTAGTTAACCATTAGTTCATTCATTTTTTACATTAAACTTTTTGAACTTTAAATTTGCTCAAAAATACAAAGAAAAATAATGTATGAAAGTATACACACAGATTGAAAAAGTGCTTCAAAATACTAAAGTAATGGAATGTCAAAATGACACAGTCTGACTTCTCTGAAAATTTCAGCAGAGATGACAATCTCATCACTCTTCTAAGTCAGTTTACTGTATAGTGTCTCAAAAAGTGAATATTGTCCCTAGCAACTCTCACATCTTTACATGGTCATGTCCATCATATTTTTTCATTACTCCCCATTACTTAATGGCATGTTGATCATTCTGCGCCCCTGGAAACAACAGGAGATCACAAACAACAAAACTTTAAAAAAATCTTAAAAGAACCAACAATGGATGAGACACTTGTCAATGGCAGGGTATACTCGCAGGATCATTATCATGATGTGTACAGATTAGCACTAATCAACGTGATACATCAGCACTCATCCACTACACTCAATCTAAAGTCAATTTAAAGTTATTAATTAATGTAGGTGCATTTTTTTGACAAAGTAATGGTACAATATAAAGTGATACATTTTGGGGATAGCATTCATGTACTGTGTACTGAGGAGTCAGGAGTACTGCATTAATAAGTAAGAGGAATTATTAACATTTTTACATTGATAGACAGCGTTTAAAAATCCTTAAGATGGATGGCTACGAGAGCTGAAAATTTGGATTCCCTAATTACCTCCTCTGCTTCGATATTAGATCTGCAGCTTTTTTCATATTACAGCTCTTAGTTAAGTCAAGTCAAGTTGGGGAGCATGTACTGGTACAGTGCATTGCCGCACCCACTACATGACGAAACAACTCGGGATCCCGGCTTGCAACCCCAAAGGCAGACATGTGGTCCAGTCGCACCCTCTGGAAATGACACTCTATCTGCCGCAGCCAAGTTTTTAGGTGCCTCATTCGGGACTCCATGAGCAACCACTCATTCGACACAAAGTCAAAGCAACGGCACCCAAGGATTTTCTGCAGAGACAAAGTACCAAAGGAGTCCAGTCTTCGTTTCAGGCAACCATATAGCAAGACAGGAAGCACCAGGACTCTAAAGACTTGGACCTTATTCCTTTTGCATAGATATCGGGAACACCACACACCCCTTTCCAGCGACCTCATGACACCCCATGCTCTCCCAATCTGTCTACTGACTTCACAGGAAGAGTCACCAGAGACATGAATGTCACTGCCAAGGTAAGTAAACCTCTCAACAAGGTCAACTCTCTCTCTGCAAACAGACACTTTGCTGATGGCTGTGTCCAAGAGGTCATTAAAGGCCTGGATCTTGGATTTTATCCAGGGCGCTCACAAGCCCAGACACTCAGACTCATCACTCAGTCTCTCGAGCACCCCGATTAGAGCTTCCATTGACTCCGCAAAGATCACAGCATCATCAGCAAAGTCAAGATCCGAGAATCTTTCTTCACCAACAGATGCCCCACATCTGCTGGACCTCACGACCTTGCCCAACACCTAGTCCATACAAGCATTGAACAGAATAGGAACAAGTACACAACCCTGACGAACCCCAGAATCAACTGGGAAAAACGCAGAGGTTCTGCCTCCACTCTGCACAGCACTCTCAGTAGCAGTGCACACCAATCACATCCACCAACCTCAAGGGGATCCCGCGAACCCTCAGGATGTCCTACAAGGCAGCTCGATCAACTGAGTAGAACGCTTTGTGAAAATCGACAAAGGCTGCAAAGAAACTCCGCTGATATTTGCGTTTGCACTGCATGAGAACCCCCAGTTCCAGGATGCAGTCGATGGTAGACTTCTTAGGTGTAAAACCAGACTGTTCCGGTCGCTAGTAGGTGAGCAAATGATCACAGATCCTATCGAGGACGACCCTAGCAAAGAGCTTATTAGATCATGATATTAGATCTGTAGCTTTTTTCATATTACAGCTCTTAGTTCTGATTTAAATCATTAAAGTACAAGAAGTTGAGATTGGCAGGAAGTTGTAGCTGGGTAAAGGAAAAGACACACTGCTGTGATTCCAGAACCATGTGACCCCAGAAAAACACAACATAAACACTGAGCTGAGATAAGGGATAGTGTCTCTTTTAGAAAAATGCAGTGAGTAAACAACACTGTGTTGCTTTTTTGTGAGAGAAATAGAAATACAGTAATATCTGGCAACATGCTCTACATATATAGAATTTATTATTTATAAAATTCCTATTAATTTAAAATAAAAGAGATCTGAAAAACATCATTCATTCATCTCTAGGGATATTACACAATCTCATAGATTGTGGATCCGGCTGTAATCCCATGAGTTTTGAGTTTCCCTGTCATGTTATACACTCAAATGTTTTGTTTTTATAGTATTAGGAGTATTTAGAATGCATAGAATTTTCTCTTTGGTGGACTAGGTAGTATAAAAAAGAGCAACACACACTTTTGCACCTGTTTGGGGCATGGCTTGATGGAAAATAAAAGTGAAGTGCTACTCAACGCCAAAGGAAAATAAAAAGTATTTTTTACCTCTTACACAACATTTCTTCCATAATTTAAACACTATGAAATGTCTGTTTTAAATGAAAGGTATGGTGAGATACTGCATTCACATTCCTATTTGATTGTCAGGTATTTTGCTGGAGACTGCATTAATTACCACCATTCAAGTAAATACTATTATGTTAATGGTTAATTTTTTATTCAGTCCGGTGTGCTCTTGAGAAAGAGGGGAAGTGTGTATGTGTGTGTGCGTGTGCGTGTATGTGTGTGTGTGTGTGTGTGTCAGTGCACCTTGTGAGGGCCTACATATTACTATGATGAAGAGTTTCTTAACCCCACGAGCATAGTAAATTACCTTGCACTTAACAAGAAGTGAACAATACACTGCAACACATGATACATTTTGTAATACATATAGTACTCAATATTTCAATCCCCTAAATCAAAATTCACTAAAAAGTCAGTCATGCTTGTCTTTTTGAGGTTCCTAAATGATTCATGATGGTCAAGGCTGAAGATATTTTTTAATGTTTGCTCTCAGTCATGAAACCCAATGCCACTCTTCAATGGGCCACCTTGAATCTTTCATCTCTCAGGCTTTTGGAAATTACAAATTGCACGAGAAAGTTTTTAATTTTTTTTCAATTTTGCAGACTGAAATACTGCACTTGGCAAGTTTCTCCTTGTTTCAGTTTATTTAACTGAACTGTCCCTTATGCTTGGGCTAAAAAAAATCAGTGAATCCTAAATCTGGACATTTGTTATTCATTTAAATTTCATCAGCACTGTAAACTTGAGCTGTGTGGTGCCTTTTTAAAAAAATTACTCTCAATTGACTATCTAGGGAAAGTAAAATCTGCAGGAAATGAAAGCAGTTTTAAATCCAAGACTTGGAAAATGAAGGTTGTAACTCTTAATAAGCTCATTTATATATTGTCAAATTCACTGGTTGAAAATCATATCACCTCTGACAATTTTGAAAAATGCAAAAATATCTCAAACATATATTAAATGCCTGCTATTGACAAATTTTGAGTGAGGTCATGCAACAATAAATTACTTTTGTATTATTGCTAGTGGCTCTCGATAAACTCTTGCACTATCCAGGGCTGCTTCCCAGTTTCTACCCAGTGATCCTGGGATATACTCTAGGCCCCCGCGACCATGAATTGAATTACTGTAAGTGGATGTGAGAATATAATGTAATGTGATTGTTACCAGCAAATGGTATGATGGCATAATGCTTAATGCTATGGCTCACAATTCCTTGGCTCTAGATTCAAGTGAATATTTACATGGCTTGTTAAACATTCCTACTGTGCTCATGGGAAGTTTCTCTGGGTACCTCACTAAGTTGTGTATGTCAGTTTAGAATGGGTGCATGTGTAACTATGTCTCTGAATAGACTGGTGTTCTGCTCCATCCAAAATTAGACCTTATACTACCAAGACAGCGCCTTGTTCTTGTAGAGCTGATTCAGGTAATGGACGGATAGATGAATGAAGATATTCTCTAAGGGCATACGGACTGAGGGTACAATATTAAGTGGCGCAATGTATTTTTGTTTACTGCATATTTCCTGTAAAAGCCAATGGGAAAAAATAATGATAATGATGCTAACAATACAAAAGTAGCCCTCACACCATGTTTACATTATAAACTACTAGGGGGCTCTGCCCCCTGCTCATTTCACTTGTCCACCCCTATGTTTGGTTTACTGGATATATAAATTAAAGAGATTGTTATTTTCATGGGAATTGTTACATATGCATTATTTTCACTTTTACTTTAAAAACTTTTGTAAAAACAATACTTGTCCTTCATTTCCGGCCCGAGCGCGGTTACATCTCTTTCTCGCAGAATGTATAAAGCTACTCGCATTATGAAGGTGAGGCAGCTGAACGCACACAAAGGAGATGCCGTTGGATAATCTGCTATCTTTCTGCTGCTGGCGAGCTGCCTGTTCTGCTTGTCGCATGTTTTAAGAGCTGGGTGCATATGATGCGTGTCTGCCAAAAGCAATCCAACAACTGCTAGGTTAGATGTCCGTGGATTTGTTTTAAATTATGGCTCACTGCCTTGTCTCGCGTGACACTGTAAAAAACAATGCCTTTATTTCCGACCCCAGGCGTGGTTAAATCTCTTTCTCGCAGGATGTATAACGCTGCTCACGTTGTGAAGGCGGGGCAGCTGCTGTTGTGCTGCCCGTCGATCATTTTAAAGCCTGCACAGTCGCTGTCCTTTTTGCCACTTCGTGTCTCTGCTGCTCACGTTGTGAAGAGGGGGGTTTAGGATGGCTGAACGCATGCAAGGAGGAGTGGTCGGATCATCTGCTGCGAGCTCCGTGTTTTGTTTGTCGCTTGTCATTGTTTTAAGAGCTGGGGGCAAGTTAAAGTGTCTCTCGCGGGTAATCGGATATACAATTTGAAAAGCTTATTTTTTTCTTTGGAATTGTTTCAATTTCATTATTTGCACTTTTACTTTAAAGCTTCATTAAAAACAATATTTGGAATTACCTTTTCTTCAAGATCACATTGAATTTTGATTCAGTTTTTGGAGACACATTGTGACAACGTTTAACTGCCCGTGAGTGAATATTTTCTAATTTATTTTTCTATTTTTCTAATATTTGTCCCTGTAATTTGTTAATTGTCATAGCAAAAGCTATTCTCATGGGAAACTGTAAACATTTTAATACGAATGGCACATCAAGATCTCATTTGGTGTTTAATGTAATTTGCGGAATATATACATTACCTTTCTTGTCGCCTGTTAAAATTTGCATCGCTTCTCCGTGATCATAAATATACACCTGACTGAATTGTGTTTTCTTTAAATTAATTTTGTTGTTGCTTAAACTGTTGCGGGACCACAGCTTCTTATAGTGTATGGTCCATTATTGTCTAAATCTACATTTTGTGCATTCAATGATGCAAAGCTGAAAAAACTTAGTTTTCTGCTATTTTTTCAATTACACCTGGTCCTGATGATTAATTTCCTTTTGTTAATGCTAATACAATCTTTACTATCATTTTTTTGATACTGTAGCGACTGACGTAATAAAGTGTCACAAAAGTTTTATTTGAACAATCGCCGACTTCATAACCCCAAACACAACTTTCTAGCACCCTCTGCAACCCCTCATCCCCCAGGTCTCAACCTCCACCCCCTTACCGCATCAATCAATACCCCGCTATCAGTCTTCCGTGCTGTTCTCCGCCCTCCCTCAATCGGACCCAACAGTCATTTAAAACAAAAAATGCTTCAACCTGGCTGGGAAGCTACAATACTTTCGAATTTTACTGCTTTCATATTCTTTGCCTTTCTCTGGATGTGTATAGCAACATTGTTTGTTTGAGCCTTTTGAATTCCACTGCTTTCATAATCTCTTATCTGCCTTTTTTCTCTCCAGCACTTTTGGGTCTCTTTTCTCCATGCTGCTCTTTCTTCTTTGCTTAGTCATTGACGTTTCATCTAGAACGCATTGTCCTTATACACTTTATATGTGCTGAGAGCACTGGATCTGTGTGTGCTACATGCCTTTACAAGACTGAGTGTTTTGCTGGCCGTGCTCTTATTTGATATTGTTTACGTCTCGTGGGTCTTTTAAGTGTTCTTCCGAGAACTTCCGAGAAGATCACGTCTGGTCGCCCTGTTTTTCCTTTCCAGGATTTTTTTTTTATAATAGAGAGAAATATTTTATTATCCAGGATCCCACAACTTGACTGCAGCTTTTTCCTTGTGTGTCACTATTGTGTAAGCATTGTTTAACTCAAAGTAACAATTTTAGATCCCATGACTTAACCCCCTAATGTGTAAATTGATGCATGCATATATCTTATTTGTAGGCTGCGCTTTATAGTACTCTGCTTTTGTATTGGTGTCACTTGTACATTCTCATTTTTTTCAGATTTTTTTAAGTTAGTTTCATATATTTTTGTTATTTTTTCTCTTCATGTGAGGTTTTGAAATACAAGAAATTAAATTGTTTCATTCTTTTTTTTTTCATTTTTCCCATCTTGTTCTTCATTTGGTGCTGCCATTTTTGGAGCTTTACTGTCTTCTGTGTTGTTACAATATAATGGCCACAATTTGTGATGTTTGACATCATCTAAGTGACAGGATAAAGACTGGGATTGCTCATTTTTAAATTGTCTGTGAACCTGGACACAAGCAAACTTGAACAATATTATTAGTGATATTTTTCAATTCATGATAAAAGATCATTTGTTTTTTCATTAGAGTTAACAGTGTTTGATTTGGGTTTGGGTAGAAGGTTCACAATCTGACTATTTATTTACAACTTTAGTTTTATATTTTGATTCCAGTTTTATTTTTTGTTTGTTTTGTCTATCTCTCTCTTATTAAGTTTCCTTTATGCATTTTAATCCTTTTATTTGTTCTTTAGACATGATTCTTTTGGACTCTGCTATTACATCTTGCCCTTCTAGAATTTGTTGCTGTTGCTTACTGCTTGACCCTCTCTATTCGGCTTGATTTTTGATCATTCTTTAGATTTTGCATGAAATTATAAAACAATGTCTAATGTACCTATTCGTAATGCCTGTTCCCAGACCTGCTGTCGTACTTCCAATTTTTGCTATTTGAAGCAGACAACTTTAAAAATAAATATATTTAACATGTTTAAAATTCTTTTTTCTATGACTTTCCTTTGTAATTTTGGGTGTTTAAAATATCAGGGATCATTTCTGGATGCGTGTTTTATTCATTTATAACTGTGGTGCATCACACTGATGGCACCTGCCAGCAACGTCCACAACTCCGGGTGCCTGGGCATGAGTATGGTGGCTGACCAGAGGAAGGGGGAAAGTGCCATGGGGAAGGAGAACATGCTGAGCCTCCTACGGATCCATTTGTGCAACACCCCACTTCTGGTACCACTTGACAAGCTTGGGTCACAGAGTTGCACAGGAGATTGGAAAAAGGGACCAGGTTTCCAAGGTACAAAATTGTTACTGCTGAACTGGCAGTTACAGACACAAGACTATTCAAAAGGGGATTATCTTCAGCAGGCAAGCACACAGGTTGCAACTGGAAAACTGGCAAATGTTGCAGTCCAGCTCCCCTCTCTTGGTTAAAAGTCTTTTTCTCAAGCATGTTCAGCAGCTCGGAAGCAGGAACTGGGCAGACGCAGTCAGGAAAGTGAGCTATTAGGTTGGATGGGGCTGGGTCTTTTAAATGTTCTAAACCTCAGGCAAGAAGCACATTTTGCAGTAAGCCTGCAAGCCTGCAGCTTATCCTGCAAA